>NC_143265.1:68593000-68899500 GCF_984573655.1 Nuphar pumila
CCCTTTTTTTTTTCTTTTTCTTTTTTTTCCTTTCTTTTCATTTAGATTTACTCGTAGTTGTATCTTCTTCCCTGTTTCTTTCCCGAGTATTGGTTGAATGATAAATGAATTGTTAGCAAGGGCTAAAGTCTTTCTGAGTATGGGTTTCAGGGGGTTTTAGAAGATAATGTATTGTGTCCAATTTCTTTTATTGATTTATGTTGCCTGGAGAGAGAGAAAGTCGAATCTTCCCAATGCTTATTGTTATTTATTGAAAACTTCTAGAGCTGAAAGACTATTGTGGTTTGACGCCCCCCCCCCCCCCCCACCTTTTTTTTTTGAGGGGACGAAGTATTTGACAAATTAGCGAGAAATATGATTAAGTTTGATCACTCTGAAGATCTCGTTTGAGAATTCTGAGCTATCTGTATTCTCACCACTTTGCTATCACACCTATATCATCGTGAGACCTGGACTATATTAATAATATTTTGGTTGAGTGTAGCTGTATTAATATGCCTGGTCTGATGGCATATACTGATGGTGGAGCCTTTACTCCAACTTAATTTCCTCAACCTATGATTCTGAAGGCTACGTGTCTCCTTTTCAGAATATGCTGAATGAGCCTTAAATGAGAAGAACTTCCAGAGTTCAAATATCTAGGTGAGTGATTCAAAAATATACAGACATAACGATGTGATAGAGGGGGTTCTTTAATTACTTAGGGATACAATCAATGATAATTGCTCTGCAATCACATATAAAAATCTAAGCATGACAAGATGTGGAAATATCACAAGGGAACCGATATGTCAAGGCAATGAGAAAAGTGTGGGAGGTGTCAAAAGGCATGGTGAGCATCAATGCTGGTTCCAGCAGATTGATATCCTCTGTAAAACTGAATATACATAAGTATATATAGTAATTTTTATCATTTGTATGGGTTTTAGTCATATAGCTGTCTGATATTAGCTTATAAGCATGTAACAGATTTCATGTCCTCAGCACAATTTTATGATTTTTGTTTTTTTTTTTTTTTATTCAGCAATCCAAACTGTGAAATAGATTTAGCTTAAATTCATGGTGTTGTTGTTAGACTTCCTTGCAAACACCTTTTGACTCTATCTTGATCAATCTAGCATGGTTACTGGGTCCTTCTTCAAAAGGATCGACCATTGAAGATGCCTCGGAAGGGGCTAGCGTCTGGTTATGCTTCATAATTATACTGACAAGGTGATAGAATCATCCACAGATAAACGAATCCCATTAGCTCTAAGCATCTATGCAAGTTAGGTGCTTTGACCCTTTGATAACAAGTGGAGAAGTCACAAAATTACAAAAGGTGCACATTAAAAAGAGAGAGAGATTAATTATTTGGCTTGGTATAAATTACTAATCAATCTCTCAGAATAACCAGTCAACATGTTGAGGAAACCAGAGTCATTTACTAGATCAGATCATGCATGATTGAACAAGGCTTTACAGTGGCTTCATGGGTTTCTTGAATTTTATTAATCACGTTCTTTGATAAACTGTATATATATGTCTTCACTTTAGGCTGGTTACCCCTCTTTTCTTGAAGGAAGACGTCTACAGGTATGCATTCTCTTTGTATTATCTGGGGCATCGGATTCTCTTATTACATCAGTTCCTGTTTTGTTATAGCAACTCATGCTTCATTACATATGTATTTGTTAATTTAATTCTCAGTTCACTACAGTGACTCACATTTTACTACAGCAATCCTCATTTCATTGCATGCACATTTGATTGATTCACTACATTACACATAGCACTACTTCACCACTCATCCTGTTGGGTCTATGTATATAACATCTTCATTTTATGTGTTAACCAACTGCTACCCACCACCATTCATATCAACAACAATTGCAGTAATTTCCTACAGCCACCTTCACAGCACCACTGCGGCGATTCATCACATTTTCATGGTCATGCCAAGTGCCACAACAGTATGATGTTCATAACAAATCCCCACTGTAACCCCTTTTTCTTCTTTTTATGATAGTTCACTCTTGAACTATCATAATCATCATATTTTTATCATTCTTTTACAAGTGGTTCATAGGAACCACTGTAAATTCTTCTCTTCTTTTATGATAGTTCACTCTTGAACTATCATAATCATCATATTTTTATCATTCTTTTACAAGTGGTTCACAAGAATCACTGTAAATTCTTTTCCTCTTTTTATGATAGTTCACTCTTGAACCATCATAATTATCATATTTTTATCATTCTTTTACAAGTGGTTCATAGGAACCACTGTAAATTCTTCTCTTCTTTTATGATAGTTCACTCTTGAACTATCATAATCATCATATTTTTCATCATTCTTTTACAAGTGGTTCACAAGAATCACTGTAAATTCTTTTCCTCTTTTTATGATAGTTCACTCTTGAACTATCATAATTATCATATTTTTATCATTCTTTTACAAGTGGTTCATAGGAACCACTGTAAATTCTTTTCCTCTTTTTATGATAGTTCACTCTTGAACTATCATAATTATCATATTTTTATCATTCTTTTACAAGTGGTTCATAGGAACCACTGTAAATTCTTCTCTTCTTTTATGATAGTTCACTCTTGAACTATCATAATCATCATATTTTTATCATTCTTTTACAAGTGGTTCACAGGAATCACTGTAAATTCTTTTCCTCTTTTTATGATAGTTCACTCTTGAACTATCATAATCATCATATTTTTATCATTCTTTTACAAGTGGTTCATAGGAACCACTGTAAATTCTTCTCTTTTTTTATGATAGTTCACTCTTGAACTATCATAATCATCATATTTTTCATCATTCTTTTACAAGTGGTTCACAGGAATCACTGTAAATTTTTTTCCTCCTTTTATGATATTCACTCTTGAACTATCATAATCATCATATTTTTATCATTCTTTTACAAGTGGTTCATAGGAACCACTGTAAATTCTTCTCTTCTTTTATGATAGTTTACTCTTGAACTATCATAATCATCATATTTTTCATCATTCTTTTACAAGTGGTTCACAGGAATCACTGTAAATTCTTTTCCTCTTTTTATGATTGTTCACTCTTGAATTATCATAATTATCATATTTTTATCATTCTTTTACAAGTGGTTCATAGGAACCACTGTAAATTCTTCTCTTCTTTTTATGATAATTCACTCTTGAACTATCATAATCATCATATTTTTCTCGTTCTTTTACAAGTGGTTCGTAGGAATCACCATAATCCCTTCTCTCTTTGTACATACGTATATATATATATATATATATATATATATATATATATATATATATATATATATATATATATATATATATATATATATATATATATTCCTACATATGTGTGTGTTTTCTCATAAATACAGGGTAGGCCATATATAAATCAAGCATCTGTGTAAGATTTTGGATAATCATTTACACTCATATTTTTCATCTCCTTTTGTACAAATTCTATCTAGTAGGAATATAAGGAAGGATAGGATTAAAATATTTTTTGATGTTCTCAAACCCAATTGTTGTAAATAAATAAGATGATGAAGACTCTACATTTCCAGTCTTAGATAGAATGAATGAGCATTGTAAAAAGCATTGAATTACTTGTATTCATGCATTTCTTCCTTTATTCCTCAAAATTCTCACAATGGTGAAACACGGATGGCACGTGCACCGTTTTGTAAGAGGTAATTGATACTAAGTTGATGATCCACATCAATGGCCATAGTCAGGGTGTGGACAAAACTTAGCATTTTTATCTTTTACGAAATAACATTGGATCCACACTGGATCCGTTTTTAAAATTCATCATATTTTCCTTAAATATCTTCTTCTTTTATCAGAATTTAACTTAAAATTAATTCAAAATATATACCAATGACCATAGTCAGGGTATATTAAGAGTTAATTTCATTTTAAATTCTATAAAAGCACCAAATGTATTTTATTCTTCACCTGAATTTAAATATAGATTATTATATAATACATTCAATGACCATAGTCAAGGATGTATTATATCTTCAATCTTATTTTAATTCATTTAAAGAATGTAATAGCTTTTCAAAAATCCAATTTCAAAAATTCATTCATCATTTAGGATAGAACTGCATCATATTTTCAAAAACTCCAAGTGATGTAAATATCTTCCTCAATCTATTCTTATAAAATCCAATTCATCCTTTCATTTTCAAATTCAATTTCATTTTCAATCTCAGAGTTCAATTTAACTTTGAGATTTCAAAGTCATTTTTGTATTCAAATTCAAAACGGATTTCAAAGTTCAATTTGGCTTTGAAATTCCAAATTCATTTTATATTCAAAACTCCAATCAAACTCAAAGCTTAATTTAACTTTGAAATTCTTGATTCCTCTTCTAAATTCCAAATTCAAGCCCCGAAATTCAAAGTCCAATTTGACTTTGAAATTCATTTGTATATTCAAAATTCTAAATTTCATTTTCCAAGTTCAATTTAAACTTGGAAATTCTTAATTCATCTTCTGAATTTAACAAATCCAAATCCATTTTAGGATCCAGGATTCAACACTCATATTGGATCTCAGATTTCAGATCCAATTTCCTTATAGGATCCAGAACCAATTTCACTTTGGATCTTAGACTTCAGATCCAATTTTCCATTTTAGGATCCAGGATCCAATTCTACTTTTGGATCTCAGACTTCAGATCCAATTTTCTTATAGGATCCAGAACCAATTTCACTTTGAATCTTAGACTTCAGATCCAAAATCCATCTTAGGATCAGAAATCCAATTCTACATTTGAATCTTAGACTTCAGATCCAAATCCATTCTAAGATCCAGAACCCAAGTCCATCTTAGATTCCAAATCTCGGATCCCATTTTGTTTAGGATTCGGAATCAAATTCCAATTCTAGATTTCAATTCCATTTTTGGATCTAATCTGAATCCATTTCTATTCTTAAATACCATTTGATTTTCTCAGTCCATTCCAATTTCAAACTTCAAAATTTAAATTCAATTCCATCTCAAGTATTCATTTCCTTTCCTAAATTCAAATTCAAAATTCAAAGTTCATTTTCGACTTTGAAACTTCATTTTCTTTCATTTCAAAACTTCAAATCATTCTTTCTCAAAATCAAGATTTATTCTTCCAATCCTGATTTACTTCAAACTTCTCTGATCTATCTCAAGTTCTAAAGTCAAATTCAATCATTTCTTCACTCCCTTATCAAGTTCATCTCAGAAAACTTGGAAATTTTTCAAAACATTCTTTTCGAAAGAGCATACATCTTTGCATTGCACAAGTATGATTCTTTGTGCATTTAGAGTTAGAATAAATTCTTAGATTATATTTAGGTAAAGTAAAAGGCATAGATTCGATCCTTTGTTCGATTACCCCTGGTAAAGGTGCCAGGAACGGTCGAACCTCGTACCGACGAGCGAATCCCGTCTCTCAATTTTCCTGCAAATTTTTCAAAACGGAGGCGAGTTAAATTTCTAAATATTTTCAAATTAAGGTCAAGTGAGACCGCGCAAAAGAGTTTCTCTTCTCTCTTTCTTTCTTTCTTTTCTCTTCTCTCTCTCTTTTTCTTTCTTTTATTTTTCTTCCTTCAAAAAGGAGGAAAATAGAGGTTAGAAAAGGAAAGGAGAAGGAAGAGAGAGAAACCAACTAGAGAATAGAAAAATTTTGTGATGATCACACTATACTACATGTAACCTTACTCTTTTTTTGTTAAGAACTAAACTGACCCAGCCCACTAAGGTCTAGTCAAGCTTGTTTTAAGTTGATCAGAACTGGTCCACAAGTGGATCAGTTCTTAATCGCTCGCACGACCGATTTTGACCAATCAACCATGCTTGAAATACTTAATTAAGCTCCATAGTGCAATCTTATTTTAATTTTTTTTGAACAACTAAATGATCACACACACACACACACACACACATATATATATGCTTAGTTTCACATCGAACCATGTTCATGATCTGTCCATATTTGAATCGGTATATGAAATTCGTAATCGATTTCGAAGACCGATCCGATGCTCAATAAGTTAGAATCGAGATCGACTTTTCTTATGTGATGATCGATGTATAGTTTCAACCCCTACCTTGTTTTGTCAAAATCAGTAGATGCAAAAGCCGAAACGACCGGTTCGACGGTTCAATTCGCACAACTCCTTCAACGTGTGACTGCAACTCCTTGATCGGTCACTCCTCTAATGGAGTTTTAGACCTCCTAAAACCAATGGAAGAAGGAGAGAAACAAGATAAAAAAGAAGGAAAAATGAGAGAAGAGAAGAGAGAAAGAAAATAAACAACTCTAGAAGATCCCAATAAAGGGGGCATGAGCCCCTCTTTGGCCCCTTTTATAAAACCTTTCCTCTTTTCAAACCTTCTAAAAACCTTTCTAAATTTTCAGTACTAACTTTTTAAAATGTATTTTTTGAAAATTTTTAAATCACCTCTCCAATATTTACCTAATTCTACTTAGCTATATAACATAACTAAGTGTTAAACTTTATAACATATAACCTTATTATGTAGCTACATAATATATGTATTATAAGTTTCACACGCATGGGGCGTCCCCTCTTGTGGTCTCTTACTAACTAATTTCCAAAACCTTTAGCTTAAGTACCAATACACTAACTTATTTGGTAAGTTTTGACTTCTATTTTTTTTTACTGCCTAATACTCTAGCTAAGAGGGTCTTCTAGGATGGGACATCCCACCCTAGAGGATGTCCTCTCTAAGTCTCAAAAATCCACACAAGGTCTTTTTTTTTGTTGGTTTTTGGCAAGTTTTAAATTTATTTTTTTTATTTTCTTTTTTGCTTGTTTCTTTTTAGGAAACTTTAGAAATATTATTTTTTTTAGATTTTTAACTTACCAATTTTCAAACTTAATTCTAGCATGAAATGTCACATAGGATGGACCCATATAGGGGGACGGCCCACCCTATGGACCTCTACCATTTTATAGAACTTAATTAATTTAAGTTTTCTATTCTATAAAATCCCTATTTAATATTTTATATTATTTTAAAATTTAGATTTCAAATTCATACAAAACCAATTCTAATTTCATACAATAACATTACATACATATTAAATTAAATCTAATTTTTTTTGAAGTCATATTCGACTTTATTTCGATAAAATTTGCCAATTATTCCATTAAAATTCTAATTTTTCATCAATTCTATTTTGAATGTGAATTTCACCAAAATCAACTTTAGTTCTTCATAAAATATATTTTGAAATTCATCTTAAACTAATTTGCATTTTTACATTCCTTTCACATAAATTTTTTTATTAATATTATTTTATTGATTAAAAATACTCTAAAAAATCACAAGTGTTACATGAATACTCTTAGGTGGATGACATATTTGTAATGGTTTGACGTTTATACGTAATGAGCACCGACCCTTTATGATGGTTTCAAATATGAAACCTTGTAATGCATGATTTACGTTTGCGAATATGGTAAATGGTGGGTTACAAAGGCGATGCATATTCTAAAGACATGTTTCATATTTGGTATTGACCCTAATATTTATTTCGTATACCGAAATTGTGTTCTATACATTAAATCTTGCAAGTATGATAAATTTAATTTATGCATGATGTACTTGATCAAATAGTATAAAATTTACGAGTGTTGACCCAAGTTATTGCCTGCCATGTTAAAGTTCTGCTATTCGTGTGTTAATCTACAATTCTGGCATATGTGATGCATGATATGTATGATTGAATAACATGAAATTTATGGGTATTGACCTGAGTACAACTTTTGATGAAATATTGCCTAGCATATTTGTTTACTTTGTGAAATGACATGTATTGAGAAAAAATTATTGAAAATTAAGAAAGTTGCACTATACTTATTATTCTGAAAGATTATGATATTCACTCGTACTATTGAGATTGAGTACGTGGGTTAAATGTGAACTTGTGTCTATACCAACCTGTAGGAATTGCGGTCTCATCGAATGTAAACTATTGCAGTGTCGTCGGGTTAAATGTGAATAATTTTTCTACCATAATGGTTTAAAGAGACTTTGCACTCTGATACATGTGGCATAGTTTTAGATATAGTTATATGATGATAGTAGTGTGCCTACGATGTTTCAGTTTGAGGGACGATATGATGACGTATCCTAGACTCTAGTACTAGCCTCTTGTTTTTCTAAAGATTAAAATGTGAAAAGTACACATTATGTGAATGAACATCCTTAAAGAGACCTAAGCACTTATAGTTGGCCGAGCATGGTGTCTCGTGGTAACAAGATGAAATTTAAGTTTGATGTTTGCAAGCATTACATGAATTGTAAAGGAAAGTTAATTAAAAGAAAGAAAAACTGCTTATGCATGAGGTAAGTCATGCCATAATTGCATAGTTGTATGCATTTAAATTATTTACAAGTATGCTCATGTAATTAATTTGATATATGTATAATTGTATGCATAGAGTAGCATGATTGTATACGTAAATATGAGAAATGCTTAACTATTTACATGAATTGGTATACGAGGAATGACCTGTGTGCATAATTGTATGCATGAATACATGTACATATGATTATATGTTTGAATTGTATGTATACTTACGCACAAATATATGCATAAGTTGTATGCTTGATTTACACATAGATGTTTGCATAAGATTGTATGCTTAAGTACATATAAATAAAGGAATGTATTGTATGTTTGATATACACATAAGGGTGTGCTTGAATGATTTGTTTGTTGAGACCTAGTAAGTGTATGCAAAATTGTGATGAGACATAACGTGTCTCATGCTCCGTTTCTTTTCTCTTTTTAGCTCTACGAGAATAGGCAAACGGATGTCAAGGAATAAGAAAACTACTCTGCTGGACAAAATTGTATCATTCAGTTTTTTTTGTGTTTTACATACAAACTTTGAAATTTTATTTATGAAATAAATGAAATCATTTCTAACCCTTTGACATGCACAAGTTTGAGGATAATTTTGAATTGATTTGAAAAAGTCAATTATTAAGTTTAAAAAAAATCTCCTAATCATGGCAGAGCGTTACAAGGTCAATTTAAAGGCTAGTAATGAATGTACAAAACTAATGAGTAGAAATTATTTTTTTCTTCAAAAATTTCTAATTTGTTTTATAGATCACATGGTTTGTTTAGTAAGAAACTTGTTTTGAATCATGTGATCATGATACACAATTAGGTTTTTAAAGGGGTCCAACTAAAATTTCATAATTCAAAAGATCACAAATTTACATGAAAAGCACCATCCAAGGCTTGATCCTTATCAAACAAACCATATTTAACACATCAATGTGGTTAGATTGAGTCGATACAACTTGCACTATGATTTCTAGCTCACTGGATTTGTACCTTCATTACTAGCCAATATTTACCCCACAAAATTATAGTTAGTTTTTTTTATATTAATATAGTCAAAACTGAAAATCTATATACTGAAAAAAAACATAATGAGTATTTTTACCAATAACATTTATTATATAATAAAAATACAAAATTTAAAAGACAATACAGTAAAAAGATAATAATAATTAACATCAAGAAATTTATATTTATATTACGGGACCATATGGGACGGTCCCTATGATTGGGCGCTTCAAGGCATCCGGTTTGGACCATCAGTTTGGCCTTCCAGCTTGGTATACATCACAGTCATCGATACACATCGACACAGAGCAGACAGACAGCAACTATAGACCGGTACACCCTAAGAACTTGGGTTTTATGATGCTACACCAGCCCCACTGTCAAGCTACATACTTTGATGCCCTACTCTCTCTCTCTCTCTCTCTCCATGGTTGATAGAACGGATTCCAAGATGGGGTGTGATCATAATCAGGTCATGTGTCCATACGGGGATATTTTTCTCTTCTGTAGCCTCCTATGAATGCGTACTGTTTATGAATCAGTCAAGTAACCCATGACTCGTTAGTGCGTCTAGCCGGATTCACGGTCCATGGATGACACCAACTCCTACTAGTGGTTCGTTCACTAGCCAAATAATTCCCAGTTTTATCGATCAGCTTTTTTTTTCATAGGAAAAACCACTTCATAGGGGTGTAAACCCGAGCGCAACCCTTGACCCCAGAGATCCACCGGCTTCGGCGTACAAAAGGAGAATAACGCCTGCGGTAATCGAACCTCTTGAAAGAGAAAAACAAACCATGAAGTGCAATACCTACGAAAGGTTGAAGGGTGCAATGATAGTTTCCAGTTATCAAAATGTCATAAGAAACTCCTTGTTTTCTAACATTGGTCTTCTAAGGCTTGTCCTGTGTGTCTTCTCACTTTTATAGGAAGATGAAAGAAAGAAACCTAAGAAAACGTTAGCTTTCTCAGCACCATATGAGAGAGAGAGAGAGAGAGAGAGAGAGAGAGAGAGTCGTTTCCAACTAGCCAGCTCCTAAGTTCATGTCCTTTCCCATGCGTACTCTGTGACTTCAATAATTGCAGTGATCTCAATGAAGAGGACGTTTGAGAGAGAACCCCAACAACCACCTACACTATGCAAGGTTGGCTTTTGCCAAAAGCGACGCCTTTGTAGAGCGGGAGGATGATAGCCTTGCAGCAGACAGGCGTGCCTGCAACCATCCCCAGTCTGCGCCCTGCTCAATACTCATCCTCATGAAAAGGCTGTGTTGTTTATTTTCCACCTTTCAATGGACATTCTGTTGAATTTGACAAAAAAAAAGAAAAGAAAAGAGTTGCCTTGGCACTTTTGAAAGCTTTAATAGTTTTTTTCTATTTAAACTTTAAACCAGCTGACACGTGTCTCACATTTTTCACACAAACTTGTAGTCTCATACCCTTGAACGAAGACAACGTTATGAGTACGTAAGCCGTGGAATTGAGGTCAACTCGGCGATTCCTTGCCAACTCGTTCGGAGCTGAGGCCAAGGGTATTTTTGTCATTATAGGTGGTCGCCGCCATGGAGATGACCGTGGAATTGATTGGTCATTTTGGTCAACATCAAACGGGAAAGTGCTACGAAATTCCCCCTCCCCCCTCTTCATTTATTTTCAAGGACTTTGTTTCTTTCCCCATATTTACCGTGGGAAAAGAAGGTGGGGGGGTAGGAAAACAATGTGGCTGTTAATTGGAAAGAATTCGGGGAAAAACGGGTCTCGCCTGGCTTGTTTGGACAGGGGATAGATAGAGGACATGAAATGGGGATGAAGGTTAAAATCAAAACCGGTATGGGGATATATGGAGGTGGGAATGAACTTATGCTTTCCCTTGCCCCGTTCTGTTTTCATCCCGATATCCACCTTGCCCCGTCCTGCACCATCCTCAATCATTCTTTAGGGATGGCAATAGACAAAGGGGAAACAAGTCCCCGCCCTGCCTCGCCCCATTTGAACCAGGGACGGAGGACATGAAATGGGAATGAAGTTGGGGATGGAGGTTAAAATCAAAACCCGTGCAAGGATGGCGATGGTGATGAAGGGCTGTATTTTGAGAAAGGGCGAGGGTGGAGACCTTGTCCCTCACCCCTGCCCCGGTCCACTACCATCCCTAATCAGCGGTGATGTAGCAATTGAAGTAAGGGTGTCGACGGGTCAGGTTTAGTTTGGACCCAGTTCAAACAAGATTTAGACCAAATTTTTGAGTATAGTATTGGGTTAGGGTCTACAAACCATATTTGAATATGAAAAAGTCACATGAACAAGACCCAAACCATACCCGGTAAAATAATATTTTTTATCATTTTTACATTGAAAATTTATGAGTCTTCATGGGGAATCGGGTCTGGTATAAAATTTCATAAACTATACGAGGGTCAATGTATTAATCGCACCTTACGGTTCAAACTTAAGTCTTAATCAGGTATTCTTATTTGTCACCCTACTCGAACCCTATAGAGTTTGGTCTAGGTCTAGTGCCGGTAAACCCCAGCCTTTGAAAGGAGAAAGTGGGGGGACCCATTGACGGTGACGTGTGGCATACGTGGGTAGCCATGAGCAATTACTGGGAATCCTTCCACCGAAATAAATGTTTCAGATTGCTCTCATTTTTACTGATTATTGTGGGCAGGTAGGAAAAACATTACGTTGAAAAATGAGCGCATAGAAAACTAGGGCTATCAACTTTTCTGTAGTTTCTTCTCAATTTCACCGCTCCTTTTCTTACCTTTCCCATTCGATCCAAGTTGACCTGGTGGAAAATACTGAACCACCATCAGACCTGCCTGTAAATCCAATTGATTATGACGTGGTCCAACTAGGTTTCATAAATGGGTTTAAAAGTTTGGTTTGAAGGTCTGAAATTGTGTGTATACTAAACCACGACACCTTGAGTTGGATTTGGCCAAGTTTTATGACAGCAAAATTTATGACTGATTGATTTTTATTGATTAAGGGCACGTTTGTCTGTCACGGAAAGTAGAATGTTTTTCTCAGAAATGCATCAACGAGCATGCATTTTTGCGAGACCCACAGTGATAATACAAACACAGAAAACTCTGGTTCTCGCAAAAAAAAAAAAAACCCAACGGGCATGCCATTTTACACGCTGGAGGTGGGTTTTTTTTTCGCGAAAACAGTTCCTGTGAGAGGGGGTCTGATTATATTTTCGCAGCAATGGAATCCACGGAAGGGGTGCACCCCAATTCCGTGACATGCAAACGCCTCATAAGTGTCTTTTTTTTGCTTACTCGCGAGTTCATTGGTGAAAAAACCTCACGTCTTGTTTGGTCATTGAGTATACCCCGCTTTAACCATGCGGCAACTGAACTTGATTGGTTAAGTTAGGACTAGAGTAGCTAAGGTAACATAAAAATTACGGATCTACCGAACAAACTCTTAGTTTGACTGCAACTCTTGATTAATAAGAACCGAGTACGAACCTATATAGCCATTCTAGTTGGAGTATCTCGAGATTACGACTGAACAAAGTTTGACCTGCATGTGGTTGTACAGACATATTAGTGCAAACCAAAGCATCTGCAAATCAACTCGCTTTCGGTTTCAAACCAGCTCAAGTCGCCATCCCCATGGCAGACTAGATGAGGAGAGACAGGGAGAGGGCAAACAGGTAAAATCCTGCAAAAAGCAGGTATATATTTTGTTTCGGGTAATTCCATAAATTTTACGACCTTTTTTTCAGGGAGCTGTCAAGTGGTTATTATCGGTCAAACTTTCTTTTACCATAAGGGGTAAAAAGTTTCTGGGGTGAAAAAGACGCAAGCATGTAGATAACAAAGGATTCGTCTTATTTTTCACTCTTCATAAAAACCCCACGGTTCCTTTCCTCTTCAAAGTCTCTCTCTCTCTCTCTCTCTCTGGGTAATTTGGTTTCCGATCGATGATGGACTTAGCTCTAACTTTGGGGGACTCTGCAAAGCCCTTGACCTTCATGGCGAAGACCACCCACAAAAACTTGGAGTTTAAGATAGGCCTAACCATAGAGCAACAAGAAGAGGGTGCAGAACAAGGAAGGGGAGATAAAGAAGATGACGAAGAAAGGAGGAGTTCAACGGATCTTCCCGTGCAACTCGAGCTTCTTCCTCTTCTGCCGGTCCATAGACAATATCCTCACCAGACTGTTTTTTCATGGCCATTCGAGAATGGTAAGAAATATCAATAGTATGTACTTTTTGTTTGGAGACGAAGAAAATATTTTCTCTTCTCCTTTCGTTTTTGTCAATTTTTTTTGGTGGGTTTTGCGGTTTAGGGAATTCTGAGGCGGAGATGGCGTCGTCTAACAGGGGGCTCAATGTGAATAGAGCGCCTTGTGGTGGTGGAGATGTGGAGGAGGAGGCTGCAGTCTCTTCGCCGAACAGCACGGTTTCGTCGTTCCATATGGATTTCAGCATGTATCCAAGGAGCAGAATGGAAGGGGAAGTGGTGCATCACGATGGTGAAGCGGAAGGAGCGTCTTCCAGAGCGAGTGACGAAGAGGAGAACGGGTTAACCAGGAAGAAACTGAGACTTTCAAAGGAACAATCAGCCTTTTTGGAAGAAAGCTTCAAAGAACACAATACTCTGAATCCGGTATAGCTAGAAATCTGTTTTTTTTTCTTTTTAAAGCATCCATTCATTTGTTCAGTTTTATTTTTTATGAAGGTTTGCTCAACCATCTTGTTTTCTATTTTCTTTGGATGTAATTTCAGAAGCAGAAACTTGCTTTAGCAAATCAACTGAATCTTCGGCCTCGTCAAGTTGAAGTGTGGTTTCAGAATAGAAGAGCAAGGTAAGAAGGGTGTGAAAATGTGTACTTTTGTTGTTATTTTTTTTTTGTATTAAAGCTTGAAAAGCTTCTATTTCAATTCTATGGTTGGCAAGTTTTAAAAACATATCTCTATCCCTTTCTAAGATTGCTTTTTACTAAAAGAAGATCTGCCACATCATTTTTATGGCCTTTATGTTTTTTCCTTTTGTGGTCCTGTGCTGCAATTGGCCATTTCATGAACTTTACATGCATGGGTATGTCATTTTCTCTATTTGCTTTGTCATTTCTAAGTGTTTATGCATGGTGCTTGTATGATGTGGAGCAATAATAAGCATGTAGCTATTATTATCAACACATCTTTTTTTGATGGTATCATCAGAAATTTATATGAAATGATAATCAATGGCTTTTGTGATTGATTGAGAGTCTGGCTTTGGATTTCTTTGAATGGGGGCATTGATGGTTTTATTAACTCCTTTGTTTGTATACAATTTAAGGACTAAGCTAAAGCAGACAGAAGTGGACTGTGAGTACCTAAAGAGGTGCTGCGAGACGCTAACTGAGGAGAACAGAAGGCTACAGAAGGAGCTACAAGAGTTAAGGGCATTGAAGACGTCTCACCCGTTTTACATGCAGTTGCCTGCAACGACGTTGACCATGTGCTCTGCTTGCGAGAGGATTGCATCTTCGGCGGATAATAATAGTAACACCACCAACAAGGCAGCAGCAGCACTGCCACCGGCTGCCCTCCCTCTCTCTAACAATAATAAGCCTCGGTTTCACTTCTTTCAGCATCAGTCGGCTGCCTCTTAGTGTCCATACAGTTTGCTTAGATGAGACAAGACATCTCTCTCTCCCTGCGTGAGTTTGTGTGTGTAAATACTGATATTGATAGGGGAAACGGAGGTTTTGTAGGGTTTGGGGTGGGGGTTTTGTGTGTGTAGGGGATTGGGGAGATTTGTGAAGGAGGGGATGGTGAAGCTTTTTCAGGAGACCGAGGAGGAATACTGTTTTGTGTATTTGGTGGATGTATTTGTCACATTTAATACTTTCTGCAGCTGCTTTTAATTAGGCATTATTATTCAAAGGGAAATACTCTTCAAATTATATATATATATATATATATATATATATATATATATATATATATATATATATATATATATATATATATATATATATATATATATATATATATATATTCTTCTGTGGTTGTTTGGTGGGGACATCTTTTTCAGCCCCAAGAAGGCGTGGGTTTGCTTTGCCAGCGCGCCTGTGTCCAAAGCCCACCGACACACACGCCTGGAATAGGAAAAGTGTTGCATCAGGATGTTCTCCGCAAGAGAAAATATCACGTTGAGTAATGAATGGTATCTTCTGACGGAAAGGAAAATGAAAAAGTATGAGTGGGAGAAATGATATTACTGTGTATGGCTAAGATATTGCATCCAACAAGTTCACATCCGGTGAAGTTTTGAACACGGATCCCATCACTTGATATAGGATGGGTTCCATCCTACATTCAACGTCCAATCGATGGCCAGATGGTTCTGCTGGATGGCTAGGATTTAATGTAGGATGAAACCCATCCTATTTCAAATGATATCGGCCGTGCCGTAAAGATTTAGCATATAATCACGAAGCAATCAATGGCTGGCCTATATACTTGTGACCTAATTTACACACATCCGGGCCCTGTCTTGGTGAAAGAAATCGTTTGGTAAATTAATAATTTACTTTTAGAAAAATCTTAAAACATATCAGCATATATATATATATATATATATATATATATATATATATATATATATATATATATATATATATAGAAATAACTTCTTTTCATTTTCTAATTATTTTGTGAATTAGACTTTCAAGAAGTGATCTACATGCTTTGTTTGGTAGGAAATGAATTTTGAACTATGTGATTGTGAAGTGTAACCAGGTTCTTTAAGAGTTCAAAAGCCAACGGCTCGCAATGTGTGAAAAATTCACGCGGGAATGGTGGGACTTAACAAACCTCGGCCTTACCTTTCATACACACTGAGCAATCACACAAACAAACTTTTTGTGATAAATGTTGCACCTATGTTTTATATATCCTTGTTTCATGAGCTTACGTGAGTCGAGCTAAGCCGAACACCCCATGTTAGGGCTCAACTCATTTATACTTAATTAACGAGCAGTTCGTAGTTAGGCTCGCCACCTTTGCAACCTAATCACAAACAAGTCTTCAATGAGCCAAACCAAGTTCATCCACTAGCAGCTTGGTTCATTTACCAGCCTTACTAATTAAAAAACTATGCCCTTATGCTGGAAAAACATCAATCGAGGTTTGATCATTTGCACACAAGTCATGCTGACACATTTATATGGTAAGACGGCCGATAAACTGTGCACCTATTATTTTCAACCTAATAGCTTCATGCTTTCACTAATATATATATAATGGTTCTGTACCATGATACCATAAAGTGGTACATACTCTTGTTTAAACCAATATAGCCATCAAATGGTGGATCTAACTATACAGATGTGTCTAGCATTGTTTATTTATGACGTTGGAAGGTTTTATCATGTCTAATACACCATTTAAAAATGATATAAAACTTATCTTTGAGTCAACTTTAACACATGAAAAATGGTAAATACAACATCCTAAACATATTCAAAGCTTAATTATATTTTGCTTTTGGAGCATAGATACATGTAAATCAAAGGTGTACCACCATAAGCTATAGTAGCATGGTACCTCATAAAAGCACCCCCTCTCCGCACACAATATATATTGTGTTTAACATTAGATGAATTCAACCATATAAAATATTATTAAAAAGTGGTATTTATAAAAATATATAGTTACTTTTTTAGGTCAAAAAGGTACATTTGATAGATTCATAAAATTATTATTATTTTTTTAAAAATGTTTAACTTTTTAATTCTCTTAGAGTTCAAAAGACTTGTAACACTAAAAAAATAGCCATGAATTTCTAAAAGTACCACTATTTTAAGGGTATTTTAATAATTTTCACAAGGTTAATATATAGCAACAAGTTTATATATATAAAAGTGTGAAGGCATTACAAGATGCGTTTTTTATCACAAATAAAAAACAGGATAAAAACGTGATAGTTTTAAAGTATTGCCACTTAGCCTCTGCCAACTGAATAATGGGAATGGATCACTTGGGGCTTATCTATACAGAGGGGAGTCAGGGACGAGATGAATGTATGATGACTGATGATGGTAATGATGTCACAGGCTAGCTTGTTCCGTCTACCTTTTAGACTCCCATAATTTTTGCAAAACGTGAAACTAATTGAGTTCAAATGCTTGTTAAAATTGATCACGGCATCATGCACAGCACTTGTCTTCATGATGCCAATTGTAAGGTTTGAGAAAGGAATAAAACATGCTTAGGCTGTACTGGGCAATCACTTGTCATTTCTTATACATGTCTATACAACTTCATCCTAAAACAATTGGGGTCAGTGATATGAACCAAAAAAGAAAATCATTCTGTGTCTTCCATATGAAGATTCAAAGCATTCATATCCTTTCCTATCATCTCCATCCAAGTCTTCTTAGAACTACCTCTACCTCTTTTAACTAATATATTTTCTCATTTCTCCATCCTTCTAACTAGAGCATCATTAGGCCTTCACCGAATATGTTTGAACCACCGTAAACGATTCTCTCTCATCTTATACATGTCTATATTTCTTAAAATTGCACTTAATTTTTTATAGTTAATAAAAAACCTGATCCACATTTGTAACATTAGGTACACGTTTGCTTACACACAAAAAGAAAATTAGGATTACTATTTTTTTTTGCATGATTGCAAATGTAAGGAAATGGTTCCCTTAAGGGGTGTTTGTCTCTTTTTAGTAAAAAAAAGAAGCTTTCTTTTATACGAAAGAAATCTTTCTTAAGACAGCAGAAACAAACATCTCCATGAGAAATATGTCGTGAGATCTACATAATAAATACAAAACAAAGCATCCTTCTTCTTTCATGGAGAAGCACCTTCCCTCCCGGGCATCCATTTCTAAGTAGTTTCCCATGGGTGAGAGTGTAACAAACACTCCCTAAGAGGTTGTTTGTTTCACGCTGGAGAAAAAGGAAAATCAGTGGAAATCAAAATCCCCTCAAAACCTTCCCTTGAGCGGAAAATGATTTCTGAGAGGGCAGGTGTGAGACAGGTTTCCATGAAAACTCTTTATTTGGGTGGAAAATGTGTGGGCTCTACTTTTTCTTTCCAGCTTGGTGTTTGTTTCGACCCATGCAAGAAAAAGTGCCACTTTCTTCTGAAAAATGACTTTCACATTAAAGTGGGTGATGAAAATGGTTGTACGAGGACCAGGACTTATTGCCAAGGGACACAAAAGTTCGGTCCTCTCTCTCTCTCTCTCTCTCATATGTGGCTGTGACAAAGGTGAAAGCTATTAGATGGTTCGACATTTTCTCTCTAAGAAGTCGCTTGCTATGCATCCATTTGATAGCCTGCACAAACAACGCCCAACTGCCATAGTTGGATCGACCATGCCCTAGTTGGGTATCTCCATTTTCCTATCAAATTGGCAGCTGATGGCAAAAACCAAAAGGAGGGGTTAGTGGATTATAGCAAGGAAATAAGTTAAGAGTCTTTCTTGGGGCATCAAATGCCCTACAAAAGAGAGCGCAAAAATGTCATTTTTTATACTAAATCAGTTAATCACAAAGAGTTAAGGTTTCACTAAAGCTAATTGAATGAAAATTTACAGAAAAGATTAAATTACAGTTTTTTTTTAATACATTAGGTGCATATCTTAGGTGGAGAGGGTAGCTGCCTATTCCGAACCATGCTTACCCCAGCATACTGGGGGTTTGAAGGGTTCTTTTCATGTTTTTCTCAAATCTGGCCATACAAATGTGTTCTACACACTGATTTTTTAAGAATTAACTCTTGTATCACCCCACGTGTAGGTTTTTATAAGGTTTGAAAATCGACTGTATAAATGCTTATAAATATCATAAATTTCCAAGGCTTAAAAAATCATATATATATATATATATATATATATATATATATATATATATATATATATATATATATTATAAAAAAAACATAATCCAAGTATCATTTCCTAGCCAATCTACCATGCCGAATGCGAAGCAGGTTATATGTCCCCCCCCCCCGAACAAGGCAATTAGCTACATCTCATGTTCGGGGGTCCCAAAGAGCACCACGTATGTAAGCATGTGCGTCTCGTATCCCCATGTTTGTCAGCATTAATTAGTGTTGGAGTTTGATGCGATTGCAAAGACTTAAGTACCCTCTCCTCCATTGGTGCCAAAAAAAATGTCGATTCTTGAAAAAGAGTGGTTGTAAAGACTTAAGTGCCCCGAAGATGATTATTTAAGACCCAGTCTCTGCACTGCAGGATTATCTGAGAAAGAAATCTCCCCTGGAGGAGGCCATGAACATCAACCCTCTCACTCTCTCTCTCCCTTCTATTTCTGCTTCTATGCACATCCAACAGAAGATCTTACATTGCTCCATCAAACACCGGCTGACCTACACATTGACTGTTGTGGAGACTGATTCAGAGTTTTTACCCTTACATGAGGAGGGTTTGGGGGCTCATCCCAGCGTGGGTAGCATCATTCAACTAAATGAGTTGTAGATCCTGATTCAGAGTTTTTACTCTTACAGAAGAGGGGTCTGGGGGCTCCTCCCAATGTGGGTAGCATCATTCAACTTGAAGAGTATTGGAGTCTGATTCAAAGTTTTTACCCTTACAGAAAAGGGGGGTCTGAGGGCTCCTCCCAGCGTGGGTAGCATCATTCAACTAGAAGAGTTGTGGAGTCTGATTCAGAGTTTTTACCCTTACAGAAGGGGGGTCTGAGGGTTCCTCCCAGCGTGGGTAGCATCATTCAACTTGATGAGTTGTGGAGTCTGATTTAGAGTTTTTACGCTTATAGGAGGAGGGTTTGGGGGCTCCTCCCAACGTGGATAGCATCGTTCAACTTGATTCGTTGTGGAGCCTGATTTAGAGTTTTTGCCCTTACAGGAGAAGGGTTTGGGGGCTCCTCCCAGCGTGGGTAGCATCGTTCAACTTGATTTGTTGTGGAGCCTGATTTAGAGTTTTTGCCTTTACAGGAGGGGGGTCCAGGGGCTCCCCCCCGGCACGGGTTCCGGATGTCGTTGTCAAAAAATACACAGGGTGTCATGGTGAGAAAGACATATGTTTGTTCCAAGCAAGGTTGGAAGAAATCAATGAAAAATCCAACAGGGAGCATGCCAGAATCAAGATGTGGATGTGAAGCGAGAATGGTGTTGTGCAACTCAAATAACACAAAATAACAAGGGTCTGGTTTTTAGTTAAAATGGGGAATAAAATGACAATAGAAATTACTTAAAATTTACAGGAATAAACTAGACTCAATAACAAAGACACCATTTTTTACGGATTTGGAATATGACCTCTGATTAGGGAGATATGGCCCTGACAAGTTGGTCCTAATTCGGGTAGCGATTTACAGTGATTTGCTTACTGAATAACACTATAAATCGCTATAGCGATTTGTGGAAGACAGTACAAATCGCTATAGTGAGATTCAAAAACACTATAAATCGCTATAGCGATTTGCGGAAGACACTACAAATCGCTATAGTGAGATTCAAAAATACTATAAATCGCTATAGCGATTTGCGGAAGACACTACAAATCGCTATAGTGAGATCCAAAAACACTATAAATCGCTATAGCGATTTGCGGAAGACACTATAAATCGTTGTTGAAAAGTCGGATAACACTATAAATCGTTGTGGGGCTCGTTGGAGACCCGAAAATACTACAAATCGCTGTAGGAAAGCCCGATAACACTACAAATTGCTGTTGGGATCCGCGTCGGGGGAGCTCCCGGACCCCCCTCCTGTAAGGGCAAAAACTCTAAATCAGGCTCCACAACAAATCAAGTTAAACGATGCTACCCACGCTGGAAGGAGCCCCCAAACCCTTCTTCTGTAAGAGCAAAAACTCTGAATCAGACTCCACAACGAATCAAGTTGAACGATGCTACAGTCAGTGTGCAGGTCAGTCGGTGTTTGATGGAGCAATGTAGGATCGTCTGTTGGATGTGCACAGAAGTAGAGAGAGAAGGGAGAGAGAGTGAAAGGGTTGATGTTCATGGCCTTCTCCAGGGAGAACTCTTTGCCTCCCTTGATTTCTTCTCTAGAGAGAGAGAGAGGGTGGGTTTTACAGTGTTTTATGGAGAAAGAAGAAGAAGACTTTGAAGAGTCAACATCATTCTCGACTTTCTGGATGGAGGACATGTTTGTCCTTTTTTGAACAGAGAAAGAAGAAGAAGACTTTGAAGAGTCAACATCATCCTTGACTTTCTGGATGAAGGACATGTTTGTCCTTTTCTTGAATTGTTTGTTTTTTCTTTTTTGAATGAAGGACATTTTTGTCATTTTCTCAAACCATCACTTTATGAGAAGAATAGCAAGAAAGAGTACTTAAGTCTTTGCAACAACACCAGACTCCGATGCAAAGTTATGTCAACATACACGGGAATACGAGCCCCATGTGCTTGTATACATGGTGCTCATTCAAAGCCCCAAACACAGACGTGGGATTCAGTGAATCATCGGGGGGGAACATACACCACCCTCTCTGCCGAATGCATCTACAAGGTCAGTTTTGTTAAAAGCAACCCGAAAACCCTTCATTCGCTCATGGTAAGCTGCAGTAAGCACGAAATGAGTAGACAACTACCCACTACTCCCTATCTTACATATTTAAAGCTTTAAGTTTTTCTCTGTTCTAAAAAGTTTGGTTTCACTTTCTTATGTTTGGCATGTGGATGATGAGGACCTAAAGATCAATAAATTTTGATAAATGAAGTATAAAATCAGAAATGGGAGGAGGAAGATATCTTATATCAATATCCACCTAATTATTAACTTCCCAAACTTAGGTATAACAACGTCAGATGCAGTACCACCACAATGGTATCCATGTGATAAGAAGGGTTCTATGTCAAGCTGAAGGCTCAGGAATGAATTCCACTAGCCCATGGGATTGCCGTTGCTTTATCACGGTTGGTGCATGCAAGGCTACGTGGGAGTATCCTAAAACAGGAGATTTACCAGGTAGAGAGACTGGCCCATTAAGCACGACCCAGAGATTACCCTTTAAAATGGTTAAATACATAGAGATTTGGAATTCAGAAGAATCAAATTCAGAACTAAAATTTTTGCAAAACCCTCAATCTGAATCTGATGACCCATTTTCATTCCTACTAGGCTGGCCTAGCTGGGTCTCAGAAAACAATCCCAGGGTCCACATGAAGGGATGGGCCGTACGTGTCCTTAACTATGCAATTTGTGACAACTATGAGAGTGAGACCTGACATGTAGAAATATAAATATTCTTGCATTTGCATCTGGTCGAGAGTCATTTTGTTCCCTAACTCTTTTGCTTGCTTTCTTTGCTGTCTATACATAAAAAAAGGGAATGTGTTACTGGCTTTGTGTGTTCAAACTTTATGTTGGTTCATTCAAGTCGGTGCTATAATCTCTAATGAGGGAGGACTCAGGACTCACGGCTTTACTGCAGAGCAATGGGTGATGTGAGGAATATCCGAGGCCGTCCTCCCCACCGCTAGTGGGGAACTCTACCATGATGCTCCCAGTAAGCCCTGGACCTGGTAGTTCTGCTTCCGCTAGGCGCTACTGCTCCAGGCTTGTGGGCAAGTGTGGTTAGCCAGGAGTTTCCTGTTCATTCGAATGCTTCTGATGGCTTTATTGGTTAATGCTCAAGGTCTTGGGCAAGAGAATCCTAAGCCCACGCATGTCTTGGTGCTCAAGGTAGAAGGAAGTGGGTAGGGCATCCAATGCCCACGTTTGACTTGAAGAGCACTCAAAGCCCACTTATTTTCAGTTTCCTAGTTTATAGGGATTTACTTTTTGTTAGTAGAGTCTCAAAAGTTATGTACGTGTGGTTTCTTTCCTGACTTTTAGCTCAAGTTTCCTATTTTTATGTAAAGGCTTTGCCTTCTTTAAATAGTGGTACTTCTTCATGTTAAATGTAGTAGTGAGAGAGAGAAAAAGGAATTCGTGAATAGCAATATTTTCATAGTATTACTTTTCAGCTGTTGTGTTTTGTGTTATTTCATGTGCTGCACCTTTTGACTTTTACCCTCTATTTCTCTCAATTCTTGGTATCAGAGCACATGTTGGAATCAGAGCTGGGCGTTCAAGAAAAACACAATAGGAGCATTGTCGAAGCAAGGAGTTCCTATAGATTCGAAATTTCTTTTGAAGGATAATTGTTGAGTAAGTCTGGTATGACAAATAATTCTAACTCTCTCAATTTGTCACAATCATTAGTGCCAATTTTTAATGGTGAAAATTATGAATTCTAGAATATTAAGATGAAGACTTTCTTTATCTCACAAGACCTCTGAGAGTTGGTCGAAAATAGTTATGCAGATGTTGAAGGAACAAAGGCAGCAGAAAAAATTGATGTCAAATAAGCTCGAAAGAGAGATGCAAAGACATTGTTAGTACTACAACAGGCTGTGTCTGAAACCATTTTTCCAACTATTGCCGATGCTACTAAGTCAAAAGAAGCCTGACAACTTCTGAAGCAAAAATTTCATGGTGATAAGAAGATCACAACAATTAAACTTCAAACCTTAAGAAGAGAGTTTGAAACATTTTCTATGAAAACTAGTGAGTCAATTCAAACCTTCTTTTCTAGGCTCTCTACTATTGTAAATCAAATCATGACCTTTGGTGAAATTTTAGATGATCGAAAAATAGTAGAAAAAGTTTTAAGGTGTCTACCTTCTAAATTTGATCATGTTGTTATTGCAATTGAAGAGTCCAAGGATTTATCTGTGTATTCTATTGATGAACTAATGGGGTCTCTTTTAGCCTATGAGCATCGCATAAACAAGTCTTCAGAAAAAACATTGGAACATGCCTTTCAATCGAAAGTTGAAATTCCAAAAGAAAAGAATACTCAGTTTGATCAAAAGGGTGAAGGTAGAGGTTGAGGACAAGGAGGTTTTAGAGGATCCTTTCATGGACGTGGAAGAGGTCGAGGAAGGTTTTATGATTCCTCTCAAAGGAATGATGGAACAGAAAAAGGTAGTCAAAATATGTTCTTTAGAGAAAAACAATGCCATTTTTGTAAGAAATTTGGTCATATTGAAGCCTGATGTTTTGAAAAGGCAAAGCAACAAACAAATTTTGCAGATGAAAATGAAAATTTGTTTCTTGCAAGCATGAATACTAACAGTTGCAAAAGTGAAATGTGGTTTGTAGACAGTGGTTGCAGTAATCATATGACCGGTGATAGAAGTTTTTTTAAGAATATTGATGAGACTGTGAAGTTGAATGTGTGGCTTGAGGACAACAATAAAGTAGATGTCAATGGCAAAGGAACAGTCGCAATCAAGACAAAATCAGGCAATGAACGATACATTCAAGATGTGTATTATGTTCCTGGTTTGGCTCAGAACTTACTGAGTGTAGGGCAATTGGTTAAAAAGGGTTACACTCTTTTATTTGAAAATGACATCTGTGAGATTAAAAACAAGAATGGTACAGTTCTTGTAAAAATAGATATGGTTCAAAATAAAATGTTTCCACTTGAAATGATCAAGATAGATGATTGTGCCTTTATGGCAAATGGTTTTGATCAATCTAAACTGTGGTATTTGAGGTTTGGGCATCTTTATTTTAATGGTTTGAAACTCTTGCATCAAAAAAATATGGTGATTGGTTTGCCAGCCATTAATTGTACAAATGAGATATGTGAAGGGTGTGTTTATGGTAAACAACACCAATTATCATTCCCAGTTGGAAAAGCATAAAGAGCTAAAGAACCTCTTGAATTAGTTCATGCTGACATATGCGGGCCCATGAGAACTCCTTCATTAAACAATAGCAAATACTTTTTGCCTTTAACTGACGATTTTACTAGAATGAGTTGGGTGTATTTTCTTACTCATAAATCTCATGCATTTGATAGATTTAAGGAATTTAAGTTCCTTGTTGAAAATGAGAGAAGAAAAACTATAAAAATATTACGCACGGATTGAGGAGGAGAATTTTTATCTGATGAGTTTGGTTTGTTTTGCAAAGATCATGGTATTCGCAGGCAACTGACAGTAAGAAAGACACCACAACAGAACGGAGTGGCAGAAAGGAAAAATCGTACAGTGGTAGAAATGGCACGCAACATGCTAAGTGAAAAGAAGGTGCCAAACGAGTTTTGGGCAGAAGCCGTTAACACTGCAGTACATATCTTAAATATTTCTCCAACAAAGGCAGTTCGAAACAAAACACCTTATGAGGCCTGATGGAATCGAAAGCCAAATGTAAGTATGTTGAAGGTATTTGACAGTATAGCATATGCTTTGATTGACTTTTCAGAAAGAACCAAGTTAAATAAGAAAAGTGAAAAGTGTATCTTTGTTGGTTATAGTAATGAAACTAAGGGATATCGTCTCTATAATCCTTCTTCTAAAACATTGATTATAAGAAGGGATGTTATTTTTGATTAAAAAGCATGTTGGGAATGGACCGACAATGAAAGCGTGAAGTTGCAAATTGATGAAGTGGCATCGCAATCAAATCATACTACTGAAGCATTATCTCTAGAAACGTCAAGTGTGGGAGGTGAATTCACAGAAAATATTGAGTCCACACTTGATGTGGACACTCCTCCAAAAAAGGTACGGTCTCTAGAGGATATTTATAAATGTGATTTTGCTTTTGTTGTTCTAGAATCATCATCATATGATGAAGCATGCACAGATAAAAAATGGATAGATGCAATGAAAGAAGAAATGGAGGTCATTAAGAAGAATGACACATGGGAGCTTTCCAACTTGCCACCTAGAAAGGAATCAATTGGAGTAAAGTGGGTTTATAAGGTCAAGTATGATGTTGGTGGAAATGTAAAAAAATATAAGGCAAGATTAGTTGCTAAAGGGTTCGTGCAAAAATATGGAATTGATTTTACTGAAACGTTTTCACCTGTTGCAAGATTTGAAACTGTGAGAATGATCCTTGCGATTGCAGCTCAATTCAAATGGAAAGTTTATCAATTTGACGTTAAGGCTGCATTTTTAAATGGTTTTCTAAATGAAGTCGTGTATGTTGACCAACCACCTGGATTTGTTGTTAAAGGAAATGAAGAAAAAGTTTATAAGTTAAAAAAGGCCTTATACGGGCTAAAACAAGCCCCGCATGCATGGTATAGTTGCCTTGATAAATTCTTCCACCAAAATGGTTTTCAAAGAAGTGATAGTGAACCTACACTCTATGTCAAAGTAAATGGGAATGAATTGCTCATTGTAAGTGTCTATGTAGATGATATTATCTACACTGGTTCTTCATTTAAGCTTATTGCAGAATTTAAACATAGTATGATGAAGGAATTTGAAATGTCAAATTTGGGGATGCTATGTTTTTTTCTTGGTCTTCATGTTGTGCAATCTGAAGAAGGGATTTTCGTGTCTCAAGAAAAGTATGCTTTGGAACTGCTAAAAAAATCAAAGATGTTGAATTGCAAAGTTTGTGAAACTCCAATGAATGCGAATGGAAAATTGAGTTTGGAAGATGGAATGGCAAGAGCAAATGAAAGATGTTTTAGAAGCTTGGTCGGTGGATTAATGTATTTAACTCACACTTGGCCAAACATTGTATTCTCAGTCAGTATGATTTTAAGGTTTATGCACAATCCATCTGTGCAACATCTAGGCGCAGCAAAAAGGTTTCTCCGCTATATACGGGCAACAATCAATTATGGATTTTTTTTATAATCATGTTACTGACTTTAATTTGATTGGATTTACTGACAGTGATTGAGCAGGTTCAATGGATGATCGAAAAAGCACAAGCGGGTTTGCTTTCGGTTTTGGTTCAAGCATTGTGTCGTGGTGTTCAAAGAAACAAAATTCAATAGCGCTATCATCTTCAGAAGCGAAATATATTGCGGCTACATCTGCTACCTGTCAAGCAATCTGGATGAGGCGTGTTATGAAGGACATGCATGTAGAACAAAATCTTCCAACTAAGCTCTACTGTGATAATCAGACTACAATTTCTATTTCTAAAAATCCTACTTTTCATGGTAGGACAAAGCACATTGAGCTTAGATATCATTTTATAAGAGATGCAGTGGAAAATAGTAAAGTAGTGTTGAAGCATTGCTCTACAAATGATCAAGTTGCTGATGGTTTCACAAAAGCCTCGTCATCTAAAATATTTTTAATGTTCAGAGAATCCATAGGTGTGCAAGGCCTTTCACATTAAGGGGGAAAAATGTTGGTTAATGCTCAAGGTCGTGGGCAAGAGAATCCTAAGCCCACGTATGTCTTGGTGCTCAAGGTAGAAGGAAGTGGGTAGGGCATCCAATGCCCACGTTTGACTTGAAGAGCACTCAAAGCCCACGTATTTTCAGTTTCCTAGTTTATAGGGATTTACTTTTTGCTAGTAGAGCCTCAAAAGTTATGTACATGTGGTTTCTTTCCTGACTTTTAGCTCAAGTTTCCTATTTTTATGTAAAGGCTTTGCCTTCTTTAAATAGTGGTACTTCTTTAAGTTAAATGTAGTAGTGAGAGAGAGAAAAAGGAATTCGTGAATAACAATATTTTCATAGTATTACTTTTCAGTTGTTGTGTTTTGTGTTATTTCATGTGCTGCACCTTTTGACTTTTACCCTCTATTTCTCTCAGGCTTCTCTATTGAGGGTCCTAAGAGTCAACAATGCATCGTAATTGAGGACTCTACTTAAGTAGAGATACTGTCGCCTTTTCGGTGGACTTTGATTGCAGGTCTTGTCCAAAATGCACAGGCTAAACGTTTACATTATGTTTTCGTTTTCGATAATCTCTAAAATGTGGTCCAACATGCAAGGTGTTTGTCTCATGGCAGTATTCGATGGTCTATTTTTTGTTTAGAGTCTCTTTCGAATATGATATGCTGACCATTATGAAGAGCCCCTCTAATTGCGAGCAGATGGCGTCCAGGCATGCCCTTTAAACTTGAAGCTACAAATGTAATCCCTATATGCACTACAAGAAAAACCTCTTTTACTGGCGCGTCCCCCTCAGCCTGCCAGTAAAAGAGCATTTATATTGGCTCTATTTTACGTTGCACCAGTAAAAATGTTTGTTATGCTGGTGTTAGATGTACTCTGCAAGTATAATAAACTTTTACTGACACACACAAAAAGTACACCACTAAAAGTAATTTTTCTAGCACAACAAACAATTGCTCCATAAAAAGAGTTTTTTCTCAAGCACAAAAAGTGCGCCAGTAAAAAAAATGTACTTAAAAAAATTTGGTTGAGCCTTTTTCACTCGTTCGCGAGCTCTCTCTCTCTCTCTCTCTGTTGATATGTCCTCCACCCTCTCCCTCTCCCTCTCACCACCACCGATCGCCTGTCTTCCACCACCAATGACGTCGTCTTTGTGTTCACCAACCACCATCACCACCACCACCACCGCTGTCGGTGCCTTATCCAACCACCTGCCACTACTACCTTACCCTTAATTTTTTTTTCAATTTGTAATTTTAGGGCTTTTCATATAAATTTGTAATTATAATTTATTCTATGAATGCATGCTAATTATGTTTTATTTTCTCATGTATGATTTAGATTTTAGGGATTTTTCATTTCAATTGCTAATTTTGTTATTTATTGAGTGAATGCATGCTAAATATATTTTTTTCTCATGTATGATTTAAATTTTAAGAATTTTACATTTTAATTGCTAATTTATTATTTATTGAGTGAATGTACAATAATTTTATTTTTTTGCTCATATATAATTTAGATTTTAGAAGTTTTGCATTTTAATTGCTAATTTATTATTTATTGAGTGAATACATAATAATTTTATTTTTTTTCTCATATATGATTTAGATTTTAGGAATTTTTTATTTTAATTGCTAATTTATTATTTATTGAGTGAATGCATAATAAATTTGTTTTTTTCTCATATATGATTTAAAATTTAAAAGTTTTGCATTTTAATTTTTAATTTTATTATTTATTAAGTAAATTTATGCTAATTATATTTTTTTCTCATATATGATTTTGATTTTAGGGGTTTTATATTTTAATTGCTAATTTTATTATTTATTGAGTGAATACATGCTAAATCTATTTTTTTTCTCATATATGATTTAGATTTTAGGGGTTTTGCATTTTAATTCTCAATTTTGTAATTCATTTAGTGAATGAATGCATATGATTTATTTTTTAAGGGTTTTGCATTGTAATACTTAATTATGTGATTTATTCTGTGAAAGCATGCTAATTCTGTTTTTTCCTCATGTATAATTTAGATTTTATGAGTTTTGTATTTTAATTATTAATTTTGTTATTTATTGAGTGAATGCATGCTAAATCTATTTTTTTGTATATGATTTAGATTTTAGAGTTTTTTTTTTTAATTTTTAATTATGTAATTTATTTGGTGAATGAATGCTATTTTTTTATATATGATTTATAATCTATGGGTTTTATATTTTAATTCTTAATTGTAATCTATTTATTGAATGCATGCTAAGTCTGTTTTTTTTCCTCACATATGATTTATATTTTAAGGGTTTTGCAATTTAAGACTTAATTATGTAATTTATTCTGTAAATGCATGTTAATTCTATTTTTTCTCATGCATAATTTATATTTTAGGGGTATTATATTTTAATTACTATTTTTGTTATTTATTGAATGAATGCATGATAAA
The DNA here is from genome assembly GCF_984573655.1 of Nuphar pumila. Lineage (NCBI taxonomy): Eukaryota > Viridiplantae > Streptophyta > Magnoliopsida > Nymphaeales > Nymphaeaceae > Nuphar > Nuphar pumila. Next base: position 68,622,949 of record NC_143265.1, read on the forward strand.
TCTATTCTTTTTCATATATGATTTAAATTTTAGGGGTTTTATATTTTAATTCTTAATTATGTAATTTATTCTGTGAATATATGCTAATTCTTTTTTTTCTTATATATGATTTAAAATTTAAGAATTTTGCCTTTTAATTCCTAATTTTGTAATCTATTTCATGCATGCTAAATCTATTTTTTTCTTACGTATGATACATATATTTTTGGGGTTTTGTATTTTAATTCTTAATTGTATAATTTATTCTGTGAATTTCTGCTATTTTTTTTTTCTTATATATGATTTAGAATTTAAGAGTTTTGCATTTTAATTTATAATTTTATAATTTATTTAGTGAATGCATGCTAAATCTTATTTTTTTCTCATTATAATTTACATTCTAGGGGTTTTGCATTTTAAGTTTTAATTTTATTATTTATTGAGTGACTGCATACAAATTTTATTTTTCTCTCATATATGATTTAGATTTTAGAAGTTTTGCATGATATCAAGAAGAGAATGTACATATCATATTTTGCATGATTGTCATTCATGTATATGACTTTATATTTTTTAATTATATTCTATTTCTTCGTGGGTTAGTGATGATGGGGCAGGGTCTTATCGATGATAGATATTTTGCATGACCCGTACCAGCAAAATACCTGAGGATGTCAATGAGGAAACAAATCAGGTGATGCTAAGGCCTATTTGCTTTATTAGGGTTCATTGTTATTCATAAAATAATTATATATATAAACAAAATATGTAATTCTTATTGAATTAATATGTTATCTTGCAAATAAAGATCAGAGACAAGACAACTCAGTTGTCTCAAATGTCCGTGAATGACCCATCATGAGTGGATGCCCTATCTAAAGTTTTAAAACCAGAAAAGCATGGAGGTGTTCAGTAAGGGTGCATTCAGTGCATGTCTAAGCCAAGCATAACTCTTGTATCAAAATACTATGTATCGTGATAAGATATATATAATATAAGAGAAACTCATAGGTTTTGAATCAGAGCTCTCAAGGATGAATGAACTATTATTGAGAATGATGGACAATAATCAATCAAATTCATCACAAGCTTCTTAAGTAAGTTGATATAATTAAATATTCTAATCTTGTACATGAATTGGTATATATATATATATATATATATATATATATATGTGTGTGTGTGTGTGTGTGTGTGTGTGTGTGTAATTCTTTCAACTATGTTTATTCATAGACTTCATATACAAGCATGGCGCACCTTCGGTTTTGAGACTGTCTCCCCTTCATGTAATTCATAAACTTTTAAACTGTATGCATATATTTGAAACAAAACTTATATTTTTTGTTATTTAACATTGTTTATGTGTATGAATTTTTCCATATTGGTTTGAATATATACGTGGACGTTTAGATTATCTCCTCTTTATGTTTGAATTTTTCTATAGCAGGTTGAATATATGCATGATGGAGTTATGGAGGGTTGGAGTTATGCATATGTATATGTGAATGTTGGAGTTATGGAGGATTAATATATATATATATATATATATATATATATATATATATATATATATATATATATATATAGTTGTGTATGTATGCTTTAAATATTATGTTTTTTGCAAGGCTTCAAATGTGAATGTTGGAGTTATAGAGGTTCATTATGGAGGTAGGAGTTATGGAGGGTTGAAGGAAAAAATATATATAGTTATGTATGTATATATGCTTTAAATATTGTGTTTCTTGCAAGGCTTCAAATGTGAATGTTGGAGTTATGGAGGGTTAAAGAAAGAAATATATATAATTGTGTATGTATATATGCTTTGTTGATGAATAAATTAATTAATGAATGATTGTAAGAGTTGATTTATATTTGATGCAAAAAATAAATATATGTATGAGCAGATTCATTTATGAATGAATGAAATAAATGAGCAGATTCATTTTGAATGAATGAAATAAATGAATGTATGAACTGATTAATTTTTAAATGAATGAATAAATGTATGTATAAGCATGTTCATTTTTTAATGAATGTATGTATGAGTAGGTTCATTTTTTAATGAATGTATATAGATGAATAAATGAATGAATGATTGTAAGAGTCGGTTCATATTGAATGCAAAAAATGAATGTATGTATAAGCATGTTTATTTTAGAATGAATGGACATATTCATTTTTAATAAATGAATTTATGTATGTATGAATATATTCATTTTTGAATGAATGATTGAATGTATGTATGAGCAAGTTTATTTTTTAATGAATGAATAGATGTATGCATGAGCAATTTTATTTTTTAATTAATGTATGTATAAGCATATTCATTTGGTGATGAATGCTTGTAAGAATTGATTCATATTGAATGCAAAAAATGAATGTATGTAGTTCATTTTAGAATGAATGAAATAAATAAGTAGGTTCATTTCAAATGAATGAATTTATGAATTGATTCATTTTTAAATGAACGAATGCATTGACGAATGTATGTATAAGTAGGTCATTTTAGAATGAGTGAATAAATGAGTAACTGAATGAATGTCTAAGCAGATTCATTATTGAATGAATGTATAAGTTACATGAAAAAAAATTAAATTAAAAAAAAAATATCACTAGCACTAAAATAACACTAGAAAAAATGTTTTTTTGTGATATTTTAGCACCAAAAAAGTATTTTTTCTGGTACTGTTTTAGTAACAAAAAAAAGACCTTTTCTAGCACTATTTTAGCACAAAAAAAAAACCTTTTCTAGCACTACAAAAAGTGTGCCAGTAAATGCTTTACCAATAGCATTTTTATTGGCGCAAATACTGACACTAGGTTAGCATGAATAAAAGTCTTTACTAGTGCTAGAGAGACTTTTATTGGCACTAATTTGGCGTAAGTAAATATCAGATTTCTTGTAGTAATGGATTCATTTACCAGGTCTATTGACCGAATTGTGGACCCCAACTCTCTTCTATTGGGTTGTGTTATCTTCGTGCAATGGATGCATGTACTCGAGCTCAAGCCAAAAACCAATACACAAGGATTTGTGTTGATGTTCCTTTATCTTTTGTGCTTGTTTCTTCTATAGAGAATAAGGTATGTAATGGACACACCTTTTCTTAGGTTATTTAGTATGAATCGAGTGCCAAATTTTGCACTTACTGTAGAAGAATATCACATTTTGTTTCCACTTGCCCTCTCTGTCTTCGAGAGGCCTCATCTGAGGGTGATGGTTGGAAATTGGTAAGCCAACAAATATGTTGTTCTTAGTGAAGATAACCCTCCCCACCAAGTAGACTCTCAAGACACTAAAGAGGACACTGTTAGGAACCTCCTTGAAGGTCCAACAATGGTGGAATCACAAGGGAAATGAATGAGAGGTGGAGGGAAGGTGGGATGACTAGTTAGGAAGAAACAAGAGAGAGAGAGAGAGTCTCTAACCAAGTGGTTGAAGCCAATTCTCTAGCCAATGTGACTTAGATACCTAATTCTCATTAAGAAAAAAAGAAAATACATCTAAAAGCTTATTACAAAACAAGATAGCTTGGGTATTTCTAGACCCAAAGCTAACCACCCTTACTACCTCGGCCTAGCTAACTAGCCATGTCATCTCAGCCCTTACACAATGCCCAATTTACCCTTTACAATACCCTTAAGCCTAGCCCAAGTCCCTTTGAACACACCTAAGCTAGTCTCTCTAGTGGATTCACCCAAACTAGGCTAGCCGACGAATGCTTGTTGATTCAGCTTGGTCTTGGGTTGTATCAATTCACCCTTTCTTCAAAATTGCCTTGTCCTCAAGGCTAGCTGCCCTGTAAACCATGCCTAGATGTCACCTGGTTCAGCCCTGATAAGGTGGGACTGAGTGTGTGCCACACACCCAGAAACTCTAGTCAAGCTAGGCAAGTCGACCAACGGTTCGTATCATCTTTAGGTTAAGGGTGGATTTATGTCCACTCACATGTAAATCCCAGGGAGGTTTCCAGACCTTACGTCCATGCCACTACATTTTTATAATCCACTGCTGAACTGATATATTGGTTTCACACTCCAAATGAATGCTGATAAGAGCTTGCTACAGTCAGTTTTATCATACCAAGACTTTGATACGGTCTGCTCAGTTGATTTTTCTTTACTGCAACCTGAATTTGTGGAAGAATACTTTCTATACTCACGGGAACGCGATGCTATGCATCTTTCTCGGTGAATGGCCAGCTGTTACAGTTTTGATCTGCTTGGTATTAAGCAGAACATGGGTGTGAAAATTGCAATAACAACTAAATTGGTGGAGTGCATCTGACTTGTAGTTGCTTGGGGTGAGCTACCAATACTGTTATTTTTTTGAGAGAGAAGGATACCAATATTGTTATTGATCTCCCACAATTCAGTTTTGGCACTGGAACTGAGTATCCACCACACTTGCTGTAATACGCTGTTGATACAGTGGATTTCGCAAGCAGCCATGGACGCACCTTGCTTCACCAATGTACTAGAATGCAGTCTGAATGGAGTGCAGCTTGTCGTAGTATAGCAAACTTGAATCTTGGCATCCAATTGTGGTTTGTAACAATGCCCATCATTTCCTTTTCTGTAGTATGTTTGTCACCGCACCTGCCAACAAGGTTCACATTAACACCATGCACACTGATTTTCAGCAGCTTCACCAAAGGTGTTATAGCAGTCAACATCATCTGAGGCCCTTGTTGGAGTCTCCCAATCTGCCATTCACAAAAGTAAGTAGTCTTATGCTGCAAAGAAGTCCAAGTATAATAGAATCCCACAAGCCTTATACTGAAACAAGAAATATCTTTTCCAAGTTCTGTGCTGCTCCTTATGGGACTAACATTTTTTAATCTAGTGTATGTGAGCATGACAACAATGGCAGCGACTGTAAGCTAGGTATTGCCACAATGTCACAACAGTAATACTTGGCTATTCCCAATTGCAAATCTTTCACCATACCACATCCCCATTTTCTCTTGACACTTGAACAGAGCGTCATTGGACACCAGTTCTGTTGCTTTTTCTTATTTTCATAGCCACACAAATTCGTGCAAGATTTTCTTAGGCAAAGGTGGCTTAGAAGCATGACTCACTCATGGTATGAATTTCAGTGAGACAACCACAATAATTGGTTTTGCCCTCTTGAAAAAAATCCACTGCTAGGCTCTCAAAGACAGGCATATCATAGCAGCAATCAACTGCCTCAATGGAGTGTAGTGTGCATCTCTCATGCTTCCGGTTGAATTTATTTTCTTTGACAGAAACATAGTTCCAGAAGTCGGATAGTTTTCTCAATGCATTACAGGTGAGCTTCCATTATCCTTCTGATTCAAGAATTACAAGTCTCCCATGCAGTCTCCCTTGTGCCTTAGATAAGCTTGTACTCTGAATTTTTGTGCTTAATAAGAATATGACAATACAGCTGGGATTTAGTTGACTCTGCACAAACTTCAATTTTCCAGCAACAACCAGAATTCCTGAAGTTAAATTTGTTATGCAACTCAAAATATTTTTTTGCCAATGACCACAGCCTTATGGGTTTATTCACATTGTCTTTCTGTCCACCTAAATCAAATGGAAATTTCTCTCTCAACTAGTTTTATTTTGTTATCTATTGCAATAGCCTCCAATTTTCTGTTAGTTCTGTAAACTTGCAGTTACACTCGTATACCAAATGCGTGTGTGTTCAGATGATGAGAGCAAGGTTCCAGTTGAACATTTTACCAATCACCAACCCAATAACAATCTAATTCGCCTTCCTCCTGGATCAAAATTTGAAATTTGCTAATCTATCATTTCAGTTTGTGCCGACATTCTATTCTCAATGTAGTACTGATGCAAGAAAAAATTCAATTCTGAAAATGGCTTTCAGAAATCACAGCAATAGTGAAGAGATGTTACTGTTTTAGAGTGGGCTTTTGCCGAGATTTCTGTCAGCTGAAGATGGTCAAGTGAACTGATGTTGCCAAGCTCCATCGTAACAGAACTCAACAATCCACCCTTCGCAGCAACTCGCCTCTTGTATGGGTGTTTAAAGAACGCCGCAAGTTCTGATCTCTGCTGTAATGAATTTAAAAACCGCAGTACAGGACAGAGGAGAGCTTGCTTGTTTGATCTAAACACTACTCCCAACAACTGCATCACTTGTTTGCTCATCTCATTAATCAGTGTTGCGAGTTTGACTACTCTATTATTCAATGAACAAACTTTCTTTGCTGACATGACATTGGACATTCGATGCATGGATTTTCTTAGCATAAGTAGCTTTGAATGTCATGTGAAGGATCCATTGCAGCAAATAGATATTGAGGATAGAGTATCCTTTTAACAACAGAATTTCTCTCACTCTGTAGGAGCTTCAAGTTGATGGCTTGAGTAAGATCTTTTTATGCTAAACTTATATAAGCAATAGAGTTTCCGCATCTTCCCTTCATCAAATACATCTTATGGACTGGTTGCAATCTAGTGCATTTATTACTGAGCAGACACCATTCGACTTGAATTGTCTGCAACTCCACAATTTTTTCTTTAGAAGGGACATCACACCACCTCTTATTGGCCAAATTTTGAAGTATTTTTGCGTACTCAAGGACATCTCCTTGCGATGTTTCAGCAAAGCCTTCAGCCGGTTCTGCAAACAAAGCAGGCAACCATGCATTTTCTATAAGCCGATCCAATTACTCACAAAGATTGGCAAAAACTGTACTAAGGTTGGCATCCAGTAATATCAATTCCTCGGTATGTACAACAAATTGAATATCATCCTTAACTAAGATTTCATCTGGGTCTTCCCTTTTGTTTTCATTTTCATCTTTTTCTATACTAGATGCTTCTTTTTGTTTTATTTTCAGGGATGTGAGTGACTCCTTAAGGGACTCATCAGCTAGAATTTCTTCATGCTTGCTACATGTTAGAGATATTGGAAGTGGACCAAGTGGTTCAACTTTTTGCGGTCGGTCTTCATTTGCTTCGTGCTCTTCTACTATTTACAAGTATTGCTCATAGCGAAGCTTCACCGAGATTGCAACATCTCTAACCTCCTTGATGATGAGTTGTGGAGCCTGATTCAGAGTTTTTTGCCCCTGGAGTAGGGGGGTCCGAGGGCTCCCCCCGGCATAGGTCCCGTCGCACGTTTACCGAGAGGGGGTCAGGGGGCGTCCCTGGCGGGGGTCTTAGGGGGGCAGCGCCCCTCAAAAGAATTTTTTTCTTGGGCTTATGTTTGAGACCCGATTTTTTATGGATCAGACTCGATTTGTTTAGGTTTAGGGTTGTCGCCCTTGCCTTGTATAAATTCCTTTTTTTCTTTATCTCTTGTATCTGTCGAGAAAGAGCAATAAAGTTTTTCCTCTGGACGACCATGGTTTTTTACTCCCTCTCGGATATGAGGGGAGGTTTTTCCACGTAAATATGTGTGTTCTTGTTGTGTTTTATTTTCTTCGGTTGTTTCTTGCTTGCGGTTTTTCTAACACTTGACTCATCGTGTTTAAGCCCCAAACAATGCCTTTTGAAGACTTACAAGCACGATAACAACTTGGTGAATGATGTGGTTCCTTTCAACCACTTGTTGCTACAAAACCAACAAATGTACATCCTGAATATCATTTAATATTGCCTTGATTATTTCTGGTTAAGGTTCCTCATTCTACTAGAAATGTCTCCATGTCATCTTGGATACGTGCTTGATGAATCTCTCAAAGGTTTGCATAAATTTTTCACTCTTGTGGTCCGACATGATGTATATGTGGTTCAGCAGGTTTAGTCTTCAACAGAACTGGTTTGGTTTTGTGACTTCTGGGTTTGGTCAGAGTATGGTATCAGTTAGGGCTTAGTGTGGCTTAAAAGTACGTGGTATTGGCTAGGATCATTAAAAAAATCAGGTCCAGAAGATGGGTTTACGTAGGTCAAACAGGTTGGGAAAGTCAGGTCTGTCAGAAATGACAGAATTCATAGTTTAACAGTAAGCAAATAACATGTTGTGGGAAAAACATTATATCTCACTATACAGGTGTCAGTATGAGGCTAAAATTTTGTGGGATTGTAGTTAAAAGTGGGTAACTGTGATAAAAATTTCAGGTTTAAAATCATCATGGGTTGGGAGAAATGAATTTTCAAACATATAAAAATCTTGTACATCATTGTCCTGTTCGATCAAATTCTGTCCTTTGTGCCCTAAGCAATAAACTATTGTAACTTCCTCAAATCTGACATAATTCCCACGTTTCTTTTTTATAGAGTGTAGCCAACACTCCAAGTAATCCAAAGAAACAAAATTCACCTCAATCTAATGTGGGATGAGGTCACACAAACCAAAACACTCTGAGGTACTGAATCAGAGGCTGGTATTCCTCAGCCATGTCTGCCCGCCATTTAAGAAACTGGTTGGCTTGTTTGAAGGAGGTGGGTTCGGGTTCAAGCAACTCAGAATTGAAACATGCTAAAGAGATGGGATATAGCGTAGATAAGGACCAGGGTTTAAGAGATTCTGTCATGGACCTAGTGACCATGGGATGAACATGATCAATGGGATGCAAGAATTGTTGGACTGGGCGGGGATGTTACCAACATTGGGCATATCAGACAGAGGACTACTCAGTAGGAACAATGAGGACAGGTCTGGCACAAAAATGGGTGAGAAAATGAGCTTGGTCGGACTTGAGGCAGACTCGGTAGCATGGGGAAGGGTAGTGGGATTGGATGTTGGGTGCGAGTTGTCAGACCCGTCATAGGCAAGGGCAAGGACAACAGGAGCAGGAAAGCCCCAGTGAGAGAGGGCAGCGGGGGATGACGAAGTGGATAGTGAAACTAGAGGAAAGGTGAATTCATCCAAGTAGACATGCCTGATAATGTATGTGCGGCGAGAGTGGGGATCATAACATATGTATCCCTTGTTTTGAGAAGCATAACCAAGGAAAATGCAAACTTTGGTTTTGGGTTAAACTTAGACGTGTTGTAGGGGGTGATAAGAGGATAACATAGAGAACAAAAAACATGAAGGTGATGGTAGTCAAGAAGTTGGGTAAAAAAATATCTCATAGGGTGACTTGCGATTCAGGACCAAAGTGGGCAACCAGTTAATAACATAGGTAGCTATTCGGAAGGCATCTACCCATAATTCATAAGAGAGAGATGCTCCATTCAACATGCTTAGACCAATTTCCACTATGTGGCGATGTTTGTGTTCGACTAACCCATTCCGCTTCGGTGTGTGGGCATGAAAAGCGATGAAAATCCTATGAGATTGTAGAAATGTTTCAAAGTCATTACTAGTGAATTCACCATCATTATCAGATTGAAAAGCTTTAATAATAAATCTACATTGGTGTTCCATAACAGGTTTGAAATTCTTGAATCCACTAAACACTTGAGGTTTATAGTGCATAGGAAAAAGCCAAAAAAATTGTGTGAAGTCATCCACAATTAAAAGATAATAACAAAAACCTTCATGTGACACCACCGGAGCTGGCCCCCAGACATTGGCATGCCGTAGCTCAAGAAAGGTGAGTTGTGTTGGTTTAAGAGCGACCAAAAGGAAGTTTGTGAGCTTTTTCGACTAAACAACTCTCACAAACCTTTATTTGCTTATCTCTATTAAGAAAATGACATTTATAAAGTTTAGAAAAGAAACTATCTTTTTATTTGCATGACCCAGTGCATTGATGTAGCGCCCCAGATTTCCCGACTTGAGAACCCTTTGAATTTTTTTTTTGTAAACCCCCCCCCCCTTTTTTTTTTAAACCAAAGCGCAAACACGGAAGGAACCGAAAGGGGAAAGAAACAAGCAGAAAACTCTGGGCGGCCGCTACGAAAGTAAAACAACAGTTTATGAAACAACTTTTATTAAATTCATTTACATCTTTACAAATTGTACATATCAATCCCTTATACAAAACCAAACCGCCAGGATCCAACAGGCGAGGTTCAGAAGTGTGGGTTCAGAGTCCGCTGCAGCACACCGAGCTCCATCGCATGCCTAAGTAAACCTGCATCCCCATAAAACAGGGTCAGTACTCTTTCGAGCTGGTGAGACAAACCAAACCATAATATACCATATGTGGAAATCGAAAGCAAGCTAGTTACAAACATACATAGCATGCTTAAATGCAACAATCGTATATCCAAAGCAGGAGCAGGTATTATAAGCAGCACTAAAACTACACAGGAAGCAATAAAAGTGAATAACTAACAAGAGTTATTGCAAATAGGCAAGCAGGAGAAATCAACCACGACAGTTCATTTCACAATTCATATCATCTATCATATCATGCATCAAGGAACATAAAATCTATTTCAGTTTGTAATATGGTATGCATCACAGAACATAAAGCACTAACAATAGGCTGTGCTTATACCAGTAAATGTGACATGGTGAACGATGCACAAGTATGAGTGGTATGTATGTGTAACGTATCATAAGTACGAGGTCTAGCTAAATGATGATAACAAACGTTACTCATCAAGATGAGACAGTTAGAAGCATTTGTCACGTAAAGCGTGACACACAAGCAGTGCCAAGGTTCACAACTCATATATTGCAACCATAAGCGAGCTCATCTCGCTAACCATTCGCCGAGGAGTTCCAAGGTCGCGTAAGTCATGCACCACTGCAACATCCATAGGCTAAATCACATAAGTCCCGCACGACTGCAATATCAATAGGCTAAATTGCATAAGTCAAAACACTTAGTGCACTCGTTGGGATATTGGATCCCACTCCAAACACAGTTGCAGCCCTTTTTGGCTGCAGCTCGAAGGTCTGCTAACAAGGCTAAAAGTACAACGACAAGAATGGAAAATTACATATAAAGTTTGCTTTGGTTGTCGAGCACCATTCATTTGCGATACGATTAGTCAAATCCATCACGTTGTTGGGGTATTGGACCCCACTATGCAAAAGTGTGTGCAACCTCAAGGGTTGAAGTCCGGAGACTAGCTAAGCAGCCCACTCAATGTGGCAAAAAGGAGGGTAAACCAGTTGTTAAGCTGGTCCTGCCCACAAACGGCCCACAACAAAACAGCTACCGCGGTGCCAGGGGCACCATGAAATAATGCAGCCGACTCGGGCGCAGCCAAGAGAGGTATCCAGGTCTGGACTGACTGGTCCAGACCTCACTCAGGCCCGGCTACCACCAAAACGAAAAGGGTGCTTGCGTTGTTGCTAGTACCCGAAGGCGACCCACCTGCTGCAGTTTGGTTGCAGCAGGTGCGTCAACATGGACCAGGTCTGGACCGACTGGTCCAGACCCAAGTTGGCCTTAGCCAACGACCAAAGAGAGGGGTGCAGGCCATACATCCCGCACCCGGTTGCAGCACAAATGCTGCCACTGCCGCGGCAAGTTCGAAACCCAAACTGGAAGGTGCAAAAAGGCTTATGCCCCAAACCGAACAGAAATGAGTGGTGTGCTGGGCATGACGCCCAGTTGAACGAATCAAGGGTAGGCCTCTGACAGGTCTGGGCCACGCACGGTCTAGACCATGTCAGGCCATGGCTGGGAACCGAACCCACACCAACCCGAGTTGGTGGGTTCGGCTATGTCTCAAATGGAACCCATCAACAACAACAAAAAAAAAAACAGAGAGCAATAAGGGGCATCCACGCTAGGTTAGGTCTGAGCTAAACTCTGCTGGACACGTCCAGCATGTCTGGTCCGTTCCAGCCAAGAGAAAAAAAATAAAAACAGTGGCCCAGCGATTAACAAAACACAATAGCAGAAAGGAAAATGGAAAGGCCTGCTGTGCATTGAGTCACGGCTCAACCTGTTGGGCCAAAACCAGCAGCACCCACGAAGGGGCTAACCCGCATGAGCAGGGTTTGCTGGCCATGTGCCAACCGTGGCCTCCTTGCCACCTGAAACAAGGCATTAGAAGAAGACCTTGCTGCTACAAACTAAACCATGTAAGAACAACTTGAAACTTTTGAGGAAAAAGGCAAGGCTAAAACATTTGCTTGTAAACACATTTTACCAATGCTAAAACGAGGTTTAAAAGTACCAATAATCGTGCAAACACGAAGAACCGTATGGCCTTAAGCCAAAGTGCCAATATTGCATAAGGAAGAAGCTTAAAAACGTACTCAACCGACCATTTATAATGCATGCCACCCATTTCATAAAACATATAAACGAGAAATGAAAAAAGAATGGAAATGCTTTAAATTTCAAGCCAAGGTAGAACCTTGCTTCAACGAATTCCACAATAGGCATAGGGAGGGAGGTGTCTCACCTTCGCGGCTTTAGAAGAGGGAGGAGATAAAGAAGATGAAGGCAATGGGGTTCACGGCTAGAGCTGCTCCACACCACACTCACAAACTCGGTTTTGAGAAGAAGAAAGAGGGGAAGAGCAAGGGAGGAGAGAGAGACTCCTCCAAGGAAATCGCCCAAGGGTTTCTTTCTCTCTCTTGTTTGGAACCTTAAATATGTAGGATTTATACATTGGATGGTTAGGATTGATTGAAACAAGATGGAGGGCTGGAGTGCTCCACGCCCCTCCCATAGAAACCCACGCCCAATGCATATTGAGCATTCGAAATCATTTCAAAGGAGTTTCAACAATGCCATTTTAAAGGGTTTCAAAAAGACTTTAAAACTTGTAAGATTTACTTGGGCTGCCACTCAACCCAACCAATCAAATTTAGCTATTTGAAATACTTTGAAACAATTACAAAAACACCATGGGGCGCCAACCCCATGGTCCCCTTTATTGAAAAACGCCCTTCATGATGAGTTCCAAGGCTCATCATGAGTTTCAAAAGAAGGAAATGGCCATTCGTGGCCTATTTTTTTCAAAATTCATGCAACTCTTTTCAAAAGTGCCACCCAGCTGGTTCTACCTTGACCATATGGTCAACCAAAGACAAAATCGTCCCCCTAGAGGGGCGCACATAGGGTTTGGGTCCTCTAGTTGACCCGAATCCAAGATCCAAAATCGCCAATTCAATATATTTCAAAACAACACTTAATTAATGCACTAAAATGTTAAATAAATCCCATTAAATCTTTTAGTGCTGTATATAACCTCAATTACTACGAAATGCATGAAGCCTTATAAGGAAATTCTCATCCAATTGCGAGAATTAAGCGTATCACGATTCGGGTCCAAAGTGGGGTCAAGACTCGTAATTCGCATGCACTGACGAGGTTTTTACGTCGTATATGTACCAAATTCGGGGACAACCCATAAAAATATAATATAATTTAACCCTTAAATTCTTAGAGGCTAATTCGTCCGGAACTAGACACTTCTTACTTGCACAATATATTTATGCGATTTTCAGGTCGCGCATACAAGGCAGAAATACAAAGCATAGTCAAATCTCATTAAATCACGTGCTACACCTCTCAAGTGCACACAAGCATGCATTCCAACTCAATTCAAACAATAAAGCACTCAGAAATTCGCGGGTCTTACAATTGATGCCAGAGATTAAAGGATAATTTCTTTCCTGCATAGGCTGTCATCATCTGAGATTCACTAGCTTTAATTGGGTAGAGACCCATGTTGATTTTGAGACCTTGGAGCTAAATCTTGCCTGTTTGTCCATCCTTAACAAATAATTTTGATGGGCTGAATTCGAAAATAGAATAATTATTCTCAATAAATTGATCCACAGATAAGAGTTTTTTTGTAATGGCAGGAACATAGACATTTTTCAAGTCAAATTTAGAGCCATTGAAAGACAAAACTAACACTACAAGAAATTTGTGGATTAGCGCCGACCTAAATCCATCGCTAATCCGACGCTAATCCGTCGCTAAACACTTTATCGACGGATTAGTGTCGGATTAGCGATGGATAGCTTCCATCATGAATTTTTTGATGCTCATTAGCGATGGAATATATCAGTCGCCTATTCCGTCGTTAACTTGCGATGGATTAACGAATGCCAAAATCCGTAGCAAGGTCGTCGTTACTTTGCGGAGGTTTGGTTTTGCGACGGATTTCTAGCCGTCGCTAAATTCAACGTCTATAGTAATTAACGACAAATATATCCGTCACAAAAAAAGGAAAAAATTTAAAAAAATATTTGAAAATTAAATATCGAGAAAAAATTTCTCGTGACACAATTTATATTTCCTATATAATTTATATTTCCTGTGAATAAAAAACAAAGTACACATCAAAATACATATAAAAGGAAAATAAAACAATTAATCGATCCACTATAAAATTCGCAAGTTCTAATTATTTGTAATTCAACATTTATATATTTGAAACAAAAAGAATGTAGAACAAATTCAACACATAAATCTAATCATCGCCAAGATTTTGTGCATCCTCTTGTTCAGTGTCTCGATCTGTCCCTTCAGCTCCACTACGTTGGTTATCGCCAGCAACCTACACGAGAAAAGAAATGTCAGTATTGATAAACAAAATATACTGAAATAAATTATACTCTATATGTGATTCTATCATGCTCATATGTGTTCTAAGGCAGTAAAAAAACTGTATACATGATTCTATCATGCTCATATGTGTTATAAAGCAGTAAAAAAAACTTTATATGTGATTCTATCATGCTCATATGTGTTCAAAGGCAGTAAAAATACTGTATATGTGATTCTATCATGCTCATATGTGCTCTAAGACAGTTAAAAAGTTGTATATGTGATTCTATCATGCTCATATGTGTTCTAAGGCAGCAAAAAAACTTTATATGTGATTCTATCATGCTCATATGTGTTCAAAGGTAGTAAAAAAACTTTATATGTGATTCTATCATGCTCATATGTGTTCTAAGGCAGTAAAAAAACTTTATATGTGATTCTATCATGCTCATATGTGTTATAAGGCAGTAAAAACCCTTCATACATGATTCTATCATGCTCATATGTGTTCAAAGGCAGTAAAAAAACTTCATATGTGTTCTAAGGCAGTAAAAAAACTTTATATGTGATTCTATCGTGCTCATATGTGTTCTAAAGCAGTAAAAAAACTTCATACGTAATTCTATCATGCTCATATGTGTTCTAAGGTAGCAAAAAAACTTCATGCGTGATTCTATCATGCTCATATGTGTTCTAAGGCAGTAAAAAAACTTTATATGTGATTCTATCGTGCTCATATGTGTTCTAAAGCAGTAAAAAAACTTCATACGTTCTTCTGTCATGCTTATATGTGTTCTAAGGCAGTAAAAAAACTTTATACGTGATTCTATCATGCTCATATGTGTTCTAAGGCAGTAAAAAAACTTTATACGTGATTCTATCATGTTCATATATGTTATAAAGCAGTAAAAAAACTTCATACGTGATTCTATCATGCTCATATGTGTTCTAAGGCAGTAAAAAACTTTATATGTGATTCTATCATGCTCATATGTGTTATAAAGCAGTAAAAAAACTTCATACGTGATTCTATTATGCTCATATGTGTTCTAAGGCAGTAAAAAAACTTCATACGTGATTCTATCATGCTCATATGTGTTCTAAGGCAGTAAAAAAACTTTATATGTGATTCTATCGTGCTCATATGTGTTCTAAAGCAGTAAAAAAACTTCATACGTTCTTCTGTCATGCTTATATGTGTTCTAAGGCAGTAAAAAAACTTTATACGTGATTCTATCATGCTCATATGTGTTCTAAGGCAGTAAAAAAACTTTATATGTGATTTTATCATGCTCATATGTGTTCTAAAGTAGTAAAAAAACTTTATACGTAATTCTATCATGCTCATATGTATTATAAAGCAGTAAAAGAACTTCATACGTGATTCTATCATGCTCATATGTGTTCTAAGGCAGTAAAAAACTTTATATGTGATTCTATCATGCTCATATGTGTTCTAAAGTAGTAAAAAAAACTTTATACGTAATTTTATCATGCTCATATGTGTTATGAAAGAGTAAAAAAAATTCATACGTGATTCTATCATGCTCATATGTGTTCTAAGGCAGTAAAAAAACTTTATATGTGATTCTATCATGCTCATATGTGTTCTAAAGCAGTAAAAAAACTTCATACGTGATTCTATCATGCTCATATGTGTTCTAAGGTAGTAAAAAAACTTCATACGTGATTCTATCATGCTCATATGTGTTCTAAGGCAGTAAAAAAGCTGTATATGTGATTCTAGCGTGCTCATATGTGTTCTAAAACAGTAAAAAAACTTCATACATGATTCTATCATGCTCATATGTGTTCTAAGGCAGTAAAAAAACTTCATACATGCTTCTATCATGCTCATATGTGTTCTAAGGCAGTAAAAAAACTTTATATGTGATTCTATCATGCTAATATGTGTTCTAAGGCAGTAAAATAACTTTATACATGATTCTATCATGCTTATATATGTTATAATGTAGTAAAAAAACTTCATATGTGATTCTATCATGCTCATATGTGTTCTAAGGCCATTAAAAAACTTTATACCTCACGGTCACCGGAGCTCATGTTGAATGCAGATGAAGTTCCTCTGTCCTGAAAAAAGTTGCATAACTCAATACGGACAATGTTGGGAATGACTTCATTTAAAAAGTACTGCATTTTGTCCTCAAGACGCTGACAGACACCATCCCAAGACATAGCAGGGTCATCAAGACGTTGAGAGTTGATGCTGGCGGGAGAACTCTGTGGGCCCGGGCTGCAGGAGGCAACGACTGGTGTGGTGTTCATGTTACTCCTAAACCCGAACACATGACCCTTTTTGGGTTCACCGGTTAAAGTCACCCATGCTGCAGGGTCAAAAGGCGGATGCTGAGTGAAGTCATCGCGATATCGTTGTACCATTTGCTGCTCGTATGACTCATACAATGTAATGATTAGAATATGAATTAATAATTAAGAATTATAATGTTTATGATAACGTAATTCATAGTAACTTATATGTATTACAATGTTTATTAATAAAATAAATACATATCATTGTCGCTCTCACCTTCTCTGATACAAACTCTCCTGAGGTCTTACGTTTATGTGTTTCAACAAACACATCCTTGTATGGCACAATGCCTCCTTTTTCTGCTTCCTGCGAAGTGAAATGATAAAAAATTTAGTTAATAGGTTTGCAACAATACTTATAAATTTGACAATATATATTGATGAGTTATCATTTTCTTCTAGTGGCTCCCAAAAGTCCTAGATCCACCTGTGTGTAGATAGCGTGACTCTCGCAACCATTCCAAAGTGGCTCATCAGCATTTTTAAGTAAATCATAAAATCTACTAGCTGCATCGTTTGGTGATTCTTCATCTACTGCAGTTCTTACATCACTAGGACCCATAGCAGAACCAAATTCTGTTCCTACAGCATCAAATATCAAATCCATATATGGATTATCGTGCACCACATTCACCCGTGCATCAAAATTTTTTCTAAATTTTTCTTCATGAAACACCCAATTCTGATAATCACTTACAAAACCCTTCATGTATAGGTGATGTCTAACGCCATGAAGTTCATACAAATCGATTATTCTTAAAAATCTTGCAAAGACACCTAATTCGACCTGTAAGATCCACTGTACTAAAACTTGCCGTTGCAAATTCAATAAAACTTTCAACACCATCCATATATTCATGCAATAACTCATTGTCAACTATCTTATGGTACATCCATTCACAGTTTGCAGTCATTTTGTCATATGATGTTATGAATAGTATCCTAACCAGTTAAAAGAGAACCATTAGAATGCTATGATGAAGAAAATATCAAATTTATCATGCAATATATGATGTCATACAATCACAAGAATTATGATACATGCATTGATAATTTAATATTTTCATGTGCAAACTATTCATAATACGATACATTAATTTAAAGCATACTTTCATTATACAATTTCACATGAAAATCATAATTAAATTGAAAGTAACTACATGCAAGCATGGATACAATCACATCAAACATTGCAATACATGGAAATCATTTATATCAAAAAAATGTCAAACATGTACCTGCAGCAAACACACTTCAATATCTCGGTAACTACTATCATGCCTAGCATGAAATCCGTACTCCAAAAATAGGAACACTTCTATTCTCATACATTAAAATCATGTTCAACATGATCTCCAAACTTCAACAAAGCAGTTCTAGATATCAACAACTAAGTGAGTGTGTGAACAGTAAAGTGTTGCATCCAATAAATTAAATAACATGTGATGTGCTTGCATCACTTACTCACCACGGGTATTTACCCGATTTGCATTATTTTTGTCACTTACTTAATACGGGTGGCGGGGCACAAGCGGGTTTCGTTGAGAAATCTTCAAGAGACATTGTGTTAAAATGAAGTCACTCCCTTCCGAAAAAAAAAACCGAGGCAAGGTCGCCCCCTTGCTGAAAAAGCAGAGGGGCGACCCCCTGCCTAAATAAAAAAATGACAGGGGGCGACCCCCTGCCCGAATAAAAAAACGACAGGGGGCGACCCTTTGCCCGAATAAAAAAATGAGGCATGGGCGCGACCTCTGCCGGAAAAAACAAACGAGGCAGGGGTCGCCCCCTCTGCCAGAAAAAAAAGAGGCAGAGGGTGACCCCCTCCCCGAATAAAAAAATGAGGCACGGGGACGACCCCCTGCCGAGAAAAAAAAAACCATGCAGGGGTCGCCCCCCTTGTCGAAAAAAAAAAGTGGCAACGAGGTAGAGGGGTCGACCCAATACCGAAAAAAATGAGTGGCAGGAGGGCGACCCCCTGCCTGAATAAAACAATGAAGCAGGGGGGTCGACCCCCTGCCCGAATAATTAAACAACGAGGCAGGGGGGTCAACCCTTTGTTGGAAAAAACAAAATGTGGCAGAGGGTCGCCCCCCCCCCCCCCTGCCAGAAAAAACAAATGAGGCAAAGGGTCGACCCCCTGTCAGAAAAAATAAAATGCGGCAGGGGGTCGACCCCCTCTGCCTGAAAAAACAAACTAGGCAGGGGGGTCGACCCCCTGCCGGAAAAAACAAAATGTAGGGCAGGCGCCCCCCCCCCCCCATGCCGCAGGTAAAAAAAAAAACTGGGATTTACTTGTGGCGGGCGGGGGGCGATGGGCGGTGGACCGGGGGGCGACGGGCTGGGCGGCAGACCGGGTAGCGACGGGCGATGGCCGGCGGGCCGAGGAGTGTGTCGGGCGGCAAAACGGGGGAAGATGGGCCGGGTGGAACGGGGGGCGACGGGCGGCGAACCGGGGAGCGACGGGCGGCGGGCTGGAGACTGCGTCGGGCGGTGGAGGATGGCATCGGGCGGGAGAGACGAAACAGGAAAGAGGAAAAGGAGCTCTGATTAGGGATTTACACAAAAATTAGCGACAGATTTGGCGACAGCTTAATTCCGTCACAACTCCATCGTAAATTTATATGACCCCTTAGCGAAAAAATATTTATGTCGCTAAGTCGTGACGGAAAACCATCCGTCGCTAATCGTCGCGTGTGTTGCGACAAAAACGGGTTGTCGCTAAGCCGCCACTACGTAGCGATAGATGTAACGACGGAAGATTTTCCGTCGCTACATCCGTCAATATTACAAATCTTAGCGACGGATAAGTTTATGTCGCTACATTCGTCGCAAAGTTGTGACGGAAAAAATCCGTCGCTAATTGGCATTTTTCTTGTGGTGTAAGTCACCTGTGTTTAAAATAAGAATTGTCTTACCATTGCCGATCATGATAGACTTGTCTTGGTATTGAGATTTATTGAAGAACTACTGATCATCCATAGTTAGATGATTTGTTGTACCAATGTCAGGGTACCAGTAATCATAGGTGCTTTGTTGTAGAGACATAGTTGAGAAGACTTTAGATATGTCTTAGCAATTTTTAGCAATATGCCCACATTTTTCACAGTACATGCAGGTCACACACGTCCTTTTTTATTTTGAGGGCCTTGATTGGTGTTCAATTGCTATTGATTCTTTGAGGAGCCTCTTCTTTGGCCCTTGCCACGTCCACAGTGGAATTCACACCTACAACCGCAAGCTCTTGAGGTATTGAAAGCAGTGTGAGAACCTTTTGATGTATCAGATTGCTTAAGGTGCAACATAATCTTACATTTTTCTTGATTAATAAGCAGATCATATAGATCTACTAAAGAACGAGTAGTCGACATTGTGGTGATTGAAGTGACGAAACTTTTGTACTCGGTCAAAAGGCCATTAATGGCTATATGAATCAGATCACTATCATCGACAGGATGATTTGCTGTTGCAAGGGAATTAACAAGAATCTTGATGTGATCCAAGTAGAACAACATCTCCATGCTTTCCTTCTTGATGAAGGTAAGGTCTTTCTTCAGAAGCATAAGCCATAGAAGAGACCGAGATCAATACACATTCTCCAGCATGGTCCAGGCTTCACGAGCAGTGTTGGTTCGCATGATCTGCCTGGGGACGGGCTCAAATATGATTACCTTGATCCAGCTAAGAGCTAGCTGATAAGAGCAACACCAAACAAGGAAACTAGAATTTTATTGCTTACCTACATCCATAGCAGTGATCAACTTCTCAAGTTGTGGAGAAGATCCAGCCACGAATTTGAGAAGGTCCTGACTCAGCATAGCTGATTCGAGTTTAGACCTCCGGAGGAGATAGTTTTCACGATTTAGCTTGATGGAGACCAAGCTTGCAATGGCCTTCCACTGAGTGGTTGGGAAGATGGACGCCATTGAAGATCACAAAAACTCATTAGAGCTAAGAGAGCTTTGATACCATAAATAAAATACAGTCACAATAGAAACTCTCATTCTTCCCCCTCTCACAGTAAGACGAGAGAGCGTTTTAATTACTTAAAAACGTGTGATACAAATGAGGCATCTTTTGATAGACATACAACATGGTTTCCAAAAATAGAAGAAACCGAATACAAGAGAGTGTACAGATTTGGGAACTACACAACGACATTTAGAAATGTTGACAATGGAAATGTGATAGTGTGGATCACTTCACTTCCATTTTTTGAGAATTAGTTGGGAAGGTTGAAGTCTCGGGGATTGCCATCCCTTATTTGATTCTTCACGGATTTGGATAGAATCCTCTCGGTGGATCGAGCTCTCGGTGTGACCTGGATCGGTTTCCTTAACAGCCAACACTCTAAGTAATCCAAAGAAACAAAATTCACCTCAATCTATAAAGAAATGACTGCAAACGTAGGTAGGGTGTTGAGAAGTTTCCATGAGAAGAGAGAGAACCAAATTGGTGCTTGTGTGTATGACCCATCAACGAGTTAAAAACAAATACAAAACGATGCTTTGAAACGAGAAATTGCTGCAGAAAGAGCACGGAGCAGATGGAAGTGGTAAACGAGCTTTACAAGATGAGCTTAAAGTATTCAAGCTTGGCTCATTCTTGTAGCAACCCAAGCCGAGCTCATAATCAGCCCGAGTTAAACGAGTCAAGTTCAAGTGGGCTTATTTATAGAAAAAATACACTATTTTCTAGCTGAAAGAAATAGGATTACAAAAAAATATATGTAAAATATGTTTCTTACTGCCTCACAAGTTTACATGAGTCCAGCTGAGCCTAGTACCTATTTTTCATATTCAGCACCTATATATATATATATATATATATATATATATATATATATATATATATATATATATATATATATAGGGTAATACACATGTCCTAAATGAAATATGTTAAATGTGTTTGGATTTTTCTTAGTTTTTTTTCGTGGTTCCAACCACATAAATGTGTTGGGCATAGTCGATTTACTAGGAATCCACACTTAGATAATGTATTTTCAACGAAAATTGATAAGTGGAGGCTTAAAAAATTTGGACCTTGATTTTTCGGACCTTATAAAAACCCACCCAGATGATCCTTGTAAAATCTAGTACATAGATCACATATGTACGATCAGAATTTAAAAATGAAACAAAACCACCCTGGAAAACCTATTTAGCATATTTCATTTAGCTCAGAATATATATATATATAGGGTAATACACATGTCCTAAATGAAATATGTTAAATGTGTTTGGATTTTTCTTAGTTTTTTTTTCGTGGCTCCAACCACATAAATGTGTTGGGCATAGTCGATTTACTAGGAATCCACACTTAGATAATGTATTTTCAACGAAAATTGATAAGTGGAGGCTTAAAAAATTTGGACCTTGATTTTTCGGACCTTATAAAAACCCACCCAGATGATCCTTGTAAAATCTAGTACATAGATCACATATGTACGATCAGAATTTAAAAATGAAACAAAACCACCCTGGAAAACCTATTTAGCATATTTCATTTAGCTCAGATAATATATATATATATATATATATATATATATATATATATATATATATATATATATATATATAGGGTAATATACACATGTCCTAAATGAAATATGTTAAATGTGTTTGGATTTTTCTTAGTTTTTTTTCGTGGTTCCAACCACATAAATGTGTTGGGCATAGTCGATTTACTAGGAATCCACACTTAGATAATGTATTTTCAACGAAAATTGATAAGTGGAGGCTTAAAAAATTTGGACCTTGATTTTTCGGACCTTATAAAAACCCACCCAGATGATCCTTGTAAAATCTAGTACATAGATCACATATGTACGATCAGAATTTAAAAATGAAACAAAACCACCCTGGAAAACCTATTTAGCATATTTCATTTAGCTCAGAATATATATATATATATAGGGTAATACACATGTCCTAAATGAAATATGTTAAATGTGTTTGGATTTTTCTTAGTTTTTTTTTCGTGGCTCCAACCACATAAATGTGTTGGGCATAGTCGATTTACTAGGAATCCACACTTAGATAATGTATTTTCAACGAAAATTGATAAGTGGAGGCTTAAAAAATTTGGACCTTGATTTTTCGGACCTTATAAAAACCCACCCAGATGATCCTTGTAAAATCTAGTACATAGATCACATATGTACGATCAGAATTTAAAAATGAAACAAAACCACTATTTAGCATATTTCATTTAGCTCAGATAATATATATATATATATATATATATATATATATATATATATATAGGGTAATATACACATGTCCTAAATGAAATATGTTAAATGTGTTTGGATTTTTCTTAGTTTTTTTTCGTGGTTCCAACCACATAAATGTGTTGGCATAGTCGATTTACTAGGAATCCACACTTAGATAATGTATTTTCAACGAAAATTGATAAGTGGAGGCTTAAAAAATTTGGACCTTGATTTTTCGGACCTTATAAAAACCCACCCAGATGATCCTTGTAAAATCTAGTACATAGATCACATATGTACGATCAGAATTTAAAAATGAAACAAAACCACCCTGGAAAACCTATTTAGCATATTTCATTTAGCTAAGATAATATATATATATATATATATATATATATATATATATATATATATATATATAGGGTAATACACATGTCCTAAATGAAATATGTTAAATGTGTGGATTTTTCTTAGTTTTTTTTCGTGGTTCCAACCACATAAATGTGTTGGGCATAGTCGATTTACTTGGAATCCACACTTAGATAATGTGTTTTCAACTAAAATTGATATGTGGAGGCTTCAAAAATTTGGACCTTGATTTTTCGGACCTTATAAAAACCCACCCAGATGATCCTTGTAAAATCTAGTACATAGATCACATATGTACGATCAGAATTTAAAAATGAAACAAAACCACCCTGGAAAACCTATTTAGCATATTTCATTTAGCTCAGTTATATATATATATATATATATATATATATATATATATATATATATATATATATATATATATATATATATATATATATATATATATATATATATATATATATGCCTCTGTGCTATACATGAGTCAGTTGCTTCACAAGTATGCCTAAACTTATAACTCATTTGTTATCTATCGGAGGCCCTTTTAGATAATGCCGAGTGTTTAGGTAGCCCGTTGGGAATTTTTACAATGAATTTTTTGTTGGACAATGAAAGTAAGTGTCATTTGATACGACCAACGGGTGCTCCGCTTGTCTGTTGTCTGGTAGGAGTAGGGGTGTCAACCGGTCTGGTTTACCCGGACCAACCAAATTAACCATATAGGGTCCGGGTATGGTGACAAATAAGAAGACCCAATTAAGACTTGGGTCCAGATTCGAAGGTCCAATTAATACATGGATCTGGGTATAGTTTGTAAAATTTTATACCAGACCCGATCGCGACCCGAGTTTCGATTAAGACCTGCAATTTTTCAATGTAAAAATGATAAAAAATATTATTTTACTGGCTATGGTCCGGGAATGGTTCATGTAGTTCTTATCGGATTCAGGTATGGTTTCTCTTATAGTAGACCCAATTAAACCCCACCCGAACCCGATACCATACCCGAAAATCTGGTCCAAGTCTGGTTTCACCCAAATCTGAACCAAACCTGACTCATTGACACCCCTAGGTGGGTAGGAGAACTAGTGCGCGTACGTGTATGGTTCAAAACCCAATGGTATAGTGTATAAGTGGTAGGTGTCTGCATAACCCTAGCTTGCCTTTCAAAAAAAAAAAAAGTGTCATTTGATACTGTTTAACATAGAGATAGAAATGGTTAGTAGCAGATACTTATATTTTTTAATGTGAAGTTGGGAACTCTCTCATGTGATCTATATATGCTAGTCCCTACATAAAAGAATATCTAGGGCAAAAGGTGGCTAAAAATATTTAACATTCAGCAATACAATACTTATCTATAGTGGGGATCCTTAAGAAGATTAGAAATAATTTGGAGAGATCTCTCGTTGAGGAAAAAATGTCACACATTTTTCCGTGTTGAGTTGGAAGACTGTTACGGGGGAGTGCTGGGGGTTAGGGCACCTTACATTAATTAGAATATATGTAAAGCAAAAATGATATACATCTATCTACAAGTAAAAATTGGGATCCAAAGAACGGATATCCCACTCCCCAGAGAAGTGGGAGTAAAAATTGGGATCCAAAGAACGGATATCCCACTCCCCAGAGAAGTGGGATTAGGTGAAATGTGGTTGCACAATTTTAGTGTACTTTTGCACCTGAGTGCTCACCGTCTTTAAGATATAATTACCTATCAGTTGTGGGGCCCAACAATAGATGGTGGGCGTTCAAGTGCAGCAGCACACTAAAAGTGCACAATCACATTGCACCTGATACTAGCACGTCCTGAGGTTGGTCTTCCCAACTTAGATGGAAATGAAGGGAGGTAAACAACATGCGAATTGTGGGGTTTGGTTAACATGGCAAAGTTCTCAAGTCAAAAATGCGATATGGAATATTGTTGTAGGATGGGTGATTACTTCTGCAGCCTTCCTGAATCACCCTGAGCTAGGGACATCCACTGTTTGCTAGAGAAGGATATCAAGATTTAGCTCCTAAATGAATGACCCAGAAGTGCACTCGGGTAGGGATGTCTCCGGAAGGAAAAGTTCCCCTCTCCATCCCTCAAAGCATAGCCCAAGTGTTCTGGCCCACCCTCTGCGTGGCGATCTAAATGTCCCATTGTAGGCTAATTAGTTGGAGCATGGGATACTTGGGATATGTGGTTTAAAGCATGACGAGTAAACCATTGTTAACTAAATGTTTGTGGCTGGTGGATCATTGGAAAGCATAGCCAATGGGTGGATGGTCAATGAATTGAAATATTTTAAGGATAAGGGCATATTTGAGAAACACAGACCTGATTCAATTTGATAAGATCCTTGAGTTGGATATATGGGGACCTCTTATATTCTATTATCCTCAACTTATGCAGCTGTAAGGTTGGTAAAAAGCTGAATGGACCAGGCTTGACACTACAAGAAAATTGTTAATTAGCGACGGAAATTTGCGACGAATTTTTTCCGTCGCTAATTAGCGACAGATTAGCTAGAGATACAATCTGTCGCTAATTCGCGACGGATTAGCGAGGAAACAACTTTTATCGCTAATCTGTCGCTACTTAGCGATGGATTAGCGACTGCAATTCTTTGTCGCTAATTATTATTACAAGAACACCATTTTAGCGATGGATTTAGAGAGGGAACTCTGTCGTCGCTAATCCGTCGCTAATTAGCGACGGCGTAGCGACAGAATATATTCTGTCGCTTTTTTGGTATTTTGATTTACGACGGCTTAGCGACGGAATTATTCTGTCGCTAAGCCGTCGCTAAATGTCGCGTAAATCCCTAATCCCATCCCTCTTTCTCTTTTTCCTGTTTTGCTGTCTTGCTCCCGCCCGCCGCCCTCTCCCTCCCGCCGCCCGTCGGCTCTCGCCACCGCCCGGCCGCTGCCGCCCGTCGACTCTCGCCACCGCTCAGCCGCCGCCGCTCGCCAGCTGCCGCTCCCCGTCCACCGCTCGGTGCCACTTTTTCAGTTTCCGCCATCTTTTTTTATCGCCTTTCTCCCCCACCAGTTATGATATAAATATCATTTTCACCCCTGTAATTACCCCCACTCACTCCCTCTTCTTCTTCTTCTTCCTCGTCTGCGAGAGGAGGATCTCTTTCTTCCCTCTCTCCTCTTTACTCTGACCTACAACAAACCAGAGGTATATCTCTCTCCCTCTCTCTCTGATCCGTTGCACGTCGTCGCTATTATCGATCTCCTTTTTCGTTGTCTGAATCTATAAACTTTTTCCCGCTAAAGATTGATGGAAGTTACCCTAAGATTTGGTAGTGTTTTTCTTTATAAGGTTTTTAGCCCCAATATTTTGATCAAAAGCAAGGTTTTGGGGTTAGATCTACTGTCTCGTTCATGGATGCGTTTCGTTTGTTATGCATTCTGTAGATTTCTTGTTTATGAGTTGCCTGCAAATGGATTTGAGGTTTCTACTGATGGGAATGCGAGATTGAGATTTTTTGGGTTTTTAATGTTTTTGGTTTCTTAATGCTTTTCTTGTTGATATTGATGTTGTGATGATCTTCGTGAATAGTTAGGATTTAGTTTATCTGGAAGGGATCTGGATCTAGGGTTTCTCAACAAGAGATTTTCCTGCCGGAAATTGGGAGTTTTGCTTGAGAGCGTGAAATGTATTACATTGCTTGCTCCTTCTTTTCTGGGTAATTTTTGTTATCTAGTGGTTACAAGTATACGAGGTTGGATGGCTTTTAAGACTTATTGTCACGGCTTCTTTTTTCTCTACTTGAGATGGTGCCCTCCTGAGTGTTGTGGCATCCAGGGGAATGCTAATGTGATGTCATTTTTCCCGTTTGTGGCCTGTATAGCTATTGAAGGATCTCATCTGTCGTGAAATTCTGCATTCATTGTATTGATCTCTGACTCTTTGGAATTATTGATATAAAACTTTTGGTTCCGATACCTTGGCCCAGTCAAAGCGGTCATTGTGAACAGGGTCTGCATACTGTAAAATTCTTTGTTCTTTGGTTCCGATAACGAGTTCTTTTTCCTATTTTTTCTTTGTTCTATTTTTCTTTGTTTAGTCTTTTTGCTTCCTTTGCATAAGTGTTTGTGTTTCCCTAATTAGCTTCAATATTCATTGCAGTACATTACTTGCACACTTTATTTCATTGCATTTCATCATTAGATATATTATCAACAGTTTAGTTGTTTTTTGCATTGCATAAGTGTTTGTGTTTCCCTAATTAGCTTCAATATTCATTTTAACACAGTGTTTTTTGCAGATTTCTCAACAAAACTCGCTTGTGCCCCGCCACCCGTGGTAAGTAAGTGACAAAAACAATGCAAATCGGGTAAATACCCGTGGTGAGTAAGTGATGCAAGCGCATCACATGTTATTTAATTTATTGAATGTAACACTTTATTGTTCACACACTCACTTAGTTGTTGATATCTAGGACTGCTTTGTTGGAGTTCGAAGATCATGCTGAGCATGATTTTAATGTATAAATATGGAAGTGTTCTTATTTTTGGAGTACGGAGTCCATGCTATGCATGGTAGTAGTTAGTGGGATATTGAAGTGTGTTTGCTGCAGGTACATGTTTGACATTTGTTTGATATGAATTATTTCGATGTATTGCAATGTTTGATGTGATTGTATCCATGCTTACATGTAGTTACTTTCAATTTGATTATGTCTTCCATGTGAAATTGTATACTGAAAGCATGCTTCAAATGAATGTATCGTGTCATGAATAGTTTGCACATGAAAATATTAAGTTATCAATGCATGCATTATAATTCTTGTGATTGTATGACATCATATATTGCATGATAAATTTGATATTTTCTTCATCATAGCATTCTGATGGTTCTCTTTTAACTGGTTAGGATACTATTCGTAACATCATACGACAGAATGACTGCAAACCGTGAATGGATGTACCGTAGGATAGTGGACAATGAGTTATCGCATGAATATATAGATGGTGTTGACAGTTTTATTGAATTTGCAACGGCAAGTGTCAGTACGGTAGATCCCACAGGTCGGATTAGGTGTCCCTGCAAGATTTGTAAGAATAATCGATTTGTAGAACCTCATGGCGTTAGACATCACCTATACAGGAAGGGTTTTGTGAGTGATTATCAGAACTGGACGTTTCATGGAGAAGAATTTAGAAACGATTTTGATGCACGGGTGAATGTGGTGCACGATAATCCATATACGAATTTGATATTTGATGCCGCAGGAACAGAACTGGGTTCTGCTATGAGTTCTAGTGATGTAAGAACTGCCGTAGATGAAGAATCACCAAACGATGCAGCTAGTAGATTTTATGATTTACTTAAAGATGCAGATGAGCCACTTTGGAACGGTTGTGAGAGTCACACTATCTTGTCTGCAGTTCTTCAGCTAATGAATTTGAAGTCCGAGTATAATTTGAGTCAATCATGTTTTGACCGTTTGTGCATGATTGTGAAGAGTATGTTGCCTAAAGATGAGAAATTGCCACAAAATTTCTATCGTGCGAAAGTTATGGTCAACGCTCTAGGTATGGGTTACAAAAAGATTGATGTTTGTCCAAATCACTGCATGTTGTATTTCAAGGAGCAGGAAAACGACATATCATGCCCGTCATGTGGGCATCCTTGGTTCAAGCCAAAGACAAGAGGCAATGGTAGCACGAGATCAAAGGAAGTTTCATACAAGTCGCTCCGCTACTTTCCTATCACTCCTAGATTGCAACGATTGTATATGTCTTCAAGGACAGCTAAACACATGAGATGGCATGCAAATAAAGTTCGACACGATGAAAACAAGATCACGTATCCTGTTGACGCTGAAGCTTGGAAGCACTTTGATCGTACTCATCAGAACTTCGCAATGGAAGTGCGAAATGTTAGACTCGGTCTATGTACAGATGGATTTAATCCATTTGGGGGTAGATCAACTCCATACTCATGCTGGCCAGTATTTGTAACTCCATACAACCTTCCACCAAGCTTGTGTATGAAACGTCCAAATCTTTTCTTGTCTCTGTTGATCCCTGATCCGACCTCACCTGGCCAAAATCTTGATATATATCTAAGGCCATTGATTGATGAATTAAAAGTACTGTGGGATGACGGTGTTACCACGTATGATGCCCACAAAAAACAAAAATTCAACATGAAGGTCGTTGTTCTATGGACAATCAGTGACTTCCCTGCATATGGTATGTTATCTGGTTGGAGCACACATGGGAGGTTGGCTTGTCCGTACTGCATGGAAGATTCCAAAGCTTTTAGATTGAGGCATGGAAGGAAGCCCTGTTGGTTTGATTGCCATCGTCGATTTCTACCCAGCGATCATCCGTTCCGACGTCAAAAGAATGCATTTAAAGCAGGCACAACTGAAACGGAAGGTCCATCCTCAAGATTGTCCGGCATAGAGATTCTAAGAAGATTGCGATACTTTCCAGATATATTAACAGATGCCCGCAGTCCTACACCCTTCCGTGGATTTGGGAAGGATCACAATTGGACGAAAAAATCTATTTTTTGGGAACTACCGTATTGGCCGACCCTATTGATACGACATAATTTGGATGTGATGCATGTAGAGAAAAATGTGTTTGATAATGTGTTCAATACATTAATGAATATTAAAAGAAAAACGAAGGATAATTCGAAGGCCCGTATGGATTTAAAATTAATATGTAAAAGACCAGAATTGGAACTCAAAGAGTATAATGGCAAAATACTGAAACCAAAGGCGAAGTACATGCTCGGACCTGATCAAATAAAACATGTATGTCAATGGTTGAGACAACTGAGATTTCCAAATGGATATGTCTCTAACATTGCTCGGGCTGTGAAGATTGACGATGGACAGTTATATGGGTTGAAGAGCCATGATTGTCATATCTTTATGCAACGATTGATACCCCTATCATTCCATGATATGTTAGACAAACCTATATGGGGGGTATTGTCTGAGTTGAGCGGATTTTTCAGAACATTGTGCGCATCGGAGGTCGTTGTATCAGATGTAAAGAATCTCGAGGACTCTCTCATCACCACTGTTTGTTTGTTAGAAAAGATATTTCCGCCAGCATTTTTCGATGTTATGGAACATTTGATCATACATCTGCCATATGAACTAAGGGTTGGTGGCCCTGTGCAATATCGATGGATGTACCCATTTGAAAGGTATATGTTTTTTTATATTTGTCTCTTTAATGACAGATATTTAAAATTTGAAATGTATATTCTTGTCAGATGCATGTTCGACCTAAAAAAAAAGGTTCGTAATAAAGCAAGAGTAGAAGGCTCTATTTGTGAGGCGTACACTTTTGAAGAGATTTCAAATTTCTCATCTATGTACTTCGAACCTCATAATCCAACACGTTACACATGCTCGCCCTGTAACGATGATGGAGAACAAGTAACTGTAGCTGACAAGCTGTCGATATTTCATCCACTTGGGCATTCATTTGGTAGTTGCCGATCAAGGCTATTGACAGATCGAGAGAAAGATGCAGCACACATCTATATTCTTTTTAATTGCTCAGCGATCGACCCATACATCGAGTAAGTATATGTATATGCAACTCAATTATAAATCCTTTTATGTTCTATATGTGAATACATGGCTCGGTAATATAAGTATTTGTGGTTTGCAGACGATTTGATCTGGAGTTGCAAAGCGAAGTTTCACATCTCACTGATGCAGAAGTACAAAAAGAACGTGAAACTAAGTTTGTGGAGTGGTTGAAACAGTTGGTAAAGAAGCTAACATAAATTTTGTACTTATAAACAACACTAAGTTACTTAATTAATCGTGATCACAATAACTATTTATGTCTGTGCGTAGGTTCGCCATGGTGATGTTAAAGATCAAGGAATATGTGATTTAGAAAATGGTCCGACCAAAGTTGTGCAATGCTACAACAGGTATATCGTAAATGGTTATCGATTCCATACAAAAGACTACGGTATAAATAAATCAACGATAAATAGTGGCGTGTGTGTCAAGGGTAGCAGCTACGGTGAAAATGAACATGATTACTATGGTGTTATAGAGGAAATAATGGAGTGGTTGAAACAGTTGGTAAAGAAGCTAACATAAATTTTGTACTTATAAACAATACTAAGTTACTTAATTGATCGTGATCACAATAATTGTTTATGTCTGTGCGTAGGTTCGCCATGGTGATGTTAAAGATTAAGGAATATGTGATTTAGAAAATTGTCCTACCAAAGTTGTGCAATGCTACAATGGGTATATCGTAAATGGTTATCGATTCCATACAAAAGACTACGGTATAAACAAATCAACGATAAATAGTGGCGTGTGTGTCAAGGGTAGCAGATACGGTGAAAATGAACATGATTACTATGGTGTTATAGAGGAAATAATGGAGTTGACTTACTTAGGCATGAATAACAGGGTTACGATATTCAAGTGTCATTGGTTTGATCCAATTGCAACAAGACTCGACAAAGCTTCAGGCATTGTGGAGGTGAATCATAAATCCAGGTTTAGAACATATGAACCATTCATATTAGCCCCGCAAGCTCAACAAGTTTATTATACTTCATATCCGAGTATAAAAAAGTCAGATAGAAATGAATGGTGGGCAGTTTGCAAGGTGAAATCCAAACTATACCCCGAGTATGATCAGTTACAGGAAGATGAGTTAGCTGAAGATAGTGATTACTATCAATCAGATGATGTCTATGACTTCGCTTATGGTCACGATGTTGCGCATGATATGCATGTCATATCTCCATTGGCCGATGAAACATTCATAGAGGAATGCGATCCAAATGATGTACCAAGTGGATGGGCAAACAATGAAGAAGAAGAAGAAGAAGAAAGTCAAACTAGTGATGAGGAAGAATTCTCAAGCTAGTGAGCAAAATCTTATACTACAAACATCTATTTAAATGCATTGTAATACTTGATGTGAGTTGTATTGCAATACTTGGTGTGAATGATTAAAAATTTTATTTGAATGTATATTAATACTTGATACGAATGATTCGAATGCATTGTAATACTTGATGTGAATGATTTCAATTATCTGAATGTATTATAATTTATGCAATTAACGAATGATTTGAATTAGTGCAATACTTGATGTCAATGATTTGAATTATTTGAATGCATTGTAATGCTTGATGTGAATGACTTGAATGCATTGTAATACTTGATGTGAATTATTTGAATGTATTGCATGACATATGTTATTTGTTAGAATATGGTTCGTGGAGGTTATAGTGGTCGCTCATCCAGTAGTAGCCAGGCTCAGCCTTCATCTTCATGGGCTCCTGTGATAGGTATATCATATAACTAATTAGATGCTTGATTAGTTCAAATGCACATTCTGAGAATTTCTAATGTATTTTTTTACAAATGATGTTGCGCCTGTACACGACCCACCTACACCAGTTGATCACACAAGTCAACAGCCAACACAGGAAACAGGGTCTTCTCAGGCTGGCACAAGAAGACTCATTCGAATAGTGTATATCGATAATCGATCGTAAGTATTTTGTTTTCAATTATTGCATATCTTTTAAATATTTTATATTGATATTTACTGTGTAACAATTCATGTGCAGCACGAGGTTTGAGCCACAAGAAGTAGTACGGGAGATTAGGAATTCACTTCTTCAACATCTACCAGGACCAGTTGCTCAATGAAAAGAGTACCCAAAGGAGGTGTTAGACAGATTGTGGTCTTCATTCATGGTATACAGTTGTTCTTCATAGTTAATGTGTTTCATATTTAATTTATTTAAGCAATGTCTACTAACTTTCTGAAAATATTTGTAGGCTTCGAATCGCTTCGCAACTACGGTGGAAGAAAATGATGCAAGGAAGGTGTGGCAGAAGGTCGCTGCCAATCGATTTGCAGACATGCTGCACACTATGAAGACTGCAGCAAAAAAAGCATCTGGCATAGTAGATGATCCATTACTGTGGAAGGGCCATGGTTCTATTACTATCAGGAGAGATTACTGGGATGAAATGTGCGATAAGTGGGCGGGAGATGCATTTAGAAATCGCTCTGCGAAGGCTAAAATCGATCGAAGATGCCCGAAGCCCATCTACACACAGGTGAATCTAAGACATTTGGGAGCCACCTAAAGAAAATGGTAACTCATCAATATATAATATTAATTTTATAAGTATTGTTGCAAACTTATGTACTAAATCTTTTGTCATTTAACTTCGCAGGAAGCAGAAAAAGGAGGCAGTGTACCATATAAGGATGTGTTTGTAGAAACACATAAACGGAAGACCACGGGAGTCTTCGTATCAGAGAAGGTGAGAACGACAACGGTATGTATTAATTCTATTAATAATCATTGCAATATATATGTAAGTTATCATAATGTTATCATTAATTATTAATGAATACTTTAAACATTATTTTGTAGGAGGCATATGAGCAACAGATGGTAGAGCGATATGGCGATGACGCTACTCAACATCCATCATTTGATCCTACAGCATGGGTGACTGCAGCAAATAAACCCAAAAAAGGTCGCGTGTTCGGGTTTGGGAGTAATATGAACACTTCACCAGTTATTGGTTCTTCCACTTACGGCTCACCGACGTCTTGCGCCGACATAAGCTCCAAGCAGCCGACTATTCTTTCTGGTGATGATGTACGCCAGATCATTAATGAATCACTGAATAACTACTTTCAATACACCGTCGCCCCCTTTCTCCGAAATGAGATCAAGGCCGCTGTTCAGGATAGGGAATCTTCGATTTCAGGTCCCTCTCAGGTATAATCACATATTCAGTTTTTTGACTGCCTTAGAGCACATATGAGCATGCTATAATAACATATAGAGTTTTTTTATTGCATTAGAGCACATATGAGCATGCTATAATCACATATAAAGTTTTTTTGTCTGCCTTAGAGCACATATGAGCATGATAGAATCACATATACAGTTTTTTTGACTGCATTAGAACACATATGAGCATGCTATAATCACATATTCAGTTTTTTGCCTGCCTAAGAACACATATGAGCATGTTATAATCACATATTCAGTTTTTTGACTGCCTTAGAGCACATATGAGCATGCTATAATAACATATAGAGTTTTTTTATTGCATTAGAGCACATATGAGCATGCTATAATCACATATAAAGTTTTTTTGCCTGCCTAAGAACACATATGAGCATGATAGAATCACATATAAAGTTTTTTTGACTGCATTAGAACACATATGAGCATGCTATAATCACATATTCAATTTTTTGACTGCCTAAGAACACATATGAGCATATTATAATCACATATTCAGTTTTTTGACTGCCTTAACACACATATGAGCATGCTATAATAACATATAGAGTTTTTTTACTGCCTTAGAACACATATGAACATGCTATAATCACATATTCAATTTTTTGACTGCCTTAGCACACATATGAGCATGATAGAATCACATATATATATATATATATATATATATATATATATATATATATAACTTTTTGTCTGCCTTAGAGCACATATGAGCATGATAGAATCACATATAAAGTTTTTTTGACTGCATTAGAACACATATGAGCATGCTATAATCACATATTCAGTTTTTTGCTTGCCTAAGAACACATATGAGCATGTTATAATCACATATTCAGTTTTTTGACTGCCTTAGAGCACATATGAGCATGCTATAATAACATATAGAGTTTTTTTATTGCATTAGAGTACATATGAGCATGCTATAATCACTTATAAAGTTTTTTTGCCTGCCTAAGAACACATATGAGCATGATAGAATCACATATAAAGTTTTTTTGACTGCATTAGAACACATATGAGCATGCTATAATCACATATTCAGTTTTTTGACTGCCTAAGAACACATATGAGCATATTATAATCACATATTCAGTTTTTTGACTGCCTTAGCACACATATGAGCATGCTATAATAACATATAAAGTTTTTTTACTGCCTTAGAACACATATGAACATGTTATATATCATTTATGATAGAATCACATATAAAATTTTTGGCTTTGCCTGCCTTAGAGCACATATGAGCATGCTATATTCACATATTCATTTTTTTTACTGCCTTAGCACACATACGAGCATGATCGAATCACATATATAGTTTTTTGCCTGCCTTAAAGCACATCTGAGCATGGTAGAATCACATATAGAGTTTTTTTAGATGCCTTAAAACACATATGAACATGCTATAATCACATATTCAATTTTTTGACTGCCTTAGTACACATATGAACATGATATAATCACATATATATATATATATATATATATATATATATATATATATATATATATATAACTTTTTGTCTGCCTTAGAGCACATATGAGCATGATAGAATCACATATAGAGTTTTTTTATTGCCTTAGATCACACATGAGCACATGATAGAATCATATATAGTGTGTAATTTATTTCATTATATTTTGTTTATCAATACTGACTGTTCTTTTCTTGTGTAGGCTGCTAGCGATAATCAGGGTAGTGGAGCTGAAGGGACAGATAAAGACAATGAACAAGAAGACGCACAAAATCTTGGAGATGATTAGAGGACTGTGTTGAAGAAGTTCTATTTTTTTTTTTTTTCTAATTGTAATTATTGAATTGTAAATAATTAAACTTCTTAATCTTAAGGTGTAACGATTAATTGTTGTAGATTCTTGTTATATGAATTTTTTTGTGTGGTTTGTTTTTTATTTACAGGAAATATAAATTGTACAGGAAATAAAAATTGTATAGTTCTCGGTATTTAATTTTCAAATAATTTTTTTTAAATTTTTTTTCGTGTTTGCGACGGAACCATCCGTCGCTATTCATATTAATCTAGCGACGGAAGTAAATCCGTCGCCAAGCCGTGGTCGTCGTTTAGTACCGGCGGATTGGCGACGGAATATAGCGCTCGTTATTCCGTCGCAATTAGCGACGAACCTGGCGACAGAATAATTCTGTCGCCAGTTAGCGTCGAAATATTCGCGACGTAAGCATACTGTTGCCTCGTTGTCGCTAATCCGTCGCTAACCATGTTAGCGACGGAATGTGGTCGTCGCTAATCTACTGCTTTGTTGTAGTGTGAAGTGTTCAATCTTGGACCATTCTTGTGGCGAGCCAAGCCAAGTTCAAGCTCATAATGAACTAGAGTAAAACCATCCGAATTCAAGCTGGCTTGGTTGTAGAAAAATACATTGTTTTAGAGCTAGGAGAAATAGGATTACAAAAAAATATATATTTCATACTACCTGACGAGCTTCTACTAGCCTTGCTGAGCCTACTACCTATTGTTTATATTCAGCTCCTGCTAGTCTTGCTGAGCCTACTACCTATTGTTTATATATAGCTTGCCGAGTATTTTATGAGTTCGAACAAGCTCTTTAAGAGCCGACCATGAACCGAGACACGAGTGGTTCAGCTTGTTTTCCAGCCCTAGCTGCAATAGATAAAAGTAGGGGTGTCAACATGTCAGGTTTGGTTCGAACTCAGGTGAAAAGAGACCCAGACCTGATTTGAGATACTGGTACTGGGTCTGGACCTGGGTCTAATTGTACCGACCATAAGAGAAACTATACCCGGATCTTATAAGGGTTGCATGAACCAGACCTGATAAAATAATATTTTTTTATCATCTTTACATTAAAAAATTGCAGATCTTAGTCAGAAATAAGGCCGGACATGGCTCGGGTATGAAATTTCACAAACCATACTCAGGCCACACAAAATACAGAAAGTGGCTGTGCGTGCTACATTTTTGTGTTCTGTGTTTTACACAGAAAATCACTGTATGCATAGCGATTTTCTATTTTTTTTGTAGCCCGAATACTTTGTAAAATAGTCGGGCCCGATCAGCTAACCACGCCTGACATAAGAGGGGGATGGGAATGCATAGTAAATTGCAGATTAGTCATTGTTGGGTAGCAGGAGTGTAAGCTCAGTGATATAATATGGGTATCATTCAAGCCAGATTCTCCTAGTTTCTACAAGTTTTGCTGCAACGGTGAGACCGCATGGTACATCAGTCGTGTTGACATCCTACTTAGCAATATTGCTGAACAAGTTCTGACTAATGTTTAGAGATTGTGTGTTGGAAATAAATTCTGGTGAATGCTAGGTGATTCAGCTAGAACACTTGGTGCTAAAGATTTCTGCTTTTACAAAGTTTTTCTCTTTGAAAAATCAAAGTTCATCCTTTGCTTATCTAGGTCGGGTGGGATATGACTGTACATACGAGGATATGATCATTTTAGTGGTCTCCCATTATAAATACATGTGAAGGAATACAGTGTTGAAGTAAAAATGAACTATTCTTGTTAACACCTGCTTATGCAATTTTATTTGCATTTCATAATTCTGAGTCATTTATCGGATCAGATAATGATTATGCTTCTCTGCTTTTGTTGTTCTTCTGTGTCTAAAAATTTGTTTTGCTATGTAGTTGTGCTCTATTTTTCTTTGATTTGTTTTCCCTTCTTTTCTAGCTTGGTGGTGACTTTTTGTCATCATATTGGGTGTATTATTTTCTCAATGTTTAAAAATGACACACTTGTGTAAAACAAAAAAGAAAAAAAAAAGAGAGAAAAAAAACCTATGCTCTCCAAATCAAGGTAATTGATAACTTGTATCACTACAAGGATGAGGGTCAATAGCGGCAACTCTTTTGTAGTGAAAAAAAATATTGTCGCTACTGATAAAGCAATAACGTCAAGACTTTTGTCTCCGCTAATTAATAGGTAATAGCAGAAACATAAATATATTGTCGTTATTACTTTATTATGGCCATGAATCTCGTTGTTATTAGCTTCATCAATAACGATGAGTTGGATATCCCCTGCAATACCTTGGCCCTACACATGTCTCGTTGTTAACGGTAAGATTCTCTGACTAATAGATATTACCGTTAAAATACTTTAACGGCCAGAAGATTTTGTTGTTATATATTAATAACGGTGAGATATGAATCTCACCGTTGTAGGGTTTTACTCTATAATGGTGACAATTATGTTAAGGTTATAGACGTCTATAAAAAGAGCCCGGCACGCCTTTTTTCTATTTCTCTCTCTCTCTTTCTCTCTCTGTGATCTTTCTCTCTTTAATCTCTCCTCTATGTGATCATGAGACCAGCCGGCCTCCACATGCCAGACCACCGTCGAACCGCCGACCACCACCTTCACTTCTCTATTGGCCACCTTCGCTCCTCTGCTCTAAAAAGAAGAAGGTAGGAAAAACAGAATAAGGAGAAGAATATGGTATGATTCTCTCTCTCTCTCTCTCTCTTTGAGTGTCCACCACCGCTCCTGTTATTCGTGGACACTTGATTTTTTGGTTTTTCTTTTTTTGTGGTTCATTTGGTGGGTTTGGGAGATATTGTTGCATAAGAAGGTGGATTTTGTGTTGGAAAGATGTTTTGGGAGAGAGAGAGATGGTTGAAGCATTTAGGTTATTGATTTAGTTTATTTTTTAAATAACATTAATGTTTAATTAGGTTTTCATGGTTTATTGTATTTTTTTATTATCATTAGGCATGTAATGAATGTTTGATTTTTATTAGAATATTAAGGATTTTTTTTTGTGTTTTTTCTAATTATTATTAAATTTTAATGCCTTTTATATTTATAAATATACTGAAGTGTTACTTTTGAACATTTTTTACCTAAATTTTGAAGCAAAAATCTATGAATATTGTTCCTTTTTTATTCTATTTTTTTATAATATATTATAATTTAATGCTTTCATGTCAATTTTGTTTATGCTAGACATTCTTTCTATTCAACAACCTGCCTAAGTCATATCAAATCCATCTAAAAAGAATTGCATGGGTCAGGTGTTAGATTAATCTCTCTGCCAAGTACACGCCATTGAGTGCATATAAGCCATCAAGGACCAGAAATAAAAATTTTAGGAAAATGAAATAGAGGATAACTCAAATGTCAAGTTTTCTTTATGGTTTTATTTGACATATATTTTGAACCAAAGTGGGAAAAAAGTAAAAAACAACAATTAATTCATTTGTGTTAGAAACCCACAGCTGGTTGTTTTATAGTTAGCGTAAATTTGCATAAGTGCTTGGGACTTGGAAGCTTGTTTCCTTGGGATGCTTTCTTTGTACTAGAAACCTGCATCATCTGGAAGGCTTCTTCCACGACAAATATCTTCATGCTTGTTTGAATGATTAATTAGAGGCTTGATGTCAAAATGAGGAATTTAAAGGATAAAGTTGTTAATTATCTATAGGGAAGCCTTTCCTGTACAAGTTGATATTATTTTGATTTGCTAAGCAAATCATACTTCGAAATGTTGTGATTTAAAAAAAATGTATGGTTTCATAAATTGAAATTGCAATACAAATATTGAACTTGATTTAGTCTTAAGTTTATAATTTGAAATAATGTGGTTTGGAAAACTGCAATAGTTTTGTACTAATGATAAATAAGTCATTTTATAGGATATTACTCTTGCACTATCTTAACTGCTAGTCATATTTGTGGCTTTTAGGACACCTTTAGGGCATAATCACCTTTTCTTTTTATGATGTTTCTCACATACTAAAACATATTTGATTTTGGTTAATGACATATTTGATTTTGGTTATAATATTAATATTTTTTGTTTAATTAATTAGCATAAATGATCTCTCTTTGTTTTGCCTCAACTCATTGAACATATATATATATATATATATATATATATATATATATATATATATATATATATATATATATATATATATATATATATATATATATATATATATATATATATATATCCCACTGATCAAAGATTCTCTTGTTGAATATAGTGTGGTAGTGGTCTAAGAATTGATCGATTTCTTGAAGCGTCACATGCTCATGTTGATTCTCTTGGTAAAATGTGATGCCCATGTCGAGACTGCATTAATAAAAAGTTTAAAGTTTTACAACTAATCAAACTACACTTGATTGGACGTGATTTTAGTCTAGACTATATTTGGTCGTATGTGAGTACTGTGGCCCAAACCCACGTAGATGCAGTGCATGTACATCGTGATGAGATCGAGAATACGTCAGAAGTTTATAATCGTGTCAAAGAAATGTTTGACGACTTTATTATGGGGACAACATTAGATCCAGCTGTAGATGATGATGATAGCAAATACATGCCCCTTCAAGACTTAATGGGTGATGCCCAGAGTGAACACATGCTCCTTTGTCTACTAATTAATCTTCTTTTGGTTAACAGTGAGTATCAAATAAAAATTTGACGAATAGAGCAAAACAGACTGTCTTACATACAATGGATCATTTTCATACCTTTAGAGATATCATATGAGGATAAATTTCTTATTTTTTTATTTTAATTTATTTTTATATAGTATAATGCTAAATATGTTTAATCTAATAAATTCTTAATTTATTATTTATAGACTAAAATAGATGGACAAAAACTGATGACGAGTGAGTTCCACAAAGAGACGTACACCCATTTAGACCACAAGACATTCAGGGTTTTATAGTATCTAAGTAAGAAAAATGCTATATAACTTTGAAAATGTGTAACACAAATTAAATTTTGATTTATGTGAATATTAGATGTGTATATGTTTGTTGTAGCTTTGGAGAGTATATAAGGGGTGTAGAAGGTTTATATTTAAAGTGTATATGTTTGTTGTAGGGTTGTGCCATAATGTGGTGTTTGATTATAGAATGAGTTTATAAGACAACTCATATCTGCATTTATTATTTATTACGATCAACTAGTCATATTATTAAGTAATGTTATAAATCCTTATTACTGACTTTTCTCTTATTCTTCCTTACAGACATGCAATCCTCATACACAATCAACCAGTGTATATGTTTGTTGTGTACATCCATGACATAAATTAAATTTTAATTTATGTGAATATTAGAAGTATATATGTTTGTTGCAGGTTCAAAGAGGATATAGGGGGTGTATGGGGTTTGTATTTCAAGTGTATTTGTTGTAATCTTAGAGAGGATGTAGGGGGGTTTGTATTTTTGAAAACGTATTTGAAGTGTATGTTTGTTGCAAGTTTTTATTGAATGTAAAAAAAAAAATTAAAACTAATTTTTACTTTTTTGTTTGCAGGTTTGTAGCCTATGACAATAAGATCCCTATCTCGCTGTTATAGGCAAGATCCTTGTCTCGCTGTTATAGCCTATTACGGCGAGTTAATTCTCTTTGTTATAGCTTATAACAGTGAGTAGGGATCTTTCCACTATAGTTTATAACGGCGATAATAATAACTCGCTATTATAACCTATAGGTAGCCTATAACGATCAGCCAGAGATTTTGCCTTTATATCCTATCTCATCGTTAATTTAACCTTGTCGTTAAATATTGTCACATCACTATTGGTCTTCTTAGTTTCGACAAGATTCTTCATTGGTGTTGGTTCACCCTTTAACGACGAACTATAAATATCGTTATTACTCAACGAAGGTCATTTTTCTCAGCAATTTGTCAACAAGAATTCTCACCGTTATAGGCCTATAATGGCAAGAAATAGGATAATATATAGTTGTGAGATATATCACCGCTATTAGCTTGCATCCTTGTAGTGTTGGCATGCTTGAATACTGCCAAATTGTTGGCTCGTGCTGTTATCTCATTTTGTCTAGACCAGATATTGGTTTCATTGCACTACAAGAAACCTGTGGATTAGCGACGACCTAAATCCGTCGCTAATCTTACACTAATCCATCGCTAAACAGTTTAGCGACGGATTAGCGATGGATAACTTTCATCGCGAATTTTTCAACGTTAAGTAGTGACAGAACTTATCCGTCGTTACTTTCGTCGCTAATTTGTGACGGATTAGCGCCGAACATGATCCATCGTGAGTCCTTCGCTATTTTAAATTAGTGATGGATAATATCCATCGCTAATCCATCGTTAAATTTAAAAAAAAAATTAAAAAAATTTGCTCTCTGTCGACGCGTTCTCCCGCAGGGAGCAAATTTTTTTGCATAGAACTGGCGCATTCCGGCATCAGGACACTCTTCTGCAGTGAGCCAATCACGGCGGGAGAAGGGACGCGGGTAGCCACAGGCGGCCGATCGGGCAAGGGAGAACGACTCCCCCTGGAAGGAGACCGACAAGCTTTGTGTCGACGGCCAGAGGACCTCATAGCTCCTGCTTCATGGAATAAACTGTCGGCGAAGGAGTGGACGCGTGGGAGGGGGTAGAGGAGCGGCGTCGATCGGCTGACTGTGATCTTTCCGGGGTCGTAGTGGAGACGAGATCCGGAGAGGGAGAGGCGGAACGGGGGCTGGAGACTGGCGAAGGGCATCGCCGGGAGGAGGAGGACGGCACGGGGGAGAGGTAGCAGGAGGAGGAGGACGGTCTGGGGGCTGATGCCAGTCATGCTCGGAGGGCCTCAGGCGAGGGAGAGGCGAGACGGGCGGTGGAGACCGGCGAGGGGCACCGCCGGGAGGAGGAGGATGGAACGGGGGAGAGGTAGAGGGAGGAGGAGGACGCTCGGAGGACCGATGCCAGTGTCACGGCTCAGGGGGCCGCTGCGCGTCGTTAGAGGAAGGGCAATTTAAATTGAACGGGGGGAGGAAAAAATAGAGGGAGGGAAAATTTCGTGCCTCAGGTGGGATTGTTTAAATCGAAAATTAGCGAGGGAATTTTTTCGTCGCTAAATAGCGACGAAAAAAATCCGTCGCTAATTAGTATTTTTTCGTAGTGTTTTGGCGACGGAAAAATTTTGTCGCTAATCAATCGCTAAGTAGCGACGGAAATATTTTCGTCGCTACGTTTGCAAATATTTTGAATGTTAGCGACAAATAGTTTTCTCTCGCTAATCTGTCGCAAATTTGTGACGGAAAAAATTTGTCGCAAATTCCCATCGCTAATTAGCATTTTTCTTGTAGTGTTGTAAATCACGGTAATTTTTGCATAATACAACTATTATGCATTCTACAAAATTATAAATTTTTTACTAGATATGCTATTTTTAACCAATTAGTTATCCCCATATGTCATTTTCAGATGCTTTCCATGGTAAATATTTTGATCCTAGATAAATAGGGTCAAATCTTATGTGGGTTGTGAATTAGGAAAAACCAAATTGTATATTGTTAATGAAGTCCTGAAGTTTCTAATGTATCTTCCAATCTTGCTCGAGTTCGTGAAACTTGGATCTTTTATTAGCTGAAGGGGATTGCCCGTTTCTTTAGAATGATCTTCCATTGCTTATTCACAATAACTGTGCTCTTTATATGATTATAAGCCTTATTTTTCAAGCTAAGAACGTATACCGACTCCCTTTTTTTCACTGGAGAAAAACTGCCTCGTTCACTGACTTCATTGGCATAAAACCCCAAGTCCCCTATGCTCGTCATGGAATGCACCCAGCCGGCAAAGGATACACTCATGAATTTTGAACTTGTGACGTTTGACAACTTTGTGATGTTGACGGATCAC
Organism: Nuphar pumila; assembly: GCF_984573655.1. Classification (NCBI taxonomy): domain Eukaryota; kingdom Viridiplantae; phylum Streptophyta; class Magnoliopsida; order Nymphaeales; family Nymphaeaceae; genus Nuphar; species Nuphar pumila. The sequence continues at coordinate 68,666,599 of NC_143265.1, forward strand.
CCCGAGGCATGTTCCTGTGATCGGGCCATATACATTGTAAGTGTTAGATCCTTTTATGGAAGGGGGGGAAGGAGGGGAGGGGATATGTGTTCCACCCCGAACACTGGATCTGCTTGACAATCACCCCTGCCAGATGAGCGGAGCCCTTATGAGTAGGGGTGTTAATGGGTCAAGTTTACCCGGACCCATACCAAACCCTAAGGGTCCAAGTATGGTGATAATTAAAAAGACCCGGTTAAGATCCGCGTTCGGACCCGAAGGTCTGATCAATACATGGAGATGGGTATAGTTTGTGAAATTTTATACCATACCCGGGCCCGACCCAAATTTCGATTAAGACCCGTGATTTTTTAATGTAAAAATAATAATAAATATTATTTTACAGGTCCGGGTATATGGTTTCTCTTATAATAGTTTCGATTAAACCCAGATCCAGACCTGATACCATACCCGAAAATCAGAGCCAGGCCCGGTTCCACCTGGTCAAAACCAATCCCGAGTGGTTGACAAGTGAGTGCTCAATATTTCATTTGGTTTTTAAAAGAATTGTAAATAGAGATTCAATTTAGTATGAGCACAGAAGACCAAGTCACAGACACCTTCACAGGAGAGACCGTCTCTGACCAAGCTATTGGCCTTCACATTACGTTAGGTTGCTAGGGAGTATCACAAATCAACCCTAATCCAGCCAAGGACATGAGAGCGCAACTAAAAAGCAAAGGACGAGTTTAATTAAAGTAGTGATCAAAGGACATGAATCAAATCGAGACTTGAACAAAAATCCTCTTGGTGAAGAACAAATACATCTTAAAATGGATTTTATGCCCATAGTTTTAAGAGTACAGTATGGTTTGACCCTAGGAGGCTTCTATTAACATGAATAAGGATGTAAATGGTTCAGATTCGGGTCAGATGAGCCAATGCTCAAACCAAATCCAATTTTTTACATGTAATCGGATATTCAGATATCCATCAGATTCGGAAGCAAAATATCAAAATCATATCCGAACATGGTCATGTTTTATAATCGGATATGGTTTTGGCTAACTGTATCTGACTAAATAAAGTCAGGTTCAGATGGATATCATATCAAATCTGATCAGACGACATCCCTAATCATGAATAAAGCCTTGGAACTTTAACGCAATAAACTCATGTTGTAGACATCTATTCTTCTTTTCTCTTGCCCTACCACATCATAAAGCCCTTTTACAACTAATGACTTACAGTGCATTTCTTGCTGGCTTCCAACGTCAACAGTGATCCCAAAAGGATCATGATACATAGTAGTGTACCATTTTTTTTTTTTTGATATTTACACTGAGAAATCGCCCTCAGGAACATAGACCTAGCCATGCTGGCTCTGCATGCTGTATTTATCATCACTGTCCTCGCAGCGTAAAACTTTGTGGGCTTACCCAAGATAGTCGCAACTGCAAGAGGTGACAACCATGAGATTTGAACCCAAACCACCAGCCTAATGGCCTAGGCCCCATCCGCCAAACCCCTTTGGGGCTCGTTCCGTTTCTTTTACTCTTTTTCTTTTTTATCCTAGTTTCTTTTCTTTTTTAGCTTCTGAAAACCATCCACGATGGCTTTTAAATTTCTAATACAATCTTTCGATTCTTCCAAATTTTGATATTCTTGGATTAACAAATAAGCCAAGCAGAACTCTCAGACTCAGTGAGACCTGGGTTTGAACTGTGGCTGGAATATAATAGCTCCGTACCATTATTTTTTTAGATAGTATTGCACTTTGTTTTAGATAAAATGTGCTTTCTTTTCTTTAGAATTTGTTATAGTAGAGCCTGCCGACAGATCTTTACCAGTATATTTCATCTGAGTAGCCTGCAATATCACTGCTGAGTTAAGAGAGAGAGAGAGAGAGAGAGAGAGAGAGAGAGAGAGGGCCCAACCAAAATAGTTTAATAGGTTTATCTTAAAAAGCGAGAACGGGTCGGACTGATGCTTTTGCGTACCTCTGGACCCACACCACAGCCTTTTTTTTATTGAAGCTCTGTTCAACACATTAATTTCTGATGGTCAAGTCAATGATGATTTGTTTCCCACTTGTATTCCAAACCTAGTCGCAATATTAACGATATTTTGGAAACATCACGGGGTATTATTGTGATATTCTTAAAGAATGAGAACATGCCCGAAGAAAAAGAGATATTTTAAAAGTATCACCATTTGAAAATATTATTTACGTTCTTATCGTTATATTGACATGCTAAGAACACTCTCGTAAAGTGTTCATATTTTTTGTTTCTGTTTTTAGATATTTTACATTTTTATATATTTTGATATCTTCTCAAGACGCAAAAACCTTTGTTGGCGCAAGAATGCACCAGGAAAGGCATGGCCGTTAATGCATTTCCTGGCGCAACTTTACACCGCCAGGAAAAAGTTGTTTTTGCTGTCACAAATTTGCGTCAGCAAAAATTTAATGCTGGCGCAGAAAAGATCTTTCTGCGCCAGCAAAAATTCTTTACTGGCGCTTAAATAGCGCCAACAAAGATCTCCAGTGAAGATAAACTTTTACTGGCGCAGTTTATAATTGTGCTAGTAAAAACTTTTGTTTTTTTTTAATTATTTATTTTCTGTCAGATACGAAACTACCACTTGTCGTCAAATATAATTTAGAGAAGCTTATACCTGTTGAATCAACACTTAACAGATCAATCAAAACACAAAAAAACAATATATTCAGTACCTCCCACATAGCAACAAGAACAGGTTGATGGCAATGTTAATGATTATATCAGTAAGCAGTAACAGTAAAAGTAATAATAATAACTAGTAAATTTAAAAGTTAATAAACAATTAAAATCATGAAAGGAAAAGAAATAACGTGTACTTCCAAGCATTTCTGATCAAAGAATTCAAGAAGCAAAACACATCCTTTATGTAATTACGCAGGCAACAAGAAGAAATATCTGGCAAAAGATTTTTTATTTTAGGTTTAAAAGGTGCATCACAATCTAAAAAATGACCCAAGTTCAATTGATTCTCACATAAGCCCAAAACAATAGCACTGTCCCATAAAGCAAGGACTGAATGTGCCTATGGTTCATAGGTCTATAACATTACGAGACAAGCATATGACTATACGGAACAGGATTTCAAGCAAATTAGAGTAGTCTTGTTACTATTTTTGAAAAATGAAAATCTCCATAGAAATTATATCCGTAGGGCTTGACCCAAGCATTCAAGTTTTCATTGATTTAATGGCAAATCAAGAAAATACTAACATAGTGATGATGATTTAAAATGCCAAGCGTACATTGTCATTCATAAAAGATGGTAGTACTTCAATGTATATGCATAGGTCAATATCCTTTTTAACAATGAATCATGTTATCATAAGATTTAAAGAAACCAAATATCTTTTCATATATCTACTCAAATGCAAATTTAACTAGAAGTAAAATTTCATGCAACTAAAAAATAGAACCTTGAAGCCCCACAAATTTTGCCAAGCAGAAAAGTCACTTTCTGAGGAACCGTAAGCATTTGCACCATACTCCTTGATACTCTAAATTGGATCTATGACATTTCCCAAAGTTTTGGACATTGTACGACCCTATGACATCCATATAGATAATAGAAAATTGCACGTCTATCCCCAAAAAATGAAAAAAAAAATGCAGTAAAACCTGGATGACAAATAAAACATTGAAAATGCATGATTTAAATGAAATAAAAGGTAGCACCTGTGTATTGGTCGAACATATACACAGTAATAGTTCAGAACAGTAGTAAGAAGCAACACTGACAAAAATAGCATATCTGACAAGTGACAAATAATTTATATATTTATCTCAGAATATATTTAACAAAAAAGTTCATTGTTTGCAGATATGTAGATTTTATTTTTCCAAGTGACTAAATTGCAGTATCTAAGGGCTCTCTTAAACACCTGTGTATTGGCATATTAAATGGCATAGATGAATTTCAAGGAAACTGAAGTCATACCACCCAAAACATACTCTGGTTCAAGGTAACCCAGTGTCCCTACAATCTTAATGTTGGTTTGATTCTAGCTTCCAACAGTGACTGCAAGACCAAAGTCTGAGAGCTGCATACAGCCACAGATCCATAAGACATCAGGGATTAGAGATGAAAGGAAGGAACACCTAAACTATCAGCAGAGAGATTTAAATGCCAGCCTAACAAAGCAAACGAACCTTGGAAGTTGGAATCCAAAAGAATGTTACAAGGCTTCAGGTCACGGTGGATCACAGGGGGTTGCACTGTTCATGCAGGTACTCGAGGCGTCTATTTCATCACCAAATGTTTATCAACACCATGAAAGTGATCACACAAAATGGAAAGTAAAGGATGGAAGAAGATGAGATTTTTTAAGAAAAGGCTCTCTAAGTGAAAGTGTTCGGTTTTTGTCGGAAATCTCCTGACCAAATAACCTCTTGAGATCTAAACATGCAAGTAGGGGTGGCATCCGCCGGGCCCGGCCGGGCCCGGCCCAGCCCAAGCCTGTTTGGAGCTCGGCCTATCAGGCTTTGAGCATGACCCGGCGTATTTAGTAATTGGCCGGGTTTAGGCCTAGTTCTTAATGTGGGTCATGTTTGAAAAGAATCCTATGGCCCAGCCCACTGACCCAATGAGCCAATGTTCAGCAGGTTGGTTCAACTGGACCCAAATTCATTTGTGAGTTATTTTTAAATTAAGCTAATAAATTAGTTCTTATAAGATAAAAATACAAAAAATTAAATGGCAAATTATAAAATCCAAATCAAAAGTTCATCACACCAAGATAATCTAGCTTATATACAATTAATGCAACTAATTAGGTAAATGGTAACTCAACAGTAAACAAGTTACCATGAAGCTACCTTAATTATCTTTTGTTTACATATTACTAAGGCAATAAATAGGTACATCAGGCCCATCAGGTTGTTCGAGTAGCTCGTGGGTCGAACCAGACCCGGTCCATTTATATAATGAACTGAGTTCAACTTGGTAATTAATGGGCCAGGGCCTAAAACTCTGACCCCAACCCAACTCATGGTGGGCTGTGTTGGCTTGGCCGGGCTGGTTACCCACCCCGTACTTGCAAGTACTAGGAAGGGCCGTAGCTGCATATTATTTGAAATCATAAAAAAATATGGTTTTAAAATTCTAGAAAACTCTTTTATATTTCAAAACTCAAATACATCCAAACAGACCCTTGGTAGATAACAAAACTTCTTTGCTTGTAAGTATATGAACGAGCAAAAGATTGCACAATTTTCAAGTAAACTTAGGGCTGAGAGACCTTTTATAAAATATACACTTTTTGATAGAAAACATTCGGCAAATGAATGTTTCCTACCAAGAGAAAATGATGATTTAAACTCTCACCACCACGACCACCACCACCCATCTCACCACACACACACTCCCCACCGTTGCCACCCACTGCCATCCTGACGTCGCCATGTCCATCATGTCCCAGGAGATCTAGAAGGTGAATCTCCACCACTAATCATAGCTAGAGAAGCCGGTGGTGCATGCCAATCATGCATTGCAGGGGTTCCGCGAGCCGAGGAAGGAGATCCAAATCAACATCAGGTGGGACCACAGGATCATCTTCTCCGACCGGCCATCCTCCCACACGATCGGTGGCTAGAGCCGGTCGACAAACTCGACATTGATCACCGCTCTGGAGGTGTCACATTTGAGCTTGGGGCATTGGTACACCCTTCAGGAGCTTGAGGTGGCAACGAACGGGTTCGCGGATGAGAATGTGATCAGGGAGGGCAATATGGGATTGATGCCTCTGAGAGAAGCTCCTTGGAATGCCAAAGAGAGCGGTTGTGGAGAAGCACCACCACCCTCCTCTTTCTCATTTTTTCAAGATTTTTAATTTTATTTTTCTCATGCTACACAAACAAGTGAACATTTTTCATTTAGAAAAATTATCATATCAAAACTTCCTTCCAAACGTGCACTTAGGTTAAGTATGAGTTCCTTTAGGATTGTGAATCTGAACATCTTCATATTTGAGATTCAAGGATTTAAGAATGGACCATCTTATCAGTTCTTAAATTCAAAATTTCCCCCTTACTCTTCTTTATATGAGAAGTCTCAACTCTTTAATTGAGGTCCCATGTTTCAGAAACCTTGATTCTTGACATGGGGCCCATGCCACATCAATGAGTCACATGACAACTCAGATATTTGGATCTTAGATCTGAGGCTCTTAAATGCCCCCTTAAAAAGGGTAAAGTGTAGAATGGACTATGAACCCAATTAACAATGGGACCTGATTTAACAATTATGATCCAAACGCACAATCCCAATGGAAACTGAGTCTACGACATCATCTAGCCCTCAGCCGGTTGGCTGCCTCAACGATTTCGGTGAAGCCCAACTGACACTACCACCTCTTCGAAGGTCTCTTTGGAAAGACACACACCGTTAATTAGCAATCCTCATCTCTTCTTCCAACATTTGCAATATCTGGCCTCGGATCTCAGCCCTCACAAGTCATATCATCATTGAGGAGCTCTTGAGTAACATATCTTATTGTTTCATAACGGTAGAGGATTCATTTTTTCACCTTTCTTTTTGGAGTTTGTATCTTCCTCCTCCTGTTACGATCCAGAATCGGCTACGTTTTATTTAGGTGTTCTTTTAATTTTAATTAGATTTGAATTTTCAAATTCTTGCTACAATGGAGTGGGTCTAACGGGTCTTTGGGTTTGGATGTTGGTATTTGGTCCATTTATTTTTTAAAAAGTAAGGTTTGTACATATCATGATCCAGTAGTCGTTCTTGATCCAAGTCCCAGCTAGAGATCTACGCCCAAGAGGGGATCTAGATCTAACCAATAATCCAGATCCAGATGGTGCCCCAAATACAATGCGGGGGTGGACAACTCAGTCAACATGCGGCCCACACATATTATTATGTCAGCTTAGATGGCGGATCAGGAATAGGCTCTACTCAAGACAAGTGTCAGCTTCCTATAGAGTTTTTGGATTTGAGATGGCATATCCATCACGTGACATGTGTCAACACCAAAACAAAGGAGAGCAAGCCAGCGAAGCCCACAAGGGGAGGCATCTCCCCCTCTCTAGAAGCATCTCCTTCCTTCCAGGAAGGAGAGAATATGTAGAGTTCAAATAATGCTTACTCAATTATTTTTTATAATTTTAAGAAACTAGCCTTGTGAAAAGTCCATTCAAGATAGGACTCTAGACTCCTTATTCTATTTTAGTTCTTATTACCAAGTATGACTGCATTTTTTTTTAACTAGAAGGTATTTTGGTTTTATAGGTTAGCTTAATTTTAGTAATTAGAATTGGACTCTACTCAATCCCCAAATCTATAAATAGAGGTATGAGATCCCCTTATTAATGAATTGAATGAATAACATAAAATTGAGATTTAGTTATCCCTTCTGATGTATTCTGGTGGGGCTAAGTTCAGCTTTTAGGAGTTACATGGGCTTGAGTTAGGTTTTGTCAAGTTTTGGGTCAAGTTCTGTTTTCTGGTTCGGGTAAGGCTCAAACAGGGTTCAAAAATAAATCAGGTTCTCCTAAGATATAGCACTATAAATATTGTAAAAATAGGAGAAATCTTAGGACACGTCAGGAAATCTTGGCTTAAAATCTTAGGTTTATAGGATTCGGGGTTGGATAAATAAATTTATGTAAAGTTCTAGGTTTGATTTGGATCTAGATTTTGTTCAGTTTCTGATAGACCTTAAGAGAATGAATTATTTTCCTCAGAATAAAAATCATGAAAATCTTTAAAATTAGGATTAGACTAGGGATAGGTTAAAGGTTTAGGTAAAATTTGAAAATCTAGGTCAGTCTTGTTTGGGAATTAAAATTCAGGCAATTCAGAGTATGGGTTTAGATCAGGTCTATTTCTTGACTGGGTTTTGGGCAAAAGAGGTTTCAATGTCGGATTTAATTCTTCTTAACGGTGAAGAATTAGGTTTTGATATTTTTAGGGTAGGTTGAGGACACATAGAAGTCTCTAGGATTACTTTTGCAGGTCTGGACTAAGTGCAGATTAGGAGATATGCTACTTTTAAGTTAGGTTATTTTCTAGAAATCACAACAAAAGAATGATGCTTCCAAAATTGAGTTTAGGAGAGGTTTAGGCTTAGAGGGGGATTTAGGGAATGGTTCTAAGGATTGCACGGTTTGGAAAAGATGTCCTAAGGTTGGGGAGAGGTTTGGTCCCGTTCAGGAATGCCCAAAAAACATGTTGGAGTTGGTTGGTTCGAATCCACTGCAAGTTGATGTAGTATGCATGATAACTAAAGTAGAGTTTTGGTTCTACTTAGCACTTGGAAGCTCCAAACCTTTGGAGGGCTGGGACCTCTTTAGTAATCGAGAGATGAACCCTAAAATAGGGTGAACAAATCAAGTGGTAGGGATTCACAGAGGTAAAGAAGGAGGGAAGAGGGCCTAGGGGCCAAGGGGTTAGAAGAGAGAAAGTTGACCTCTAAGAAGAAGAACAATTTCTTAAGAGAGAGAGTGAGGGTAAACTTGATTCAATATTTCATATTATGATCATATTACAAGTGAGTTTCTTTTATAGACAAAGGGAGCTACACAAATGGCAATGAATAATTAAAACAAAGCACAACTAACAAAGCCTATTAAAATAAAAATGCAAATAACAAAGCAACTTAAATCTTATTTCTCTACTTAGTAAAACCCTCCCCAAAGTAACATAAAGAGGGTCCACCTCACAAGGATATTTGGAATACCAATAAGGGAGGCCGAAGTGGTCATACGAGTTCCATGGAGGGAGCTTTAAATGCCCTTAGGTGGCACCACATGGTGGGGCCCACACTCCCTTCTCTAGAGTTCTCTAGAGGGGACACCCCATGTAGATTCCACTTGCAATCAATGTTCCCCAGAGGGGGCAGCCAAAAGTGGGTATCACATGCTGATATGTTTGCATGGCTGAGGTGGCATGGCTTTATTTGGAGCTTGCATAACAAATTCGGATTGACCATCAGAGGATCTGTTTGCTTTTTGTGGGGCCTAGGAGCTAGATCAGGCTCACCCGAGATTAAGTCCACGTCGTTTGGATTTGGAGCTAAGTCCGTAGAACTTGGGACTACATCATCCCTTCCTCTTTGAGAATTATCTAGTCCCTTAGGCAAGATTCTGAGAGTTGGCCTTCAAAGGAGGAAATCAAACACAAAGGTGGAAGCACCTCTTCTTATCTGGCAGATTGTCTTTAAATCTTGAGCACCACATGACACCCACACGTCCTTTCAATATATGAGTTGTCTGCAATTATGAGCTTCTAGAGGAGGGAGCTCACGTCTCGATGGTGGTTGTATTGTTGGCTTCCACTAAGATAAAAAATAGTGAATGGATCAAGTCCATATAGTAGGAGTTGGATCTTATGCTTCAACTATGCTGCTTGATCTTTGAATTAATGGCAACTCCCCTCTCAAGAAAGTGCACTAGTGTGAATTTTGTTAGACTTGCTGAAAATGTGTGGATTGGCCCAATTAGTCTTGATACAACTATGTTGGTATTTTCATTGAGATTTGAACTCCCTATAGAGAAGCCTTCTTTGCACCAGAACAAGGCATAGGTGACATGAATTTTTGGGCTCTCCTCGTATTGAGTTTTGCAATAAAATTTAGAGACCCAATTTAGTTGGGGTGGGGTTGAGACATGCCTATCCATGAGACCTTAAAAGCACACGTAGTGCCTCTCATGAGAATCTGGTTTCCTTCGCACCAACTAAAAGACAATTAATTCTTTCATGTTCTTTGGCCAAGTTTCGGCATGGTTGGCAAGGTTTACAAAAGTCATTGGGTGGACTTCCAGCATTGATTGGGCTCTCATTCCGATGTCACACACCTTAGACTCTGCAACAAATATCTTAGATACTTCATATAAGTTGAGTGTTAGAGCCTCGCACATCACTTGCTTATGCTCCTTGAAAGCGAGCTCAACTCTTTTCGACCAAGTGAAGGCATTACCTTCCAACCTTGCTTCCACGAGGGCAGCCATGTGAAGCATGAGCAAGAAGCTTTCACCATACATCCCTTATGGCAAGTAATCTTGAACACAGGAGATCAATAGAACATGGTCAAGCTCAGGTGGGGGACTTAAGTTCAAACTATGGTTAAGAAGGTCAAACCTACTTAACAGAAAAATAGGTTTTGTTGAGTTCTAATAGGTTTGGGGAAGAAAAGCATAACTTTTAAATAGTTGAGCAAAAAAAATCTAAATTTTGATTGATTGGGTTTGGGTATCGACCGACTGAACTAAAAAATTGAGTTCTTTGAAATGGGAACTCAATAAATAGTAAAATTTTGGGGGTAGAATAAAGACATACCGAAGAACCTTCGGTCTGAATCTCAGACCTAGATTTTTCATGGTTTGGGCTAAGTGAATTTTTAATGTCAAAAGGTTTTGTGGTTCTTCCAAATTCAGGTTGGACACACTTTGGTTTAGGTATGGGACTAAGATGCTTGCAAGGGTTGGCAATGGACTAATAGGCAGTACAACCTTAATGCATCTGAGAACATTCTCAGCTCGAGGTCCTTAAAGGGTACAACGGCCGTCCTTAGTAGCTTCCATGGCCTAGCTCACATGCAAAGCTTCTTTCTCGCAGTGCTCGGTGAGAAGATCTCTCTCGTGCACATGAAAGAGTAGATGCTTTCGCCTCCCACATTTCGGTTATCGCAAGGATCCACATCCATCATGGACATGAGCTTTGGGTCTCGCTCATGAAGAGCATGAGAATTCTCATAATGAGGCTTCCCCACGCCTTGCATAAGCTCATTATAGGAGCACAAACTATGTGCCTTCGATTGATCAAACAATCATGAAAACCTAGCAATTAGTGTGGAGGATTCGATACATTGCTCTCATCATTGAGCTATGGGCCCTAATCTACTCTCACAGATATTCATTAGACTTATACTTTGCCTTTTTACATTATTTATCGCATCATGAGAGTTTGGAAGAAGAAAGAAGAGTTTGTTTCGCTTGCCAAAGTGGAACACATTGTTGTGCTTATGGGTCTGTTTGCCCTTCCTCCTCGAGAACCGTATCAACCTCAAGAGTGACAACATGGTCGTTCTTGTCAGGTTGGTTGATGGCAAGTTCATCCTTACTGATTTTGTACATGGTTTGCGGTAATAAGAGTGAATTGCATGTCAACAAATTGACATATTCTTCGAATACCTTACCACTTTGGGCAATGGGTTGAAGCCACTATTGTGCATTTTGGAGATTTTTTTGGATTTGCTATAGTTGATTAGTGATATTTTGAAGATGCAACAAGTATGTGACTCGTTAAAGGTCAACTTTGATGTTTGTCATACAGGCTTCGTGCTCAGTGCTAGTCCTTCCATCAAGCGTGTTGATGGATTTGAAATCCATCATGGGTGAATTGGCTTAACCTTGATTGTGTAGCATGGGTTCACTCCAGGTTCTCTCTTATATTTGTTGATGCATTCTAGTGGACCTAGGTTCAGTTTTTAAGAGTTAGGTGGGCTTGGATTAGGTTTGGTCAAGTTCGGGTAAGGCTTAGATAGGGTTCAAAGATAATTCGGGTTCTCCAAAAATATAGTACTATAAATGCTATAAAAATAAGAGAAGGCTTAAGACACATAAGAGAATATTGGGTTAAAATATTAGGTTCAGAGGATTCGGGGTTGCAGAGATAAAATTCTACAAAGTTCTGGTTTTATTTTGGATCTGGATTCTACTCAGTTTCTGACAGATACTAAGAGAGTGAATTATTTCTCTTAAAATAAAAAAAAAATCTAAATTATGATTAAGATATAGACAAGTTAAGGGAGGTCTGGGTAAAATTTGATAGTTTAGGTCAGTCTAAAATTAAAAGTCTGGCAAATGAGGGTATGGGTTTGGATCAGGTCTATTTTTTTATTGGGTTTTGGGCATAACATGTTCTAATATAGGATTTAATTCATCTTAAAGGTAAAAAATTAGGTTATGATATTTTTTTAGGGTAGGTTGAGGACACGTAGGGGTGTTTAGGGTTAATTTTGCACGTCTATACTAGGTGCAGATTGGGAGATACATTACTTTTAAGTTAAGTTATTTTCTGAAAATCACAACAACAAAATGTTGTTTCCAAAATTAGGTTTAGGCTTAGAAGGGGGTTTAGGGAATGGTTCCAAGGACTTACATGGTTTGAGAAATATGTCTTAAGGTTGGGGAGAGGTATGGTCCGTTTGAGAATGCTCAGAAACCACATTAGGGCCGGTTGGTTCGAATCCACTGCAAGTTGATGTAGTCCACACAAGAACTAAGTAGAGCTTTGGTTCTACTTAGCACTTGGAAGCTCCAGTCCTTTAGAGGGTTTGGACCAACTTAGTAACCAAGAAATGAACCCTAAAATAGGGTGAACAAATCAAGAGATAGGGATTCACATAAGTAAGGAAGGAGGGAAGAGGGCCTAGGGGCCAAGGGGTTAGGAGAGAGAAAGAGAGAAAGTCGACCTCCAAGGAGAGGGATGATTTATTAATAGAGAGATTGAGGGTCAACTTGATTCAATATTTCATATCACGATCATATTACAAAAATGAGTTCCTTTTATAGGTCAAGAAAGCTACACAAATAGTAATGCATAATTAGAATAAAGCACAACTAGCAAAGCATATTAAAATAAAAATGCAAATGACAAAGCAACTTAAATCCTATTTTTCTACTTAGTAAAACCCTCATCCAAGTAACATAAAGAAGGCCCACCTCACAAGGCTATTTGGAATACCAAGAAGGGAGGCTCAAGGAGTCACACAAGTTCCATGGAGGGTGCTTTGAATGCCCTTAGGTGGCATCACATGGTGGGGCTCACTCTCCCTTCTTTGGAGCTCTCTAGAGGGGACACCCCCATGTAGGTCCCACTTGCAATCATTGTTTCTCATAGGAGGCACCCAAAGGTGGGTCCCACATGCTGATATGGTTGCGTGGCTGAGGTGTCATGGCTTTATTTTGAGCTTGGATAATGAATTCAGATTGGCCATCAAAGGATTTGTTTGCTTCTTCTGGGCCCTAAGAGATGGATCAAGCTCACTCGAGATTGGGTACACATTGTATGGATCTGGAGCTAAATTCGCAGAAATTGAGACCGCACCACCTTCTCTCTCTTCTTCTTCTCTATCTCCCTCTCTAGACGTCTATCTCTCTCCTCTCTCTACCTTATCTTACCTATCTCATGTTTCCCTCTCTATCCTCTTTTACCAAGACGTGATTCCAGTCCCTTACTGGATGGCTGGTTGAATCATTGCAAGACTCACACCTTACTAGTTCCTATATGCCATCTAGAGTTGTCATTCATCCTAGTAATCCGACTTGGAGCTACTCTCCAATCATGGTTATGTTGGTCTAGCTCCTTGCTGGTATTCCTAGAGTTATATTGAACATGATACAACCTTTAGAACCTCGATGAACCATCCCACTACTTGAATTTACTCAAACCCCAAAAATCACACTTATCGAGTGAGTGTTGTTCGTATACCGAAACAATTCTGACCTTCGAAATTGACTTTTACCTTCTCCAGCATCTCAGAATTTATTTACATCATATCCAAACCATGGACAAAGCCCTCGACCTAGCCTTTTATGTGAAGAACCCAAACTGCCTAAATCAAGCCTACTAGATTTAGCAGGTTGGACTTGTTTGGACTGTGTGACCATTCCACACCTTTTTTATCCTATCCACGTGTTTCAGACCATATCCAACTATTCTAGGCCTTTGCACACATCCCTAGGAAGATCTTAAAGCCTCTAGTTCAGACCTAAACTCAATCGGATTCTAGCTCAAAAAGATTTAATTCAGAGTCTTGCTTACGGCTTGTGCCCAGCTTGAGCAGACCAACTTTGGACGGCTATATATCTGCAACCACTCTCTCAATTTGGGTGATTCTTGATGTCTTGAAAAGCTATCAATAAGGAGCATCCTCTGAGCATGAGGGCTTAAAAATTATTGAAAAAAGTTGCATCACTCTCTCTAGGCTATACGTAGCCCACAACCCATGGATTCTAACATCAAAATCGTGTGCCTAAAATTTTGGGTCGCAACACTTCTCACTATTATCCTTACTTTCCTTACTGTAACTGCCTAACAGGCCCATGTGTCACATCCTCCATCCTCCCACCACCTCCACCTTTCTCCTCAATCGCCAACCCCTTGTCTCCCATGCCACTCCACCCACCACCTTTCTCAGTTTCTTCTTTTGGCTCACCTATTCGGACTAGGTCATTCTGACCCAATCTGATCACCTTATCAGTCTACCTTGACTACATCCCTATCCCCATATCTCTCCTTTTTGTTGATCCGACCTCCATCATCTCCCTTTCTCGTGCCTACGTCTCTTCTAATCTAGGGTTCCTCCTTTGTCAACCATAGCCCTACTTCTCCCTCCTCTCCATTGACCATCTATGTCATCCTAAGTTTCTCTTCTATCTCGTTGGTCCCTTCCCCCTACCCCCCTCTCATGATGATGCACCCACCAGGGAATCCTCGGGTCACCTTGGTGCTACATTTTAGGAAGCAACCCAGCTCTTGGGGGTCAATCTATCCTCACCCAAAATTCAAGATCTCCTTAAGGAACTTGAGCCTCACTTCTCTATCGTTGTAAAGGCCTCATCTAGCCTAAGGAAAATCAAGAGGTTTTCTAGGAGCCGCATGGTCATGGCCTCAAACATGAATGATTCCTTCAGCCTTCGTAGGTTTGCCAAAAGACCTAGGGCTACTTTCTGCTTTTCTCGATGAAGCTCTTGCCTTGGAGCATCTATGGCATCAAATGCGAGGAGAAACAGAGATTTGTCGATAATTGGATCCAATAACACAATTTTGATGTAGTCGACCTCATCCAATTTAAGTTACAAGTGGTCAATCAATCCTTCTACAATTGCTTCTGGAGGTCCTATGGTTACCAATTTCTCCCCAAAAATGGTCGTTCCTGTGGGATTCTTGTTATATGAAAGCAATCATGGACTACAAGCACACTATTCTATAAGAAATACTCCCTCTCTATTTGATTCAAGACTGCTATTCAGGACTCACATGTGGTAATCTCTTTCATCTATGAGCCAACCACCGCTGTTAGAAAACTTTAGTTCTGGCAGCAATTATTTCATGTAGCCTCACATGCTTGCTTCCCATGGCTAGTGCTTGGTGACTTTAATTGCATATATCGCAAGCAGAGAGCAACAAACTAGCCTCTTTCACCTCCTCGACCACTAAATTTCAGGACTTCCTAGCTAATGCCTTCTTGCCTGTTCTGCCTCTTGTAGGGAAGAGGTTCTCTTGGTCCAGCAAAAGGGCCAACCCATATCTGCGTATGTTGGACATATCACTAGTCTGCACAGAACTTATCGGTCTAGCCTCAAACATTTTTAGTTTTATCTCACCAAGAACCATCTTTGATTGTGGTGATATTACTAAGGTTCTGGATTTCAAGCCCAATGTCTCTTCAGGTTTGAGGAATAGTGGCTAAGAGAACCGGAGCTCTTCAACAAGGACCAAAAAAATTTGGGCCTTGCACATTGATAGTGCTTGGGCCTCTTAAAATTCTATAAAAACTTTGCTTGCCCAAGAGATCCATCAGGGACTAGTTGTGTGATCGTAAGATAAATAAATTTAGTCAGATTTCTTTATGCAAGGATGAGATGTCTAATCTCTCAAAATTGCAATCTGATGATAACCAAGTAACACTGAACCCATCCATAGCCAACCAAATCAAACATTTTATTGATTCAATATGCAAGTGGAGGATCCAAGATGAAATTCGTTGGAAGTAGAGGTCTAGAATTTACTGGTTGCAGTTGGCGGGCTACAACACTTCTTTTTTCCATCAACCAACCTTTGAACACACCAGGATCAACCGCATCCCTCTAATTTGCATTGGTGATCATCCTTATAAATCATATGACATTCTCCCTGCTACCACTATGCACTTCGAGACATGGTTCCAAAGGCCTTCTCTCAATGGTGGATCTTTAATTCCTTCCATATTATAGAAAATCTTAGAACCAATGAAGTTCAGGTTGTAGACATTGTTCACCTTGGACAAGATTCATAATGCAGTTTGGAACCTCCCTAAACATAAGGCCCCAGAGAAAAATGGATTCCCTATAGATTTTTTTTAAATGGTTTTGGCAAACCACTCATCGGGATCTTCTTAAATTGTTTAAGGAATTTCACCACAATGGTCATTTGTTGCATGCTCTTAACAAATTTGTATTGGTCTTAATGCCCAAACGAAGGGAGGAAAAAAATTTGGATTTCAGGTCCATCTGTCTTCTTGGCTCTATTTACAAGATTATTTCCAAGGTACTAGCTTCTTGTCTCAAGTTCGTCATTCACAATGTGGTGTATGACTTCCAATATGCATTCATCTTAGGTCATCACATACATAGCTGCATCACTCTTGCTAATGATATCATACATAGCATGCCCATATCAAAACGTCCTTATTTCATGCTAAAAGGGGATCTTTAAAAAGCCTTTGACTATATTTTGTGGTAGTATCTGAACGATTGTATGCGCAACATAGGCTTTGGATAAAAAAGTTGGAGTGGATTAAAAAATTATTGTCCATTGCCTCTATTGTCGGGTAAATCAATGGTCAAGTTGGAAATTATTTTACCCTGGAAGGGGGGCTTCGTTGAGGCTGCCCTCTATCATCTTTTCTCTTTTATCTTATTATGGAGGGTTTGGCAACACTATTCAACAAATATGTACACTCTAATTTCAAGAAGTTCGTTACATTCTATGTTGTGGATTTCACAGTTTTACAGTACATGGATGATTTGTTGGTGTTTGACCATGCCTCACCCAAACAAATGGCTAGGACTGCTTTCATATTAAAGGATTTTTTGTTGGTCTCAACACTTCACATAAACAACGAGAAATGTCAACTTTTCACTTTACTGTGGATGTCTAGACCAAGGTAGATGCTTCTCTCATCTTTAGCTCCTCGATCACTTCATTGTTTGTCTCATATCCATACTAATAAAGTAAAGGCGACATTGTGGAAACCTATCCTGGATTGGATGCAAGGAAAACTCTGATATTGGTACACCAAATACCTATCACATGTTGACTAAACTATAATGATCAAATCGGTCATCAATTCCATCCCCATTTATCTATTATCAATGTATAGGGTACCAGACTCCGTGGAGAAGAAGATCACCAAACTGCTTAGGTGATTCTTGTGGTATGGTGTCGATGACAAGCACAAGCCATCCTTCATCATGTGGGAGGTTGTGGTTACCTTGATTCAGCAAGGTGGACTTAGCATTAGGTCAGTTCGTCAGAACAACACAACCCTCCTAATGCAATAGTTATGGATGATATGTTCTAATAAAGCAGACGACAAGCTAAAGAGATTGCTGATGGTAAAATATAAACTTCACCGAACACCCACGATCCTAGAATCTACCCCACCATAAGCCATCTTCTCCTAGTTTGGCCAACTGGGTCAAATGATGGCCGACTTTCAAGGAAAGGATTTATTTGGAGAACTCCAACTAGAACAATGTCGTGTGGTCATGTTCAATAGATGGTAAATTCTCTACTATTTTGTTGGAATATATAACAATATAGAAGGATATCGCCAATCACATATAGCAATTTTCAAGGTAATTGTTTAATTTGGAGGGCAGTTGCAATTCGAAAGATTATCACTTATCAAGGAAGATGATAATCTACAGTTTCTAAAATTATCTCATATCCTTATCCCATCTTGATTATTTCTTATATTGGTTTTAGATAAAAAAATTTATTTAGATCATGTACCTGTATAAATGTGTGAGTTGAGAGATTGAATAAATTCAAAAATGAAAAAGAGGAAGAGAGATGATGTGAGAGCCTTTTCTCATAGATATAGGCATTTGACCGAACCACGTATATGTGTGTTATTTCTCTATTTTTCCTCCTTAATTTGTTATTTAAGTTTTATCCAATTAGTTTTTTATTTTTTAATATGATATCTAAGCAGGACTAGATCCATCTTCACCAACTTGAAGTTTGTGTTCTTCTTTTCCATTGGCAATTTCATATTACAATCTTCACCTTATGCATCTTTCGGTGACTTTGGTTCAGATTGTAGCTCGTTTGATGATTCATCGTTGTGTTATCATCACTGAAATAATACTTTCAATAATCTCTATCAATTTTTATCATATATTTTCATGTTTTCAAGTTGAAAGTTTTCTTAATTCACCCTCTAACTTAAGGAGGTGTTGGAATCTATAACTATATAAAAGGATATTGCCTATCACATAAAACAATTTTCAAGATAATTGTTTATCTCGAAGTGTAGTTGCAATCCCAAAGATTATCATTTATTAAGGAAGGTGATAATTAATATACAGTTTCTAAAATGATGGTCTATCCTTATCCCATATTGGTTTTAGATAAAAAAAATCTCAATCATGTACTTATATAAATGTGAGTTAAGAGATTGAATAAATTGAAAAAGAAAAAGGAGAAAGATGTGATAGCCTTTTTCCATTGACGTAGGTCTTTGGCTGAACCACGCTTATTATTTCTCAATTTCTCTTCTATAATCTCTTATTCAATTTTTATTCAATCAATTCGTTGTTTTTTTTAACAGTTTTTACATACTTCTCTCTTAACACACCCGGGATGGAACTGCTCCCACCCAAGTACATATGGGCATCTGGTCCATCACCCAGATCTCGATTTTTCACGTGAATTTTATTCTATGATAAAGCGCTCACACAAACTAGTTTAAAGAAATAGGGCATCCAATTCTTGAGTGTGCTACTTGTGCAGTCATGATGAGAATCTGGGTTCCATTTGTTTCGAGAGGGCTCCTATTTCCAATATGTTTTCAGAGTTGCATGGAACTTCATCACCGTTGAGCCAAGGCAGGAATCGTGGAGAAGGGACCTACTACTGTTGGCTCCACACTTCCCCTCAATTGGGAAGAAATGAAGATACGTCTGGAGGTGTTGGATCATCACCTCATGGTGGTTCATTCGGAAAGAACGGAAGTCGTGAATCTTCTACAACCAAACACTACCTCCACAGCATCTATGCAACAGGGTTTTATCTGAGGTTTATCTCTTGGCCACCACAAAATGGGGCAGCCAACATCTACAATGGCTCAATCGTTTATTCTCATGGGACATGCACTTCTTGACAACCTGACTGTGGACTCCTCGTTGAACATTCTTGGTTTGTAATTTTTGAACTACTGAATGAAACGTTTTCCTACAACAACAACTACGCCTTCATCTCAAAACAATTGGGGTCGGCGATATGAACCAAAAAAAGAAAATCATTCTCGGTCTTCCACATGAATCCTTCTCCTCCAATCATTTCTATCCAATGTCATGTCCTCGGTGAGGTTCAAAGCATTCATATCTTTAACTATCACCTCCTTCCATGTCTTCCTAGGTCTACCCCGACCTCTTTTAACTAATCTATTTTTCTATTTCTCCATCCTTCTAACTGGAGCATCATTAGGCCTTCACCGAATATGTCCAAACCACCATAAGTGATTCTCTTTCATCTCGATGTCGATTTTCCTTGAAAATCACGGGATCAGCAACTCGCCAAGAAAACCAGCGACTTCAAGATGATTCATATCCCCTTTTCTACTGTTGCAAAGGTTCGTGCTTAAGGCGTTGAGAGATAGAGAGTTTGTGTACATTGTTTGTTAATTCCAGCAGGGTGTATTGAAAAAAAAGAAGAAACAAAAGCGGGAATAAAAAAAAACTAAAGGAAACTATTACCTTATGATATAAAATAAAACAAAAAACTTTAAATTTATCAGTAAATCATAATACTAATATAGATATAAAAATTTAAAATAATCTAAATATAATAATGAAAGTATTTTGTGTATATTCACCTTTTCAATAAGTAATATAATTTCAATAATAAGCTAAAACTAAACAGTCTTTTAGAATCGTGTAGATCATACATACTTGAATAATCTCAACATTTTTGCTGCCTTGATTTTACTGTTTTGTGTTGATATACATCTGAGGTAGTATTGTTTTGACAAAATTTTCATATAATTAAGATATTAACATTTCATCAATTCTAAAAGCGTAATTAAATCTCTAGTTAGATTTTTAAGTGCAGTAGTTATAGTTGTTAATATGAAATTTACTATTTTGCCGATTAATCACAATCTGATGAAGAATTTGCATACCAAGACTGACTGATCTTTGCCCTGATTAATCACGAGTTTTTGAGGAAGGCAATCCCTCATGGATTGCCGAGGACGGGTTGGCTATTATGGTTTATTTTTCATTATCTTATTATTTGAATCTTGTATTGATTAAATTGTGCACGCCTTACCTTCCACGCGTGGCCAGCCGGATGGTTGCAAAGGTCTTGAGTTAAAGACCTCATATCAAACTCTGCTGGCGCATGGGTGTGTCTGTAGCTTTCGGAGGTGGGCCACGTAAGGCTGGGTGATCGTGGCCACACCCAGGGTTCCTCATCATGAAAGAAAAGTTTGCATGCACCTTAGTTTAGAGCATGTCATTGACTAGTTTGACTGGGTCAATCAAAGCGTCCTTTGGTAGGTGGCCATCAAAAAAAGTCTTGATTCCTGGGCACGAGTCAATATGAAATCCAAACTAATGCTATAAATATTGCCGAGATTTGGAAAACTAACGTAATTTTATACATTTTGTATATTAGTACCACAACTCTTGCTGAGAATTTTGTAAAATCTTGCGCTATTTTCTTGATATTGTTAGAAGCTGTGAAAATCCATAAAATACTACAACGTTTTGAAATCTTCAGTACTAATATATTGTGATCTTATAGTGGTCATATTAATTGTGTTATAATTCTATCATTTCTGCCATCTTTATTATTTTCCTGTATTTTAGAACTATAAACATGTGGATTTTACATGTTTTTTTGAGAAAAAAACAAAAAATTTAAATTGATCACGAGTCACTCCCTTTCCGAAAAATCCCCTGTTCACTAAGATGTAGACTCCCACACCAGGATCTGTTTTTGAGGTGCTGGTACGGGCTCCAGATCGAGGTCCTATCAAGTCTGATATAAAAAACCATACCTGGATCCTATAAAGATTACATGAAATGAACCTGTTCATACCCCATAAAAATAATATTTTTATCTAATTTATATTAATAAATCATGGGTCCTAAACGGGACTTGGGTTGGACCCATGAAATTTCACAAGTCATACCTAGCTCTATATACAAATTGGATTCTTTGAGTCCGAACCGGTTTTTAATCCGACCTCCTTTTTATCACAAATCCCCTATAGGGTTTGGTAAGGGTTGGGTCTGAGTCAAACGCGACCCGTTGATACCGTGTGAGTCGCTGCTTCTGGATGAAGCCGAGCCGAGCCGATAAGGCCACTACCTGTGGCTCGGCGAAGACAGGTAGGACACCTCAGTTCCCATGGCGTCACACAAGGGCCATGTGGTTCGGCATCGTGGGGCCCACCACCACCAGACCTACCGCTCGCTTCTGTCCCGCCCTTGGCACTTCCCCGTAAGCTGTCGACCGGCTAGCAGCGGTAAAAGCGGTTCCCAACAGCCCTCGAAACCGGTCGAACCACACGTGCGAGAACACACACTCCCAGGTAAAAAATGAAAAAAGGAATTCAAAAGAGAGTAAGTGGAAAAAATAAACCAAAAATGAATAAAACGCCAACTCACACTCCATTTTCAAGGGATAGCAATTTGCAGTTTTGCACCCCTCTCTCTCTCTCTCTACCCCAAAATCCTCTCCATCAGAAGAGGAAGAAAGAAGGTGAGGAAGAGGAAGGATGAGGATACGAAACAGATCGATCCACCTCTCTCCCCTCTCCCCTCATTTCTCCCTTGTGAGAGGAAGCGGAGGAGAGAGAGAAGTGCAGGCAAAGGAGGAAGGCAAGCTGCAGCAGAAGCATACCTCACACCAAGAGGAGAAGATGGATCAGATCGAAGGAGGTGCAGCCTCGCACCTTCAACTCCCCAGCTCTCATCTGCCCATCACCGGTTCATCCCTCCGTTTTCTGCAGAAAGCCGTCGGAGGAAATCCCACCACCACCATGTTGAAGACTCATACACAGGTATGTACCCTCCTCTCCCAAACGAGTTTTGGGGTGCCCCAACTCCTCACACTTTTATTATTGTGTTTCCCTCTTTTCTAGCCTTATAATCGTATGCACCTCCACATACCTCGCCGGAAATCGTCGGGTTTCTGATCCCCATCTTGTTCTCCCCTACATTTTATGTGGCTTCTTTCTCCAAAATGTACATCTGACCACTCGAGAAAAAACCCCATCTCTCAACAACTAAGGAATGATGGTTTTCTTTTCTTACGGGCCTAGATTTCTCTCCTTTAAGCCAATAGTTTCTTCAGATCTACGATGTGCCAGTTGGTGGTGCAAAGAGAATGGGGGAGTGTTGCACTCTTCTAGTCTTGTTTTCTTTCTTTTCCTTTTTGATATTCTAGTTCAAATATGGAAAAAATGCACATGTAGCCTCTCTGGTCAAGGGGGGTAAAATAATATGGATGGGCTTTTTACATGTGCATTCATGCTTGTGTGTAGGAAGATGGACAAGAGGAGAAAGGAGAGGATGCAAGTAAAAATAGGTAAAGATAATGTTGATAGTGAAATAGTGACGGTGGTTCTTAGACTTATCCTGGTTATAAGAACATGGTGTGCGCCTTTTATGTTATGTGATGGAAAGGCGTGGAGGGTATTGATGAAGTTTTGTTGTTATTCTGTTCTTTTTTGGTTTTGAGCAGAAATTGGTCGACTGTGGAGGCGCCTGAGAAGCACTCCGCACAAGGTATGAATAGTTTTATTGATAACAGGCTGTGAGGAAACATGACTAACAGTGGGGACTTGGTTTAGTGACCAATTTTTTTTATCTTCTGTATGAAATCTGTAACACTCATGTATTGTATTGTATTGAATGATTAAGTGTTTGTTTCTCCTTTTTGCTGATGGCGGTTCGCAATGAAATTGAAATGACACAGCAGATGGAGGATGGTGCGAGGAGGAGGCCTTTTCTTTGAAGACGAGAAAGAATCCTGAATGGGCATTTGATGGTGATGACGACGATAGCGACGACGAAGGTGATAGCGATAACGGGTGCAAGAAGAAGAAGAAGAAAGTGAGTGTGGTAGAGAAGAGGTGGAAGTGCACTCGGATGAATGGAAGAGGATGGAGGTGCAGCAAACCAACGCTAGTTGGATACTCTCTTTGTGAGCATCACCTTGGCAAGGAAAGGAGGATAAAAATCATCAACACACTTGCACCCCAAGATGATAACCCTGAGGCTGCTGCGAAGGGAAACAGGAAAAAGAAAGAGAAGGAGAGTATGGTCAAGGCTCGATCAATCAACAGCCTTCTTCTAGACCAGGCTTAAAAAAATGGGTAGAAGAAAGCCCCTCTTGTTGCTTCTCTACGTGGGTATATTTGGGACTGGTACTCATGCAGATCTTTCATCTGGAGGCTTGTAGGCTAACAGAAACTACAAAGGAAGTGAGTTTGTTGATAGTGTTGTTTTTTTCTTGGCTTGTGAATGGATGCATGAATTAATGAATTTGGTTTTGTTTGCTTGTCGAGTATGCCTGACTGCCAACATTTATTTTCACTGTCCACAAAATGGTTACGGCGTTGGGCTGGGCTTTTCAGCAGTGTGAATTTGGCCACAAGAGGACAGGGGTACGATGAACAATTTGCCTCTCTCTCTCGATCTTACTTCTCTGCGCAATCACAGGATTGCAAAATTAAGGGCCAAGAGAAAAATAAATAAGATTCTCGGGAATCTATGATTCCAAAAGAAAGTGAAAGAGCAAAGCAATGTAGTGCATTATTTAACTCAATAATAAAAAGGAAAAAAGTTGTCTGATATCTCTTTACTTTCTTTTTCCTTTTATTTTATTTTACTATCTTTATGTTTCGATTGACTGGTTTGATTACGAGTTCAAAGCCTTGACCTCTATCCGATGTCGCAATGGTTTCTTATGTTGACTGAATAGATAAGGCTAACAATATATATATGTATATATCTATATATATATATATATATATATATATATATATATATATAAATAACGGATAGGTGCTAAATGAATTATGCCAAATGATAAGTGTTAAATGAGTTTAACAGGTCTTTTTCCTTTTATTTTTAAGTTCTGCATACAAATGTGATTTATGTACTTTATTTTATAAGGATCAGCTCTTGAAGTGTTCGATTCCGACATGGATGGGTTTTTTATAAGGTTTGAAAAATCAACGGTCCAAAATCTTTGAAGCTCTAAATATCATTTTTTCCATCTAAAACACATGATCTAGGTATGGATCCCTCGTAAATCGACCATACCCAACATATTTATAAGGTCAAAACTGCAAAAAATAATGAAAGAGCAGAAAAAACCATTTAGCATGTATCCTTTTGCATATTTCATTTAGCACCTACCAATTTCTCTCTCTATATATAGCGAGAGAGAAAGAAAAAGTGATTGGTAGTTGCTTACACGTTAGGTGCTAAATGGGGTTTTCAGTCTTTTTTATTTTATTTATAAATTTTGGCAATACATATGTGATCTACGTACTTGATTTTATAGGAATCAGCTCTTGAAACGTTCATTCGGGCACATGGATGGGTTTTTATAAGGTTCAACAAATCAATAGTCCAAAATCTTTATGAATTTTTGAAGCTCCAAATATCATTTTTTTCATCGAAAACACATGATCTAAGTATCAATTCCTCATAAATTGACCATGCCCAACCACTACAAGAAACCTGTGGATTAGCAACGACCTAAATCTGCCGCTAATCCGACGCTAATCTGTCGCTAAACTATTTAGCGACAGATTAGCGTTGGATTAGTGATAGATAACTTTCATTGCAAAATTTTCGATGTTAAGTAGTGTCAAAACTTATCCACCACTACTTTCATCGCTAATTTGTGACAGATTAGCGATGGACATGATCCATCGTGAGTCCTTCACTATTTTAAATTAGCAATAGATAATATCCGTCACTAATCCGCAGTTAAATTTTTTAAAAAAAAATTGCTATCTGTCGACGCGTTCTCTGGCAGGGAGCAATTTTTTTTTCACAGAACTGGCACGTTCTGGCGTCGGGATGCTCTTCCGCAATGAGCCAGTCACAGCGGACGTGGATGGGAGTTGATCTCCGAGGGTCGACGCCATTGTCACGCCAAAAGAGGCCGATCCCCACAGAGGAGGAGACGCGGACGGGCCTAGGCACGAGCTTGGAGAGCCTCACACGGAGGCCCACAGCGAAGATGAGGAGGAAGAGCAGGCCCTCAATGAAGACGGCGGCCAGGGCGCTCTTGTAGGGGATGTTACCGGAGCCGTGAAACCCGGCGATGGTATAGGTGAAGTAGGCGTTGGTGCCCATGCCGGGTGCGAGGGCCAAGGGGAGGTTGGCGAGGGTCCCCATGATGAGGCAGTCGATGAGCGACGAAGCGACGGTGGCGATGATGAGGTCCTTCCTTATGCGGTCAAGGCAGGCAGTGTAGCCAGGGTTGACGGGGGAGAACTTGCAGGAGGCGTCAGGCTGGATGACGACGCGGAGGATGGAGGTGTCGTTGGTGCCTGAGCAGGAGGAGACGAGGACGGAGGGATCGCTGCAGAGCGGCATGCAATCCAAGATGGAGTAGGGCCCACCGGAGTCGGTAAGGATGTTGGCATTAACGACGAGGATGTAGGCCATGGTGAGGAACATGGCCATCCCCGCCCTGATCTCGATGGTGAAGCTGGACCTGCGCTCCTTGAGCTTGAAGTAGCGGCCCACCCTGTTCCTGCCCACGTCGTGGTTCAGTCGACTCAACGCCCTCTTCTAACTGCCCTCCGTGGTGCGAGAGGCCGCCGCACGTCGTCAGAGGAAGGGCGAGGCTTCTGGCATCCTAAGAAGCGCCTCAGGTGGGGACAGTTTAAATCAAATGGGGGTAGGGAAAAACAGAGGGAGGGAAAATTTTGAACGGGGGGAGGGAAAATTTTGTGCCTCAGGTGAGACAGTTTAAATAAAAAATTAGCGATGGAATTTTGTCGTTGCTAATCCATCGCTAATTAGCGACGAATTAGCAACAGAACAATTTCCTCGCTAATTAGCATTTTTTGTAGTATTTTGGCGACAGAAACATGTTGTTGTTAATCCATCACTAATTAGCGACGGATATATTTCTGTCTCTACAACAAACAACAACAACAACAACAACTACGCCTTCATATATTTCCGTCTCTAATTTTGCAAATATTTTGAATGTTAGCGACAAATAGTTTTCTCTCGCTAATCCGTCGCAAATTTGCGATGGAAAAAATCCGTCACAAATTGTCGTCGCTAATTAGCATTTTTCTTGTAGTGAACACATTTATGGGGTAAAAAAAACACTGAAAGGGCCGAAAAACCCATTTAGCATGTATCATTTAGCACCTAACGTGTGAGCAACTACCATTTTCTCTATATAATATATGTACCGAAATTGGTAGTTGAGCAACTCTTAGGTGTGCAGCTATAGTGGAAGGATGTTGGTTGTCCATCATCACGCGTGATGGATAGCCAGCACATGAAAACACACAAAAAATGTTGAAAATACTTTTTTGCTCATTTTTCCGGGCTTTACTGATGGTCAAAATTGTTGCTAACTTCTTCAGGGGACTTGCCTGGCATTATAAAAAACTTTTTGAAGAGCGGTTTTTACTACCGCTAAAGGTCCCAATAGCGAAGCTGCTGTTAAAGGTTGATTTTCAGTGGGTTTTTTTTCATGAAAAACGTTGAGTGTCCATCACTTGCGCAATGGATGCTCAGCAACATTCCACACACGATTGTCCACCTATGGATTGTGCTCTTACTTATCACTATATATATGAGAACTACCATGTAAACTTGGAGTAAAAATCAATACTTGAACCATGTTATTCTACCTAAGTATGTAAGATTTTGCAGAGGTAAAATGATCATTGATACCAAATTTTCAGCCCTCTTAAAATCAACCACCTACTATGAGTTCTAACTAGGATAGGGATGTCAATCAGTCGAATATAACCTGACATCCTACTCGAATCCGACTAATCAGATTCGATCAATTTGGATCTGATTAAAAATTGTATTCTGGTTTGGTATTGAGTTTTTCATTGAAACCAAAATCCAAATCTGATTAGAAACGAACATGATTAAGTGTAAATGTTGGGTTTTAAGCTAGTCATATATAGATTCAATTTTATTTTTTTTCATCTGAATTCACATCCAACAAGGTTAGATTTGATTAAGTTGGATTCAGTAATGCCTTGATTTGTCTTGAGTCTGACACATTGATATCCCTAAACTTGGGGGTTCCTTACCCATGACTGTAGCCAATATTATCCCATTATATATATATATATATATATATATATATATATATATATATATATATATATATATATATATATATATATATATATAGAGAGAGAGAGAGAGAGAGGGAGTTAATATTTTATGCCTTTACAAACAACAACAACAACAACAACAACAACAACAACTACGCCTTCATCCCAAAACAATTGGGGTCGGCGATATGAACCAACAAAGAAAATCATTCTGGGTCTTCCACATGAATCCTTCTCCTCCATTCATTACTATCCAATGCCATGTCCTCGGTGAGGTTCACAGCATTCATATCCTTTCCTATCACCTCCATCCATGTCTTCCTAGGCCTACCCCGACCTCTTTTAACTAATATATTTTCCCATTTCTCCATCCTTCTAACTGGAGCATCATTAGGCCTTCGTCGAATATGTCCAAACCACCGTAAACGATTCTCTCTCATCTTATTTTCAATGGGTGCAACGCCTACCTTCTTACGTATCTCCTCGTTCCGAATCTTATCTTTTATTGTATTTCCACACATCCATCTCAGCATACGCATCTCAGCTACACTCATTTTTTGAATATGATGTCTCTTGGCAGCCCAACATTCCGTACCATATAGTAAAGCGGGCCTAATAGTCGTCCTATAAAACTTTTCCTTCAACCGCAATGGCATTCTACGATCGCACAACACTCCAGTTGCACTCTTCCATTTCATCCACCCAACCTTTATCCTATGATTTACATCTCCATCAATTTCTCCATACTTTTGAATGATAGATCCCAAATATTTGAAAGAATCATCCACCGGTATTTCTTGCTCACCAAGCTTCACTACACTCCCATTTCTATTTCGTTGCTTACTAAGTCGGCATTCCATGTATTCTGTCTTACTCTTACTCAACTTAAAACCTCTTGCTTCCAATGTTTGTCTCCATAATTCTAACTTAGCATTAACCCCAGCTCTAGACTCATCAATCAAAACAATATCATCAGCAAACAACATACACCACGGCACATTTTCTTGAATTGATCTCGTAAGCTCATCCATCACTATAGCAAATAGGAAAGGGCTTAAAGCAGATCCTTGATGTAACCCAATCGTTATAGGAAAATTGGTTGTCACCCCTCCACAAGTGCGGACATTGGTTACTACTCCTTCATACATATCTTTAATTATACTAATGTACTTGAGAGAAACACCTTTCTTCATCATTGTCCACCAGAGAACGTCTCTAGGTACTCTATCGTAAGCCTTCTCCAAATCAATAAAAACCATATGCAAATCTTTGTTCCTCTCTCTATTTCTCTCAATAAGTTGTCTAAGAAGATGTATAGCTTTCATAGTAGATCTTCCAGGCATAAAACCAAATTGATTCTCCGATATCATGACAACCTTCCTCAACCTAGACTCAATCACCCTCTCCCAAAGTTTCATAGTATGACTCATGAGTTTTATACCACGATAGTTTGTGCAATCTTGTATATCACCCTTATTCTTATATAGAGGCACCAAAGTACTCTTCCTCCACTCATTAGGCATCTTATTTGTCCGCCAAATCTTGTTAAAAAGATTTGTCAACCATTCTAAACCTTTCTCTCCCAAGCATTTCCAAACCTCGATAGGTATACCATCTGGGCCAACCGCCCTTCTTGATTTCATTTTCTTCAAAGTCTCTGCAATTTCTTTCTTTTGAATCTTGCGCATGAAGTCACGATTCATCTCATGAAAAGGAATGGAAAAGTCTCCAAGATCCTGAGCATGACTTTCATTAAATAGCTTATCAAAATAATCTTTCCATCTCTCCTTAATCTCCTCATCTTTGACTAAAACCCTTTGCGTTTCATCTTTGATACATCTAACCATACCCAGATCCCTCGATTTCCTATCTCTCATTTTTGCAATCCTATAAATATCCTTCTCACCCTCTTTGGTATCCAACTTGTCATAAACCTCCTTATATACCTTATCCCTCCCGTTCCGAACTACTTTTTTAGCTTCCTTCTTTGCTATCATATACTTCTCCAAATTCTCATTATCACGACTTTTACTTAGATCTCTATAACACTAATATTTTATGCCTTTGAACGCACCAAATTATATGAAACTTGTTGATGGAAAAAATCACCAACAAGGGTTTCTAAAGATTTAAAAAAAAAATTATAAAACTCGCGTCGGTGATGAGATTCGCTCGCTCAGTACGAGATTGAGTATTTCCTTCTCAAGTGACAAGGGATGACTCAATCAAGGTTGATATTTTTACCTAAGCAAATGCTTTCTTGAGCTTTCTTACAACAACAACAACAACTACGCCTTCATCCCAAAACATTTGGGGTCGGCGATATGAACCAAAAAAGAAAATCATTCTGGGTCTTCCACATGAATCCTTCTCCTCCAGTCATTTCTATCCAATGTCATGTCCTCGGTGAGGTTCAAA
The DNA here is from genome assembly GCF_984573655.1 of Nuphar pumila. Taxonomy (NCBI): domain Eukaryota; kingdom Viridiplantae; phylum Streptophyta; class Magnoliopsida; order Nymphaeales; family Nymphaeaceae; genus Nuphar; species Nuphar pumila. Next base: position 68,696,363 of record NC_143265.1, read on the forward strand.
GCATTCATATCCTTTCCTATCACCTCCATCCATGTCTTCCTAGGCCTACCCCGACCTCTTTTAACTAATATATTTTCCCATTTCTCCATCCTTCTAACTGGCGCATCATTAGGCCTTCGCCGAATATGCCCAAACCACTGTAAACAATTCTCTCTCATCAGTCTTGAACCTTGAAAATTGTATCAGTGAGATAAGCTTGGATGGTGAACCCACCCAAACCAAGAAGTGTGTTCTCAATTAGAATGTTTGCAAACAATCTAAATTGCTCAAGAAAATTAAAGGATATAAAGTATAAGAGAGGGAGAGAGAAACCTACTCGGGTTTCTTGGAAACCTTATCCCCTTCCTTGCGATGATCCAGCATGGTGGTAGTGCCTAAAGCCTGTTTGTACGATGGCCTAGTAGGAAAAAGGGATTTTCCACCTAGAAAAATGAATTTTGAATTGAGAATCCAAGAAAAGAGGTTTCTTGGGAAAAGAAACTAAAATCTTGGAAAAAAAACCTCAATAATGAAGAAATGAAATTCTTAATAGAAATTAGAACGAAAATAAAAAAATTACCTCAGAACCCCCTCCTCAAAAGTCGAAGGTTGCATAGGTTGGGCAGCACTTCAAGAAGAGAGAGTGAGAGAGAAATTTGGGAACCAAGGGGAGTTTTCCCCACTAAAGATCTCAAAGCCCACAATTTTTTTGAAAAAGGGACAATTTTGAAAGGGGCAACCTAAAGAACTTGAGAGATTTAGGGAGCTCTTGAGAGGTTTTTGTGAAGATTCAAAGAAGATGGGAAGCAAATGGGGGTGAGGGAGCCTATTTATAGGTTTGAGAACCCCCACCCCCTGTAAGGCTTTCTACTCTTAAAATGGACTAAAACAGTCTAAACTCCCAAAGTGAACAAGCTTGCTGACATGTTGTAGGCAAGTAATGGATTGGCTGACACAGTGTGTCAGCAAGTTATATACTTGTCGAACATAGCCTTGTGTCGGCAAGTATTAATCTTGTTGACATAACCTTGCGCGACATATGTGTCTAGCTCTTGATAGGTTTTGAGTGTTTTGGCCATAACTTTGAAATTGTGTATCAGATCGATACACAGTTTAAAGCGTTTAAAACCTGACATCCCCCTCTTTAAATTTTATTTTGGGCAAAAAATAAAATTTGGATATTTGATTAGTAGAAAATGCATTAAAAATGGGTCTACTTTTCAAAATTATTTTCTCGAAACAAAGCTTGTTTTGTTTATAACTTCACTCTGATGTTGGATCAAAGTGATTTTTGTTTGGTCAGAAAGCTTGAAAGTAAAACTTTGTCTTGAAGAAAATTTTACAAAAACTTTCAAAAATTGTGATATATGTGCTAAATTGTATCTCTCCTTCCCTTTAAGTTGTTTGTTCTATCTTTCCTTTTCAAACTTTGAATTCCAAATCTAATTAATTTCATCATTTCATCTTCCTCTTAGAAAAATTAGTAGGAAGAAGAAACCTGCTAAGCGTCATCATATCCTCGCTTTTCTTTTCAAATCCTTGTTTTGGAACAATGGATCAATGTTGCTCCAAATCAAACTTTAGACATGTGATTGCCAATCTCGGACTCCACGAGTGAAAAAATCTTTATAGTAAGAGATAAAAATAACTTTGCCTTTTTCACTTGGGGTCTTGAAAGATTTCATCATCTCTTTTGTCATTATCTTTAAATTGCAATGACAATGCCACTTGCTACCCAACCTTCTCTATGCGCAAATACATGACTGGAGCCTAACCCACCATGCCATGTACTTGGGAGATCAGATCTGGTTTTCATCGTAGCACACAATATTTTAATCCCTACCCTCATGGTGGCCTAATCCGACGGAGACTTGGTTTTTAAATCTAACCTCTACCCCCATGATAGAACCTACTTGAGTCAAGCCTTGGCCCAAGTGCACATCTCATGCATTTCCATCCTTTTCGGTGCTTTGTGCTTTTTGTGTTTTATTCCAATCTCTACCCTCATGGTAGCCTAACCAGGCCGAGACTTGGCTTTTACATCCAACCTTTATCCCTATGATAGGATTCTACCCAGGTTGGACCTTGGTCTATGTGCAACTCTTATTTCTTTTCAATGCTTAGTGTTTTTCTCCTTTTTATGCACAACATATATTCTTATCTCTATTTTTCTATTTTATCTTTTTCACACTTTTTCTTTTCTTCTTTTTGCATGCACTTGCTTCCCCGTTTCCCTCCTTTTTTATCCTCACATCCATGTTCTTTCAAGCCTTTCAACTTCAAAAAAAAAATTTGTTTTTATTTTCTTAATCATATAGAGTTAGATACCAACATGGTTTCTCAGTGGGCTTACACTGATATCTAAAAGCTTGATTTGATTCCCCATTGATCCAACATTTCTAACTTTGAATTTGGTCCAAATGAACTTGGATTCTCTACCTCACTGTGGGTGCTCTTTTTCATCATGATTCCTCTAATTCAGATTTGGGGAAAAGATTAATGTGATTTATTCGTCATTTCTTTCAAGAAATGATAGAATGGCACATATTTATCAAGAATTTGAAATTATTTTCAAAATCTTATAGAAAATTGTTTCTACCCCTATTCTTGGGATAATTTTTTTTTAAATGAGATGCATTGATAAGGTTGAGAAGCTCATCCCATCTGCATTGATGAGCCGATAAGAGTTTCCAAGCAAGACTTATTTTACAACAATCGGTCTTTCTTAGTTGGGTCTCCATTTTCCCAAAGTGTGAGGGTGAACATGCTTAATTTTTTTCAAAACCAAATCATGAATTTTAAAAGATCTCTCTATCACAAACTTGGCAAAATGTCGCTCAACCCTTCTCCTATAGCCCTCTGCATGCTCTGATGTAATGAGCCTCTTCTCGTCAAGCAAGTCAAGTTTGGCAAGTTGATACTCTCATTGGGATTTGAGAGAAAATTCCAAATTCATGCTGATTCTAAGAGAAGGTAATTGCACATGCAAAGGAAGCATGACCTCTACCCCATAAACCAACCATAATGGGGTAGCATGGGTGTACAAATCGTAGTTCAATATGCCCATAATGTATCGTGCAACTTTTCATGACAATCATAACCATTTTCAACCTCACATTCAATGATATGAATGATTATTTTATTAATTGCTTCTACTTGTCCATTTCCTTGAGGATAATAATGACTAAAATTTTGTTAAGAAATGCTAAACTCTTTGAAAATCTTTGGAACATTCTCATTTTTCCAATGAGTGTTATTCAAAACTAAATATTTTGGAATTCCAAAATGACACATCAAATTTTTGTAAATTAATGATGCAACATGATGGCCTAGATTTCCAAATGATGAGACAACCTCTACCCACTTAGCGAAATACTCAATAGTGATGAGGATGTACCAATGACCATTTGAAGTTGTAGGTCTTATGGTCTTATGACATCAAATGCCTACATGCAGAGAGGCCAATGATGCAGAGCATCCAGCAGATCCAGTGGATCAAAGCTTTGAAGATGAATTGAATCATAATCCAACTCTTCAGACCCGATCAGAACATCGTTACCTGAGACGATCCAAACCCATTCAAGACATCTCTAGTCCAATTAGATCCTCGGAGTAACTTGTGTCCATCAATATTTGTATTTTGTTATTTCGATTCCATTTTGACAAGTGTGGAATCACACTAGAAATGTTACTTATTTTTATTTTTAGGTGTCGGATTCTACGTATCCGGATAGGTCTAGTGTCCTGTAGGATTTTTTTTGTGGCACTAAAGGGTGTACAGGGTTTATAGGGTAGTTTTTCTTTTTTAATATAACTTTTTCCAAGCTTTGTGAGGAGGATCCACTTTGTAACCAGTTTGGATCTTACCCAAGATCCAAACCCGTCAAAACATAAGTGGTGCCCCTTAGTGGACATATTTAGCCTTATTTTCAAATCCCCAATTGACTCAAAAGTCAAATGAGATGTTGAAGACTCATTATAAGGTCTTTTGAGTGGTGCTTGTTGAATAGATAAGGTTGGGCGACAGCTTTGGAGAAGCCCTCACCATGATGGCTAGCCGTAAGGAGATTGGAGAAGGGGGGGAGGAGGCAGCAACCTTGGAGAGGCCCTCTTCCATCACGACCACTCCTCCTTAGAGCTTAAGAGCTCCAAAGGAGGTCCAGGAAGGGGCTGGGCTGTTTGAAAAAAAATTCTGCAAGTTTTTGTGAAGAAGAAAAAAATGTGAAGAAGAGTGCTCTTTGACGAGTTGAACTTGAAGTTTTCAACCTTGGAGAAGCCGTGTAAACTACCTTCTCCATCGTGTACCTTGTTGGACGTGAAAGACCCCCAGCCTTGTTGTTTGTAGAGTACCCTTGTGGCGGTTGGTGACCCCAAGAGTAGTTGTGTCTACTTTGACAACAGCTTGGGTTGTCTTCCTTGTTGAGAGGCCCTCAGAGCTAGAGAACGTGGTTGTGGGTTGAACCGGTCAATTGTGCCTACATTGGTTTGCCTAAACCTCAGTGTTGATTACTCTAATGATTCAGTGTTGGTTTTATTCCTTGAATCTATTTTCTGCATATTAGACATTGGTTGTATTGACACCTTGTTTGGAGTGTGTTTCTCATTCAAAAAAAAAATCTGATTTGCATAGTTATCTCTAAATTTTTCCCTTGTGTAGCTGAATATCTTGTATGTGAGTTTAGTATTTTTTCTAAACGAAGTTGGATTTGGTGGAAGAGCTATTAATATTGGAGAATCAACCTTTAGAAGTATGTTTTCGTTCTCGTTGAGTTTTTAAACACCTTAAATAAAACTAGAACTAAAAACTGGCATGAGCACTCATTGTGCATTTTTTTGCATTCGAGATTGATTGACCCTTTCCCAGTGTTTGGATTTTATATCGCTAGATATAGGTTCAATTTGGGCATTCTTTGGCTCATTGGAAAGCTAAGAACTACTTCTATAACTTTTTTGTTTACCACTTTGCCAAAATCTACAAAATAGCATGACTAAATTCTTGGCGATTTTGGTTGTCTGAATGGGATTTGCCTGAATGCCTGCTATTTTTTTTCCTGACATAGTGTAGTATATATTTTGTATCTCAGTCAGTACTGCTTGTATTTCTAATTTATTTGATGTTCTGAAAAGTAGACATCCACCACTCTAACTTTCATGTTTTTGACATTCCAAGATTCAAAATTGTAAGCCTTTGAATATTTGCACATGTTAGCAACCTATTAAATTTCTAAACTGTTAGTTTGGTTAGACTGAAGTAGAAAATGCCTTTAAGTATTTTGGACATAACTCACTTTAGTTTTGACCAAATTTACAAATAATAGTTCATTGGAAATTTAAAATGAAAACAAACAACTTTTCTGTTTTGAGTTTTCTGAAACTTAGTCATTTGAGGATCCAAAATCCCCTTCAAAGTTGATTGTCAGTCTAGTGGCTGGACTACAGTGTCTGATTGTCTTGTCCATGCAGTTCTGGGCAAAATCCCTACACTCGAACAACTGTCTAGTGTGTTCTGTCTATCTTGGGTCTATTGGATATTGTCTCCAACTTCGAGAACTAAAAACCCACTTAGCTCCCAATAGAATCAAATCGTTCTGTTCGAATCCTGGCGAGTTAGACTCACCCAACACATATCCACTTTCGCACATTGAGATCCATTTGGATCTCGAATTCTGGATCGGCTTCATCATCGACCCCGCCATCATTTTTGGTATCAAAGCAGGTTGTCGAATTTCATAATTCGACATGGTTTAAGGTCTAGAGTAAAAAAATAGGAGTGTATCGTCATGGCTGGATGTATGGGAGGAAGAGGTTGAAATGACCTTAACCTCGAAAATGAGGATCGAGATATTGGATATGAAAACCGAGATTTACGATGACAACTTGAGGAAGCTAACAAGAGAATAGATGACCTGAGTATAAGGATGGAAGAACTCGCAAGGGAACATGATAGACGTGTCGAGCATAGTCCACGTGGTTCCCGAGGAACACAACACAAACTCATACGACTCAGATAATGAGTTTGATTCATTTCATCAAGGACAAGATAATTGGGATACTCAACAGTATCGGAGATCACATTAGGACTCCGGGTTGCGATTTGATATTCTTGAATTCAAGGAAATCAGAACTCCTAAAGAATTCCACGATTGAATTAACGAAGTTCGCAAAATCCTTGAATTCAAGGAAGTTCCAGAAGATCGACTCATGGGATTAATTTCTCTCAAACTTAAAGGTCGAGCTGCAGCCTGGTGGCGTCAGCTCAAGCAAATGCGCAGGAATCAAAGTTGTGCACCAATTGAACGATGGGAGCACATGGAATAGAAATTGTGTGCTCAATTCCAACCTTTGAACTATCATCAAGAATTACATCAAAAATACCAAAACTTGAAGCAAGGTACGAGGTCAGTGGATCAATACACCAAAGAATTTCATGACTTAGTTGTGCCAAAATGATATTAGGAAAAGCGAAGAGCAACTAGTGTCAAAATATATTGGAGGTTTGAATTTCCAATTACAGGATATGTTGAGTTTTGTTGAGTGTTGGACTGTGTTCGAATATCATAAAAAAGCACGCCAATAAGAAAGCTTTACCTAGCGAAAGACCTTAGCTAGGACTAGTCAGACTACTAGACTTGCAGTGTGAGCCCCTGTCATCCCGAATGCTAAAGGTACCCCACCCTACTGACATCCCAATGCTAATAACCCCTCTAGGGTTGTGAACCAGAATGCCTCAGTAGGAACCCAAGCGAGACCCACTAGTTCTAATGTCCCTATCAAGTGTTATACGTGTAGAAAACTCAGTGATAAGTTCACTGAGTGTTGTGGCAAAGCCCTATTTATCGAAGGACCTCATGAAGAGGAAGATGCAAAGTTTGATCCCAAATTTGATCCTATATATGATTCCGAGATTGAAACTTTTGAAGAAGAACCTGAAGAGGAGGATGTGGAGGAGGAAGTGTTATTTTCTGATAGAGGAGAAGTGCTCATCACTAGCAGCATCTGTTTAGTTTCGCGTCAAGAAGTTAGTGATCGTTAGCTTCGTACCCATATTTTTGAATCAACCCATACCATAAACGGAAAGGTTTGCCATTTCATTATCGATTTTGGTTGTTGTGAGAATGTGATCTCAATCGAAGTCATGACCAAATTGAACTTGAGTTGTAGAACTCACCCCCATCCGTATCAGATGTCTTGGCTCCAAAAGAGCATTAATGTTCGCGTTGACCGACAGTGTTTGGTCAAATTTTCTATTAGAATCATATATTTTGACCAAGTGTGGTGTGATGTGCTTCCTATGGATGCAAGCCATCTCATCTTAGGAAGGCCCTAGCAATATGACTGTGTTGTTATTCATAATGGCCGAACCAACTCCTATTCTTTCACCTTCGAGGGACGGAAGATTCAATTGAAGTTGTCTAAGGAGTTACCACCATTATCTTCTACTCCATTTGTTTCAACACCTCAATCGTCATTTGCCACCGAAAATTCTTGCCCCACTTCTTCCAAGAATGCTACTTCTAAAGTTAAGCTTTCTAGTGCATTTATTGCTCGACATGAGCTTCGAGAAGTTCTAAACCAAGCCAGTATGTGTTGTTTCTTATTTTTGATCGATGTGGACACCACGCATAGCGAGTCAGATCTAAATGTCGTGGATTCTAGAGTGACACCTTTACTTGAAGAATTTTGAGAAGTTTTTCCTGATGAGTTACCGGATGGATTACTCTCGCTTTGGGAAGTCCAACATCATATAGATTTTCATCCAGGATTTGTCTTACCGCATGCCCCACATTGCCAAATGAGACCTACAAAGTATGAAGAACTCTGTAGACAGGTTGAAGAATTATTGACTAAGGGACACATTCGTGAGAGTCTTAGTCCCTGCATTGTTTCTGCTCTTCTTGTGCCAAAGAAGAACGAAACTTGGAGAATGTGTATTGATAGCCGAGCTATCAATAAAATAACCATCAAGTATAGGTTTTCCATTCTTAGATTGGATGATCTGTTGGCCCAATTGACTGGTTCAAAAATATTTTTTAAATTAGATCTGTGAAGTGGATATCATCAAATACGAGTTAGGCAAGAAGATGAATGAAAAACTGTATTCAAAACTCATGACAAACTTTATGAATGGCTTGTGATGCCCTTTGGATTGCCCATTGCCCTGTCTACTTTCATGAGAATCATGAACCAAATTTTCAAACCTTACATAGGAAATTTCTTGGTTGTTTATTTTGAATGTATTCTCATCTACAACCAAAATCGGCCTAAACACCTTAAACACTTATGTTTAGTGTTTAACATCCTTAAAATAGAGCAATTTTATGTGCCAATCGATAAGTGTTTTTTTTTGCCATAAAAGTTTTATTCCTTGGTTATGTGGTGTCGACCTCTGGCATATCTGTCGACCCATCTAAAGTCGATTCGATTCGAGATTGGCCTGTGCCAAACTCCATTACTGTCGTGCGTAGCTTTCATGGATTTGCTTCCTTCTATAGGAGGTTTATTCTGAATTTCAGTAGTATAGCTACATCTTTTATGGATTGTATTAAAGGGAAGACATTCCAATGGAATCCCGAAGCTCAGAAATCGTTCAAACTATTAAAATCCTATTTATGTTCGACGTTTGTGCTAGCCTTTCTCAATTTTGAACTTGATTTTGAATTATCTTGTGACCCAACTGGTGTAGGTATAGGTGTCATTTTGAGTCAGGAAGGTAAGCTCGTTGCTTTAGTGATAAATTGAATGAAGCTAAACTTAAGTATAACACCTATGACAAGGAATGTGATTGTTAGAGCGTTGATGCATTGGAGACATTATTTAGTGCATAGAGAATTCATTCTCCATATCAACCATGAAACTCTCAAGTACATCAATGGTCAACATAAATTAAATGTTCGTAGAGCCAAATGGTTGAATACCTGCAAGAATTCGCATTCGTTCTAAAACAAAAAGCAGGAAAGGTTAATGTCGTTCTGGATGCATTAAGTAGAAAAACCATTCTTCCTTCTACTATAAAATTATTCATTTGTGGTTTTGAAGAATTCGCTTCATTGTATGAGTCTAATAGTTATTTTTCAAAAATTGTCAATGAAGTGAATAATCCTATCCATGATAATTTTTTGATAGTCGATATATTTTTGTTTAAAGACAATTTACTTTGTATCCCAGATTGTTGCCTGAAACAATGCTTAATCTTTGAATTACATAATGAGGGATATTTTGGTCAAGATAAAACAATGAAATTAGTGTCATCAACATATTTTGGGCCCCATATGCGTAAAGACATGAATAAATTTGTTAAAAAATATCATACATGCCATATAGCTAAGGGTAATATCACCAACGCAGGGTTATATCTATTGTTACCTATTCTCAAGAAACCTTGGCAAGATATAACCATGGATTTTGTTCTAGGGTTGCCTAAGACCTCACATGGTCTTGATTCCATTTTTTTCATAGTAGATAGGTATATAAAAATGGCTTGATTCATCCCCTGTAGGAAAACCATGGATGCTTCACATATAGTTGACTTGTTCTTTAAAAAAATCTATAAATTACATGGAATTTCTAAAACCAGTACTTTTGATAGGGATGTTAAGTTTGTAGGACATTTTTGGCATCAATTATGGAAAAAGTTAGGTACCACTTTGCAATTTAGCTTTGTTCATCACCCACAGACCGACGATCAAACTGAAGTACAGACCGACGATCAAACTGAAGTTGTGAATCAATCTTTAGGAAATCTTTTACATGCATTAATAAATGATAAACCAAAATCTTGGCCACAAATACTTGCACAAGTTGAATTTGCATTCAATAAATCTATAAATCGTTCTATTAGTTTTAGTCATTTTCATGCTCTATATGGTTTTAATCCTTGTGGTCCTATAGATTTAGCTCGTATTTCTGTTATTAAACCTTATTTCAAAAACCTCAGATGTGTTCTATGTCAAGCATTTCGAGTGGTACCATAGTAATGCGTATGATGAGGATTCGGCTCTAAGGATGAAGCCTTTTCAACCTCGGGGGGATGATGTAGAGCATCCAACAAATCCAGCGGATCAGAGCTTTGAAGACGAGTTGGATCCTAATCCAACACTCCAGACTCGATCAGGGCATCGTTACCCGAGTCGATCTAAACTCATTCAGGATATCTTGGGTCCAATTGGATCCTCAGAGTAACTCGTGTCTATCAATATTTGCATTTTGGAGAAGCCCTCACCATGATGGCGAGTCATAAGGAGATTGGAGAAGGGAGGGGCGGCAGCCTTGAAGACCCCCCTCCTCCATCATGACCACTACTCCTTAGAGCTTAAGAGCTCTCAAAAAGGTCCAGAAAGGGGATGGGCTGTTTGAAAAAAAAAATGCAAGTTTTTGTGAAGAAGAAAAAAATTTGAAGAAGAGTGCTCTTTTGATGAGCTGAACTTGAAGTTTTCAACATTGGAGAAGCCATGTAAACTACCTTCTCCATTGTGTACCTTGTTGGACTTGAAAGACCTCCAGCCTTGTTGTTTGTAGAGTACCCTTGTGGTGGTTCGTGACCCCAAGAGGAGTTGTGTGTGCTTTGACAGCAGCTTGGGTTGTCTTGTTGAGAGACCCTCAGAGCTACAGAACGTGGTTGTGGGTTGAACCAGTCAATTGTGCCTACATTGATTTGCCTAAAACTCAGTGTTGAATACTCTTATGATTTAATATTGGTTTTGTTCCTTGAATCTATTTCCTGCATATTAGACATTGGTTGTATTGACACCTTGTTTGGAGTGTGTTTGCCATTCAAATAAATCTGATTTGCTTAGTTATCCCTGAATTTTTTCTTGTGTAGCTGAATATCTTGTATGAGAATTTAGCATTTGTTCTAATCGAAGTTGGGTTTGTAGGAAGAACTATTCACATTGAAGAATCAACCTTTAGAAGTGTGTTTTCATACAGGTTACTTTTAAACACCTTAAATAAAACTGGAACTAAAAACTGGCATGAGTACTTGTGTATTTTCTGTATTCGGGATTGATTAACCCTTTTCCAGTGTTTGGACTTTATCTCGCTGGATACAAGTTTGATTTGGGCATTATTTAGTTCATTGGAAATATAAGAACTTCCTCTACAACTTTTATGTTTACCACTTTTCCATAATCCACAACATAGCACAACTAAAATTCCTGGTAAATTCGGTTGTTTGAATGGAATTTGCATGAATGTCTGTTATTTATTTTCCTAACATAGTGTAGTATCTATTTTGTATCTCAGTCAATACTGCTATGATTTCCAATTTTTTTGATGTTCTGCAAAGTAGACATCAACCACTACAGCTTTCATGTTTTTGACATTCCAAGATTCGGAACTATAAGCCTTCGAATTTGTGCATGTTACCAACTGATTAAATTTTCAAATTGTTAGTTTGGTTAGACTAAAGTAGAAAATACCTTCACTTATTTTGGACATAACTCACTGTGGTTTTGTCCAAAATTCACAAATAATAGTTTTTTGGAAAGTTAAGACGAAAAAAAACAACTTTGTTGTTCTGAGTTTTCCCAAACTCAGTGGTTTGAGTATCTGAAATCCCCTCTGAAGTTGACTGTCGGTCTAGTGGATAGGACTACAGTGACTGTCTGTCTTGTCCGTGCAGTTCCAGGAAAAATCCTTGCACTCGGACAACTATCTAGTGTGTTTTGTCCATCCTAGGTCTGTTGGATATTGTCTCCATCTTTGGGAACTGAAAACTCGCTTAGCTCCAAACAGAACCAAGTCGTTCTATTCGAATCCCGACAAGTTAGACTTGCCTGACACACATCCGCTTTCGCGCGTTGAGATCCATTTGGATCTTGGATCTTGGATCGGCTTCATTGTTGAGCCTACCATCAGCCAAGGTGATGCAACAAAATGTAATGTTGATGAAGGTACATGAATGATTTTTTCATGCATTTGGCATTCTAGACACCTTTTTCTTGGTTATGGCAATCTGACTCTAAGGTCAACAAATAATTTCCTACCCAAAGTATCTTCTTTGCCATTGTGCGAGATCCAACATGCCCTCCCAAATCCCATCATAACACTCTTAAATTATGGTTTGAGCCTCTTTCTGATTGACACATCTCAAAAGCTCCTTGTTGTATTCATGATCTTGATCGTCCTGGACTTTATTTTCTTAGAATAACCTTCATCTTCATCTCAGATTTCAGTCTCTCCTACTTTTAACCTCTTTGGATTTCATTCTTCTGAGATAACTTCCCTTTCATCTGAGCTTTTGAATCCTTACCTCCTTGGTTTTCATTTTTGTGGGATAATCCTCATCTTGATAGTATCTCCTTCCCTTGAACTTCTTGGGTTTCTTTTCTGGGGGATTTTTTCTTCTTAGGGTAGCAATCTTTATCTTCATTCATGGTTCTATGACCTTTCTTATCATTTTTATTATGAGGTCCTCTTGGTTGGTCGAGTTGGATTTTCCTTTCTTGGGGATTTCTTTCTCATTTTCATTGTCATCTTCCCCATATCCTACAATTTCTTTCCCTTTTGTCTCCTTTTCTTGGGTTTTACTCTTCTTAGGTGCTTTCTCTAGTGTCTCATCCTCACTCTCATTTTCTTCCTCTTCAGGGTTGGATAGACCTCTCTTATCTTTTGGGGTTACCTATTGAATCATCTTGGCTTGTTGAACTCTGGTAAGCACTATAAATGTGGTCAAGGTCTGCATTCTCTCTTCCAAGTCAAACTCTTCATCCATATCATTGATACCCTTCTCGGATCTATCCATGGTTTAAGACAACAACTAAGGTGTCAAACAAGTATAACTTGCACACAACTTTTAAAAATCTTTGGTTTCCTAATCAAGGTTTTATCAAGAAAGCTTATTCGAGGTTCTAGGGTTAGGGTTTATGTCTGAGTCATTTGTGACATATCCAAGCTAAAGGCTTCTGGTACATGCGATAAGGGACATTGAAAATCCATGAGTACATACCTATATACCCGATTTAAGGGCTATATGAAAAGAGAGAGAGCACACACAAAGAAAATATTGTTTTACACATAATTTGTGACATTGCTAGGGGTTAAAGATCCAAATCCTAAAATCTATGTGTTAGGTAGATCCCTAGAAATATGGGTTTGTGGGAACGGTGAACAAGATTCAAGAATTCTTAAGATAGAATATTCTTGGAAAGATCTCAACAATAGAAGAGAGTGGGTTCCATCACGGTCGCCAATAATTGTTGATGAAAAAATTTACCAATAAAGGTTTTTAAAGATTTAAAAATATTTTTTAGAAAAGATTTTGTAAAACTCACCTTTATTTTAAAATGGTAATGGGATTCGCATGCTTGATACAAGATTGAATATTTTCTTCTCAAATGGCAAGGGATGACTCAATCAAGGTTGAGATATTTACCTGAGAAAATGCTTTCTTAGACCTTAAAAAGTACACATGTGAAATAAGCTTGGATGGTGGATCCACCCAAATGAAAATCTGATCCGAAAAAGTGTATTCTCAATTAGAATGAATGCAAACACTCAAAAATTTCCAAAACAATTAAAGAAAGTACAAAAAAGGGAGAGATAAACTTACTCAAGTTTCTTGGAAACCCTAGCCCCTTCCTCGTGATAATCTGACATGGTGGTAACATCTCGAGGTTGTTTGTATGATGGCCTAGTCGAAACAGAGGCTTTCTCACGTAGAAAAATGGATCTTAGATTGAAAAATCTAAGAAAAAGAGGTTACTTGGGAAAAGAAACTGAAATCTTGATAAAAAGATTCTCAAGAATGCAAGAAATAAAATTCTTAATGGAAATTATAAAGAAAATAAAAAAATACCTCCCCCCCCCCCGAAAGTTGAAGGTTGCGTAAGTTAGGTGGCACTTCAAGAAGAGAGAGAGAGATTTGGGAACCAAGAGGAATTTCCCCACCCAAGATCTCAAAGTTCACAATTTTTTGAAAAAAGAAATTTTTTTCTAAAAGGACAATTCTGAAAGGGCCCCCCCGATGGGACTTGAAAGCTTTAGGAAGTTTTTGAGAAGATTTTGTGAAGATTCGAAAAAGATGGGAAGCGAATGGGAGTGAGAGGGGCCTCTTTATAGGCTTGGGACCCCCTCCCTCCCCAAGGCTTTCCCGCTATTAGAATGGGCTAAACGACCTAAATGCCCAAAGTGAAAAAGCTTGCTGACATGTGAGCTATGTTGGCAAGTTATACACTTAGCAATACAGCCAAGTGTTGGCAAGTCTTTGGCTTGCCAACATATATGTCCAGTCTTGATAGGCTTTGGGTGTTTCGGCCATAACTTCACAACCATGTGTTGGACTAGTGCACATTTTGAAGCTTATGAAAGCTGACATCCTCCTCTTTAAAAATAGGTTTGGGTGAACATCAAATTAGGTGATTTAGTTAGTCAAAAATATGTTAAAGTGATCCCTACTTTCCAAAATCATTTTTCCAAAACAAAGCTTATTTTGCTTGTAACTTTTTCACTATGATGTCGGATCGAAGTGATTTTTGTTTGGTCAGAAAGCTTGAAACCTCTAGTTTTGAAAATTATTTAGAAGATGTAGTTTTTAAAACCAAATACAGTGAAAACCAAATTTTGGCCAAAAGTGGTTCAGAATACTTTGTGGGGTTTTATGGAAAGGGTTCACTCTCATTATTCAAAGATATAGCACCTGAAATGTTAATCAATCCTACACCAAAGGTCCTGCACAAAGTATATCATTTCTTACATGCAAGGATACTTGAAGTTTACATCCGAAAGCTTTGGATTGTGAACAAACTATCCCATTTTCAATGAGTCATCGAGGTGACCCTATTGTGTCGGGGCCAACATTTATGTTGGTTGCAAACCAAAAACTTTTTGGGTGTCAACAAGACTATTGAGCTAAAAATATGATTTTTTGAGTCATGAAATTTTAGTGCATTGTAAACCATTCATTTTTCAAGCTCTTAAAAAACTTGCTTATGTGTCACAATCTTACAATTCAAAACTCATTTTCCACTAAGCAAACATTGTGGATCACATCCATAAGATTTAATTTAAAGAAAAAACTAAAACATAAGATTTTTAGCTCAATAGTTTCATATAATTTTGTGCCTTCCATAATCAAGAATGAATTTGAATCCCAATGTGATTCAAACATGACACCTCTCAGCTATGACAATACAACCTAATATCAATTTCTACCAAAAAAAAAAAGAAAAAAAAACTATAAGAGTTGTTAGAGAATAAATACAAGATAAAGGATGTAGAAAATTATGATTTTTTTTTATAATTTTCATTTCAAGTTTTAGATTGTACATCAAGTACATGGGTGAATATATCCGTTCATAAAATTAAATATAAAGGCATGAATTTTCATTGTTCCTAATAGTGACAATAATTGAGAAACTGCCAGCTTACAAAGATTATATAAATATGTTAGAAGGATAAAATGAGAAATTTACCTTGAAACAACTTCAATATCTTAGAGTCAAACAAAGGCTCCAATTTGAGATAAAAAAAAAGATGAAATCAACAATGTTGATACTATGATAAATATGAAATGAACATAAACAAAACTTTGATCAAATCCTATAAATATCAATAAAAATTTTAATCATATTAGAAAAAGAGAAGTTTTCCAGTATGTATGTAAATAATTAGTACCTATATATATTAGAATTTTTTTTGAAAGGCAGATATATATTAGAGATTTTTGGAATAGAAAAACTATGAAATAACTAAAAAAAATCCCCCTAATAACGACTTAGCAGCAATATTAGCTAAACTTTTATGGCACAAGCTGATAAAAGTTGGATATGAAAACAAAGTATACATGGAAGATTAATGGAGATAAATGTTACTTAGATAAGTATTTTAAATGGAAAATGACTGTACTGTATGGATAAACCGATTACCAAAAAATATTATAATTTTTTATATTCACTTGATGTCAAAAATTATAAATATCTAACGTTGTTAGGACTCTTTTACCCTTCACAACTGCGAATTGATGTTTTATTGCAATAAAATTGTATCACCCGTCGGATAGGTCCAACTCCCACTTAAATCCAAAATTGTAGGTTTTTTTATGCGAACCTCATGAACTCACATAAATTTATTTACAATTTTGGTGAAACTGAAACCACCAAAATCGTAAATATCCTATATTTTTGCATAGATGTCAATATTTGGCATAAATATATTTATGAAACTTCACTTAAACTGAAACCACTAAAATTGCATATATCATATGTTTTCACATATAATTCATGATTTTGCATAAATATTATTGCGACAAACCTATTGATTCACTAAAATCCTTATGTTTCATAAATGAATTGGGTATTTGTGATTTTACTTGTTTCAACGGTTATGTGAAACAATAGGATTTTTGCAAAACAATCAGGTTTTTATGAATCAGTAGGATTTTTGCAAATATATTTATGCAAATTTATGAATTATATGTGAAAAAGTATAATATATGCAATTTTAGTGGTTTCAGATTTTGAAGTATTTTGTATATAATAACCCAAATAACAATGTATGTAAGCAAATAGACATTCAAATCATTTAAACATTCAAATGATTTGAAAACATATAAACATATAAACAATGCCATTATATACAAATCATTCAACAATGCTTTCAGTTTAAACATTCAAATCCTTTAAACAGTGACATTATATATAAATCAATTACATTCAAATGACTTTATATAAAACTTCTTTCAAAGAAATATTCAAATAACATTATATACAAATCAATGAGTTATAATGTTGATTTTCAAATACATAAAAAAAACAAAATCAATCAAATGAATTTCTACTATTGAGGTTGTTGTGATTGTCGCGATTGTAGCTCCTCGATGACCTTTTTTTCATTTTCTAGAAGGTCACTGTTAGCACATATCGTATTCTTCAAGTGTAAGAGTCAACTCTCCCTCTGATCCACCTATGGTCTTTTTGTGCTTCTCTCCAACTTTCTCCTCTCCCCCTAAACGGCCAACTTCGTTGTTGAAGAACATGCAACCTGCTAAGCGACTATAAAATCTTCATTTGTGGCATGTGCTATGGATGACAAGCTGATATCTTCGCCGCTCTCGTACCAATATTGAAGTTCAAAGAGGAATACCGTGGGGTAATCCTTTATTTGATCCTTCATGGCATGCAATAGAAATTTGATAACTACGCAAGGATGACTGATTGATTGTTGAACAAACTCAAACTATTGAATGACTCGGCTAGCCATTTGACGTTCAACTTTATTCATGTTATGCAACCAAATATCCTTTCTTGGAATGATCTTTGCCCCCATAACTACATTGGCATTCTCTTCCTCTAACACGCCTTCATAAGGGTGTTGATTTACCTATATTTTCTTTATGGTTAGGCCTACAAATATGCATTTATTAAAAAAATATACAAAATATCAACAACAATATTTATGTTTGCCCTAGTGAGCCTGCAAAGCAATGCAATACATTCAGCACATGACATGTAATGACCCACCAATCTTCGATCACGACTCTCTCCATTGTATGACCAACTCAACATTACGACACGTGAAAATTCATGGGCAACGTCATGCATCTGGGGCCTTTCAATGGATGTGTTCCCATATCCAAACCTACATAACAATGATTAACAAGGATTAATATATAGTATGTATCAAAACATAGTATAGGAATAATTATAAATCAAAAAGTTTAAGTACAATGAAGGAATAAATACCTCCAACAACACCAACATCCTGATAAAGTTTTTTCTTCCGCTCCTCGTGCTACTCAAACTTGCATATAGGTATGCAAGTGCAACTACTTTTCATGTGTATTAATTGAAACGATCTAGGTCTTCCAATAGTTTGATATACGATTCATGAATCGACTTTTCACTAGTGTCGATGAATAAGCATGAGCCAAAAAAATATAGTAAAAATGCTCTCACTGTCTCGCTCACCCTACTACTGCCCTTCCCTCTAACACACGATAGTTTTGTCTTCATTCTACTTGCCTTACTAGGTTCATAGTAGCTCATAAGTCATAAAAACTTGATCTTTTTGGCTTTAAATGCATCATCATTTGCTCGCAAATAAATATCACACAAGTGATTGAAAATTCCCATTGTTGTCTATTAATTGACTCCCTATATCACTTCAATTCGGTAATTTGTGTCATGTCCTCCAACATGATGGTCATCTCAAGATCTCTAAACTGGAATGTGTTGGTTGTCAGATTTCAAAACTGCACAACGGCTTCTAAGAGGGAGTGACTAATGTTCCATGGTGTGATCTTCAAGAATTTACGAAAATGCATTTGATCCAACAAGTCTATTGCTTCCTCCTTTAGTGTTAAAAATCATTAGTGTGCTTGGTTCCAATAGAATCGGTGCATGTAGGATGTTGGCTCTTCTGAATCAATTGATTGAGAATCCTACGATCTAAATTAATTTGACTGAAATTAGATAATTTCAATGAATTTCAATTATTGAATGTATATATGTATGATAGCAATTTCAATTTCAATTACATTAATGGATAGCAACAATATATATATATATATATATATATATATATATATATATATATATAAAATCAATGAAATCAAACAATTTCAATAATTTTCTACATGTTTCACACATACATGACAAACTAATCAATTGTATTCATGGATATTAGTAATATTAAACTAATCAATTATTGCATGTATATATGTATAGTAGCAATTTCAATTTCAATTTCAATTTCAATTTCAATTTCAATTTCAATTTCAATTTCAATTTCAATTTCAATTTCAATTTCAATTTCAATTTTAATTTCAATTTTAATTTCAATCACCTTCATGGATAGTATCATTATATATATATATATATATATCCTAATTTAGTCAATTTTAATGAATTTCTATATATACACGACAAACTAATCAATTTCATTTATAGATAGTAGCAACATTAAACTAATCAACCATTGAATGTATATATGTATAATAGCAATTTCAATTTCAATTTCAATTTTAATTTTAATTTCAATTTCAATTGCATTCCTGGATAGTAACTATATCTGTCCACAAGCACCTAACCTTTTTCCTCATTGTAACCCCTTCGTCGGAGCTTGCACTTTCTCCTCTGCATGAACAACATCATCGGACTATGTTTGCATCTGATCTAGCTACATGACCCTCACTTACATATACTTCCTAAAGAGGTCCACATTAACCTCAGCCCCTTGGTCAAGTGCATCATTTGACCTCTCACCACTACCACTACAGGTGGCCGCATCTCCAGCTTCATTTATCCGAGCATTGAGGTTAGCAACAGCCTGAGTGTCAGGCAATGGGTCACCCTCCCCCTCCTTAGATGCTTCCGGGATAGGAGACAAGATTGTGCCTACAAACTACTCAACTTTTTATGTACATTTTGCCTTAATTCACTATGCGACAATTCAGGTTTTTCTTCCAGCTCACTCTTCGAGCACAATGCATATGATTATCGAGGGTGCATTTTTTATGGAAAACATTGGATACCCATATTTTTTGCTTTAGATGTGACTGTCTCTACCCACTTTTGCACACTAAGTCATGTTTTTAAATTACCAGGATGACCCAGTTCATAGTTCTTCGTTGGCTTTTGTTGTTTTGCTATAACAATAGAAGATTATGTGGGTGTGGACCCCTTCGTTGTCTTCTTCTAATTGGCTATATTGTATTAATAAATAGATTTAAATTTTATTACAATAACAAGACAGAATATTAAACAAGCATTGTAAAAAACAAACAAACTATTTGTGTTTCAAAAAGCATTTTAAAAAAAAGGAACACTATGCTTACCAAAAATATTGAAAAAATATTTCATTTAAAAAAATAAAAGGAAACACTATTTGATTCAGTCGTTAAACAAAAGGGCACAATTTTTTATTCAACTGTTAAACAAAAGGGAACACTGTGCTTACTAGAAAAAAGTATCGTCGATGGTTCAACAATGATGAAGTGCTTCATATGAATAGTTGCCGAAAATAGTTGTTAAAAATAGTTGACAAAAATAGTTGCCAAAAGGAAAGCAAGTTGGGGACCACTAATTGGGGATAAAAGATAAAAACAAGCCCTAGATTATGCAAAAATAATCAGACTGGGGACCATAACAGGTTTATATATGATTTGAGAAAATATTTTATAAAAAATAAAAAATATCACATATTTATCATAATTACGCAAATATTTAAGTACAATATTTGTGATATAAGGTGATTCACAAATTACTTTATGTGAGATCATGCAATATATGTGAATAAATAACATATTTGTGAATCTAGTGGTAAGTGAAGTTTTGCAGATAAATTTATGAAATTTCTGAAAGTATATGTGAAAGCATAGGCTATTTACGAATTTAATGAGTGGAGTTTCGCACATAAATTTATGTGATTTCAAGTAGTATATACGAAACAATAGGATATTTGTGAATTTAGTGTAAGTAGAATTTCATAAATAAATTTATGCAATTTCGTGAAAGATATGCAAAAGCGTAGAATATTTGTGATTTTGGTGGTTTCAGTTTCACCAAAAATTTACAAATAAATTTATGCGAGTTTATAAAGTTCACATAAAAAACATGTGATTCTGGATTTAAGTGGGAGTTGGACCTAACCGACTGACAGTATAATTTTATCATAATACAGGCTCAAATCGTAGCTGTGAAGGGTAAAAAGGTCTTAACAATATCAAATATTTGTGATTTTGAACATCGAGAAATATAAAAAATTATAAGGTTTTTAGATAATCGGGTCAAATTATCCATGCAGTACGATCATTTTCCGTATTTTAAATATGCCCATATTTTTCTTCTAAAAAGTAAAGTTAAATCTTTTTAAACGTTTGAGATTTCAAAGCTAACATTGAAAACTTTCATAGTTGAAAGATTTTTTTCTATAAAATTAAGTGGAGGTAAATATTTCCTTACTAATTTCAACAATTTTTGTAAAAACTGTGAAAGATATGGACAAGACACTGCCTTTGATACCAGTCAACATAAAGTTGTTGCCAAATATAAAAAAATCTTTTCTTAACTAGTTAACAAAATGCCTATTAGTTTTACACAAAAATATAGCTTTAGGTAGATGCTTTTCTTGGTGCGTCAATATTTCTTTGCTAATTTCATCAAATTTCATAAAAACTGTGAAAGATATGGACATGACATTGTCTTCGATACCTAGTAACATAAAGTTGTTGCCAAATGTAAAAAGTCTTTTCTTATCTAGCTAACGCAATGCCTATTAGGTTTACACTATAATACAGTTCTAGGGAGATGTTTTGCTTATTGCATATTATATCATAAAATGAGTTTCAAATAATAAGCTAGCACTACAGATTATTGATAACGCTGGTAACTCCAGCTCACGCTTCCTATTCCTAAAAGATCTCTTAAAGATAACTAGGCAGCAATCATTACTTGATATGCTTTCCTTCTTGATTAGTGTAAAGAAGCTATAAATACCTTTGTAATCTTGCTTAAGAGATATACGAAACAAGAGAGATGAGCTGGAGCTTTACCTCGTGGATGTAGGTTGTATAGCCGAACCACGTTAATTCCTTGTCGTGAGTGTGTCTCTTTTCTCGGGCTTATACAAATTGTTATAGAGCAATGCCTACAAATCGTGACACTCTCGGTGGCCACACCATGTAAATCGTAACATGGTGTTATTTACAAATCGTTACATATCCACATATCATAACTATCTTGGTGGCCACATAGTGTAAATCATAACATGGTGTTATTTACAAATCGTAACATGGTATCAGAGTCAGGTTCATCCTGATCGTTATTTCTCTCTTTCTCTTTTCATGGCAAATACAAATATATCCTCCACGTCGGCCAGCAACCAAACTCAAGTTGGTGTAGCCCACGATCACAAAAATACCTCTTTAAAGATCACGATTGTCCCATTGAATGGTCGAAACTATACAGCATGGGCTAAGTTTGTGCCTCTCTTTTTGAGTGGAAAGTCCAAATTAGGACATGTGACTGGAAGAAAGCCAAAACCAACAGAAACTGATCCCGGTTTTGAAGAATGGCAGTCCAACGATGAGATGGTAATGGCATGGTTGTTGAACTCGATGAAACTACGCATTGCGGACAACTTTATATATCTGGATTCGGCTAACGTTGTATGGGACGCAGTCAGAGACATCTATGGATAGAAGTATAATATAGCTCGTTGGTACCAACTTGAACAAGATATACATAGTTTAAAACTTAAAGATTCATCGTTTAGTGATTATCTCGCTTCTCTGAGAGGGATGTGGGATAAGTTTGATTCATATACCCCTCCGATCACTGATGCCATCTCCTTCAAGAAATGGAGAGAACAGGAGAAACTTTTTCAAATGCTGGCTGGCCTAGGACCGCAATACAAGCAACTTAGAAGCCGAATTCTTATGAATCCAGAGTTGTCATCTTTGAGTGCAGCCTGTGCAATAGTTATGCGTGAAAAATCTAGGCAAAATGTGATGAATTCTAATATCACGAAAAACTAAGATGATCACAGATCGGCTCTTATTGCTCGCTCTGCTACTCTTCCAAAATCTGAAGAAAAGGATGATGAAACTCAAGGGGTTGAGTGGCAATGTACAAAAGGAAAGAAACCCTATTGCTCCTACTACAAATGTGATAATCATATAAGAGAATGGTGCTGAAAGCTAAACAAGAAGCCAAACAACTTCAAGGGAGAAAATAGTCGTATCAAGCAACAAGCAAATATGATGCAGTCTGACCCAAAGGAAAGTAAGGATGAATTTTTAACTGTTGAAAAATTGAAAAAATTTATGTAGGATTATGGTCTCTCAAAGAATGGAATGGCAATAGCTACAAGAGAATCAGGTATTCATTCTTCATGTTCTTGTTTTACTTTATAACCTAATGACACAAATACTTGGATTGTTGACTCTGGTGCATCCGATCACATGAGTGGGGAGGCTTCATGTTTAAAGGAAATGCAGACTAACATATCTCCTAAACATGTTTATGTTGTGAACGGGTCATTAATGCAAATTAAAAGAGTAGAGAAACTAGATCTACTTGGTAGATGTGATAATGCCTTGATTATGCCCACTTTGACAACCAATTTACTCTCTGATAGCAAGATTACTAAAACATTAAATTGTAATGTCATTTTCACTCTTACTGAGGTCATGTTTCAGGATCAGACGACATGGAAGATGATTGGTAAAGGAGTGGAGTCGCATGGCCTTTATGTTTTTGAAAGAGAGAATAAAGCCTTTACAGTTACTAGAGTAGATGAAAAATGTCTATGGCATTACAGATTGGGGCATCCTTCAAACCGTGTGTTGCAGAAGTTAAAACCTTGGCTTACCTTTTGTGATGAATGTGAAACATGTAGGTTTGTTAAAAATGACTCGACAACCATTTTCCATTTCTGAACGTGTTTCTTCTCATAAATTTGATCTAGTTCACTCTGATGTCTCGGGACCATCTCCAATTGTGTCGCATAACGGTTATAAGTATTATTTGACTTTCATTGATGATTTCTCAAAATCCACATGGGTCTATTTACTTAGGACCAAAGATGAAGTCTTTGATAAGTTTATAAATTTTTATAGGATGGTAAAAACACAATTTAACTGTAAATCAAAACTCTGAGAACTGACAACGACACAGAATATGTTAATGACAAATTCATGGATTTTAAAAACAATCATGGTATGATGCATGAAACCACGTGTTGGAACACCACAGCAGAATGGGGTCGCTGAGAAGAAGAATCGACATCTTGAGGTAACTAGAGCACTTCATTTTCAAATGAATGTACCTGAAAAATTTTAGAGCGATGCAGTACACACAACCTATTATATTATAAATCGTCTTCCTACACACTTGTTGAAATTTAAAACTCTTATTCAAGTCCTTAAGGCGAGAGACCACTCAATTTCACATTGTAAAACCTTTGGATGCACTGTTTATGTCAGAAAACACCCAGCTCATAGGAATAAATTTCAGTCTAGAGCGATTAAGTGTATATTTCTTGGTTATTCACCCTCACAAAAAGGGTATAAATGCTAGGATGGCCAAAGGCATAAAATGTATGTATCACATGATGTTCTATTTGACGAAAGCAAGCCTTATTTTTTAGATCATCAAATCAGCGATGAGGAAAATACTACATATGTTCCAACATTACCCAATGTTGATCCTCATAGTGAGATAACCGTTGGAGAAGATCCAACTTAGAGCAATCAAGGTCAAACCGAACTAACCATGGAATCCCTATATCATGATCAGGAGGTCCAATTGTGTCGTTCACAACGCACCATTCATATGCCTAGTCGGTTACAAGATTTTGTTACTTTTTCGGCTATGATTTATCTGATTGAAAAGCAGGTTCAATATAATAATCTCTCTAAGATATGTGGCTTACCTTGCCCAGATATCTGATCACCAGGAGCCAAAAACCTATGAAGAAGCATGTAAAGATAACAGGTGGGTAGCTGCAATGAAGGAAGAATTGAAAGCTCTTGAGAAGAATGGAACCTGGGAAGTTGCAAATCTACCTCAAGACAAAAAGGTAGTAGGATGAAAGTGGGTGTATAAGATTAAATTCAAAAGTGATGAAACTATAGAAAGGTCCAAAACCCGTTTGGTGGCAAAATGATATTCTCAAACTGAAGGAATTGATTACACTGAAACCTTTGTACCTGTTACAAAAATGAATACTCTCAGAATTTTGTTATCCATTGCGTGTAACCAAAGGTGGGATTTGTTTCAATTAGACGTTAAAAATGACTTTTTGCAAGGATATCTCACTGAGGAAGTATTTATGGAAATGCCACCCAGACATCCTCAAAGAAATATCTCAAACACTGCTTGCAAACTCAAGAAGGCTATATACGGTTTAAAACAATCTCCCAGAGCATGGTATGCTAAGTTAAGTAAGGCATTAGAAGGTAAAGGCTTCAAAAGGTGCACCTCTGATAATTCCTTGTTTACAAAAAGAAGAGACAATCAAGTTACTATGATATTAATATATGTTGATGACATAATTGTAACCGGCAGTCATGATCATGGGATCAAGGAAGCAAAAGAATACCTACAAAAAGTGTTTGATATTAAAGATTTGGGAAGTCTAAAATATTTTCTTGGAATTGAAATTGCGCACTCAAAGAAGGGATTGTTTCTATCTCAAAAAAAATATGCTATCAACTTGTTGATCGAGACTGGTAAGCTAGGAGCAAAGCCTATTGATACTCCTATAGAAGTAAATCACATACTCGAAAGAATCGAGTCTGAACTACTTCAAGATGTCAAGCAATATCAGGCAATTGTGGGTAAACTTATTTATCTAAGTGTAACTCGTCTTGATCTTTCTTACGTTGTAGGTGAAGTTAGCAAGTTTATGCACAAGCCACAAAAGATTCATATAGAAGTTGTGGACATAATTCTTAGATATATTAAGAAATCTTCAGGTGAGGGTCTCCACTTCAAAAAGGATAATCATCTTGATATTACTGGATATTCAGATGCTAATTGGGTCGAAACTGCTTTGGATAGAAAGTCTATTACTGGTTTTTGCATTTTTGTTTGAGGAAATTTGGTTGCATGGAAAAGTAAGAGGCAAAATGTGGTCTCCAGGTCAATTGTTGAAGCCGAATATAGAGCAATGGCTAGTACGACATGTGAGTTGATATGGGTTAAGGCTCTCATGAAAGAAATGAGATTTGACGTTGAAGGGTCAATACCCATGTATTATGACAATCAAGCCGCCATTCATATTATTGCAAATCTGGTATTTCACAAAAGAACTAAACATATAGAGAAAGATTGTCACTTTATGAGAGACAAAGTTCACAATAAATAGATATCTACTCCCTTCACAAGCAATTTCGAGCAATTAGCCGACATATTTACTAAGGTTATCACCAAGAATACTCTATATTATGCTCTTGACAATCTGAGAACCTATGACATATATGCCCCTCAGCTTGAGGGGGGGTGATAACTCTGGTATCTCCAGCTCACACTTCCTATCCCTAAAAGATCTCTTAAAGATAACTATGGCAACAATCATTACTTGATATACTTTCCTTCTTGATTAGTGTAAGGAAGCTATAAATACCTTTATAATCTTGTTTAAGAGATATACAAAACAATGAGTTGGAGCTTTACCTCGTGGATGTAAGCGGTATAGCCAAACCACGTTAATTCCTTATCGTGAGTGTGTCACTTTTCTTCGGGCTTCTACAAATCGTTACAGAGCAATGCCTACAAATTGTGATACTCTTGGTGGCCACACCATGTAAATCGTAACATGGTGTTATTTACAAATCGTTACATATCTACATATCGTGACTATCTTGATGGTCACACAGTGTGAATCGTAACATGGTGTTATTTACAAATCATAACAATTATGAACTAAAAAAAATAGAAACCCAAA
Organism: Nuphar pumila; assembly: GCF_984573655.1. NCBI lineage: Eukaryota > Viridiplantae > Streptophyta > Magnoliopsida > Nymphaeales > Nymphaeaceae > Nuphar > Nuphar pumila. The sequence goes on from NC_143265.1 coordinate 68,722,727, forward strand.
CTTAAATTATATAAAAAGTTTGATGTATCGCTTATGTTCAACTAAACAAACGAGAACAAACCAAACTTGAAACCAGGGCCCACATTTGTGTTTTCATTGGTTATTCTCAAAACGTAGAGATTTGTGGATTTAGAAACCAATTTTACCTTTGGATCCACACAGGCTGAACTTGGGAAATATTTAGAATCTCCAATTATTTCAAAAATACCAGTTCCTCTAAAATGAGTATTAAAACCTGATATCAAATATTAAAAAAGGAAAAAACTGGAAAAAGACTTCTTTTCTACTTTTATTTTTATATGTTTAGTAGAGATACAAATTCTTTCTTTTTAACCTCCTGTTGTTTCCTTTTGAAAAAAAAAATGTATATTGAGGATGAAACAGAATCAATTCTTAAAAACAATACTTGAATTTTAAGAGACCTACCTCCTAGCTTCAAACATCTTTATTGCAAATAGAAAATTAAAATAAGACTAAGATTTTATGGTTTAGAAAAACTCAAATCTAAACTAGTAGCAAAAGGTTTCCAAGAAAACTTGGAATAGACTATTTTGATATTCTCATGCGAGTGAAATTGCTTCAATTAAAACCTTAATTGCTTGAAATTTAACAAATGGAAATAAAACCATGTTATTAAATACTGAAATGGGAAAGGAGATTCATGATGTTGCTTCACACACACACACACACACACACACACACACACACACACGTTCTTGCCATATCAATGTAACAAAGAAAAAACATTAGAAAAGATACCTGTTCAATGTCACGGTTCAACAATATGGCATGAAAGAATATTTTATTTGCTCCAAATTATCAGGACAAATTAGAAAGGCAGCAGTGAAATTAGCACCTCTGCTATAATATTTATAAGGGTCTAAAAATTATTGACAAGCTGAAGAGAGTACATCAATAAATTTAACAAACCATCCTTTCACACATAGGTTGACAAAAACCACGTGCAACGTAAGCTAGTGACTAACTTGGGATATTATTTGTTTAATGATTAGGCATAGAGCTGTTGGTTCGAATTGATTGTCTTCGCTTTCTGTATCTCCATGCAACCTGAATACGAGTAGCTGCCATGGCTCGCCAGTGCGGGGACTCGTACCTTTTGGAGAAAATAAAAGGCATTAATAGGTTCATTTTGGAATTTTTATGAAAGTACATAGATTTGTGAGAAGCATGTGGAAGACCCAAAATGAATTTCTTTTTTGGTTCATATCGCCGACCCCAATTGTTTTGGGATGAAGGCGTAGTTGTTGTTGTTGTACATAGATTTGTGAGAAGCACATAAAAGCACCTTCCATAAAAATATGGCTTCACATGTGGGTTATCAGAGAAGCGTTTTTACAGAGTTGACCAAGATTCCCTCCAACATGAATGATAAATCAAATAGGGCATATACCCTTGATGAAATCATGATCATGTTGAAGGAGCTGTCGGGAATCATGTCTTACTTTCTCACTGCAATCTAAATATGGTGACAAGAGTGTGACAGCTGCACCAAGAGAGTTGGGACACTCTTTAACAAGGGGGTCTTGCTGTCATGGGTTTGAATCCACTGCATGCTGTCCCTCAGCTTGCTTTTTGAGAAAAGAAAAAAATTCAGCAAGCATTCCAGTTTTTTTTGGTTGGAACCATCAAGTTTCACATCCAAGAAAACAAATAAAAGAAAATGAAAAGGAACGGAAGTAATTCTTTTGAGCAGTTTATAAAATATACCAAGTGTTCCACAAAAGGTAGCAGTGTACTAAACCTTATAGCTCCTTGAACTCGTGGATTGCGGAGGAATCTAGCAAAAAGAGAAGTTACTTCTTCCAAGTCATTAACATGTAACGAGAATGCTTCCACATTACAAACACATTTTACAGTCCGGCCTGAAAGTAATCTCTGACCTGTAGAATTAATTCTCCTTCCGTCTGCAGAAAATTAGATTACTTTGTCGGTCAACATGTGACCAAGAATTATATAACAGAACTATAAACCCAAAAATGTTCATGAGCCAACTCATCCCAAATAACTTTGATTGATTCCACTAGAAGTGGCCATGGATCCAATTGTGTGGATTAAAGGACAATTTTTTTCAAAAATTCCTATGTGCAAGAATTAGCTCACAGTTTGTTGATTTTAAAACTCATTCAAGTTGATGTATAAACTATAAAGGAGTAGGAATGGAGATAAAAGGGAGCTGTCACCTCCATCTTTCCTTTGGAGAGTGATATTCTTGGGTCATATTATTATTGGCATATCTTTACAATATTACAGATATACCATACTTGAAAGGAAACATAATATGACAAAAAAATTACATTGATACTATGAAGTTTGTGCAGTAGGCAGAAGGATAATTCTGCCCCTTGGATGGACTTCTAGAGCATTGAGAACTGTGCTATATATATATATATATATATATATATATATATTGTGAGCATGATATATGTATACATGTACTATGTAACTACTACATAAACAAAGTTGATCCATATCTGGACAGGAATGGCTCCATCACCTACCAAAAAAAGAAAAAAGATACATACATGTATCATGTACATATATTGGCCCAGATCTGGGAACATAGGGTAACATCACTACCAAGGGATGATATGGATAGTAGGCCTTCTACAAAAGTGGCTGTGCCTTTGGGAATGTGTATGCTCTTTCATAAAGAATAAGCCCCTTAAGAGAGCGCACTTGCTATTTGAGTAGCAAAAGAGCATGACCTAACTTGGCTAACACACAAGTTAAACGTAAAGACTCGTATCTATCAGTAATTGGATACATTTCCTCATTCTACTTTGATCAAATAAGACCAAAGATTTTGATTAAAAAAAATAAAGACAAGTTCAATAAGAAACTAAAAATAATCCTCTGATAAACCAAAATCAACTCAAAAGAAGCCTCATTTATTAGAATAGTCATCAAACCTATGCTTCACATTATGTCTAACAATCCAGTTTCATTACAAAGTTGGATACTAGGAAAGCGTGTATAAGTCACGACATGTGTGTGCTTACGTATTGGCCAACCAATATCAGGACATTTTGTTCAACTCTACATGATTCACTGGTCACGAGAACTCAACTTAACCTCTCAAGCTGAAAAATATGAAACTCATTATTCAAGAACCCAACTTGGATCAAGCTAAACCACAAACGTCTGCCAATGCCAGATTGGAGTAAGGACCAAAGCTGAAATAGAGATATTACTTAGGTTTTATTTTAAAAAATCCCAATATATTGACATAAAATCAAGTGTGTCTTTACTATTCCCAATTAAATTATGTGTATTGAAATAAAAAATTAGAGTTCTAAATTACGTACAGAAGACTGATGTTATATGGAATGAAAGAAAAATGTTGTTTGTTAAGTTGAAGAGCATCAGCTCAAATTCATAAATTAGTTTCAACCATATGAAGTTTAGAAAAGAAACAAAATAAATATGTATAGGAAGAAGTACCTCTATGCATTGAATGCTCAAGGCACCATGTGATGAGTTCTTCACCACAAACATCTCCTTCTGAGAGAAGAACACTATATCCCGACTGAACCCATGTGCTTTGCATTTTTCCACGAACAATGAAAAGCATCTTCTCAATTGCATAACCATAGAGCAAAATTTGACTCCTTTCTATGTAGAGTTTTGGCCTAAGTCTTTCACAAATCGCATCCAAGATATCATCATCCAACAATGTGAAGATTCTGACCTGCAAATATGTGCAAACAGCATGCCGTGACAGGAAAAGTTTGATAAAAACATGCCAGTAGAATCAATATGGGCTTATGAACAGGACGGAGAAAATGTTTACACAGTTTCTCATATATATTGTTATAAGTATCAAGGCACTAATAACATGCTTGCATCCTACAAGAAATTGGTCTTTTTGGTTTGTTGATGAAACTGGACTCAATGAATGTTACAAGAAAAAACTGCACAAAGACACTATGTAGTCAAAGTCGCCTACTAGGCACCGAGTTAGGCTAGTCGAGGGGGAACCTAGGAATCGGTATGATTCCTAGTTCACCCCCATCAGGGGTACCAATTTTCCCGCCTAGGCGCCGACTAGGTGCCTAGTCAGTGCTTAATTGTACCTTTTTTTTCCTTTTTTTTAACGATAGCCAGGGCCGAGGGTTTATAAACCCTCTCTCTCTCTCTCTCTCCGCCGTCACCCTCACCCATCGTCGTGGCTCCAGCCTCCAAGTAAGTGCCTCTTCTTCTTCTTCTTCTTCTTCTCTTTGCCACCTTTTTTTCTCCCGTCTCCCCTCTTGTGCCTCCTTTTCTTCTTCCTCTCCTTTTACTCTCATCTCCCCTCTGTTGCACCCCTTTTGTGATTCTTCTTCCTCTTCTTTTTTTCTCCTATCTCCCCTCTTCTGCCCCCTTTTCTTATTTTCTTCTTTTTTTTTCTTGTCTCCTCCTTCTTCTTTTCTGGTTGTGTGAGAGTGTGAGAAAGAGAGAGAGGATATATATATATATGCACTAATAGCTGAAGCATGTGTTTTTGTATGTATTACAGTATTAGTATATATATAGTTAATTTTGTGTTAATATATAACTATATTTCAGAATTTTCTGTTTTTTCATCATGTTTCTCTGAAATCTGAAAGAATGTTTCGGTAAAATTGTAAAAGCATGATCCTGTTAAGGCATTTTATGAATTTTGTGTAAGCATATGTCTATATAATCATTTTACAGTGTTCAACAGACATGCTATTTTTTGTCTATTGCTTATTGTTGATTGATTTAATGTTGTATACATGTTTGTCATTACTTTTAGCAGTTTGTTTATATATTTTGTGCATTTTTTTATTTTTTTAATTGGGGTACCGACTAGTCTGCCTAGTCCCCGACTAGTTTTTTTAGGGGCTAACCGCCTACTGCTTTTGACTACATACCAAAGACTACAAGAAAACAAGGATTTAGTATGTGATTCTGAAAATCCAACCTTTTTCGACTTATTTTACAAACTCAAACTGACACATGGTATCTACCACATCAAAGCATATTAGATTATTAACCTAGAAGTGTTTGTAATTATAAAGTTCCATCTACCATCCACTAGGCAAAATGTTTAGAACATTGCAAACCATCTAGCAAAACATTCTTATCTGAACATAGTGTCCAGAGGGAAATAGTGGTGCCATTGTGAGCCTGAGATTCAAACCTTTCTTTTAGAGAAGTTCAAAAAAGTAAAAATGTTGTGTTATTCATAATTGCAGTAGCAGTACTTCATGCAGTGGCAAGCACACTACAATAAATAAATGTTCTTACAACCAAATTATGGCAAGTACCTTTTTGATAAAATTAAAAAGATGTCGTCGTATCTCTCTTTGGAGATCCTCAGATAAATTTTCAAGAAGTTCTTCTTCATTTACACCACGAGTTGCAGCCCAATTGAACCTTTCATATTGTCGGACTTGCCTAAAGATAAGCAAAATCAATCAAATTTCAGAAACAAATTAAACAATATCATTTTCCATGAGTGCACTTATAACATAACGATATTAAAAAATAAAAATATATAAATATCTCTCACTGCACAAAAGGAACAAGATTAGAAAAAATGAAAAGTTTAATAAGAAAAATAACATTAAGAATTATAATTTTATCTACTAAAATGGATATTTCCATCCCAATAAGTTTGATCATAGCATCACTTCAAACAAGAAATGGGTCTCACATGAAGCAAGCATGCTTGCAATAGTCTTAAGAACAATCCAACCTTGTTTTATAATTATATTTGGTAATACATTCCAAATACTTATATCAGATGTGCACCTTTATTTGAAAGTTGATTGTCATGATGAATCTGCTATATGCAAAAGTTTCATCGTTGTTATGACCAAAGTTGCCAATCAAGGAAGCGAGAGCAAGAAGCAATTCAGGAAGTGGAAGCGGGAAGTGAGACACTTGTAAAATTTTAGGAAGCGAGAAGCACGGGACAACTTAAAAGCGAATCGGGAATCGACTCGAAAGCGAGAAGGGAAGTGAACCGGAAGCAACCTAGGAAGCAAACCAAAAGCAAAGAGGAAACAAAGAGGGAAGCGACTTAGGATTCGAGTTGAAAATGAATAGGAATTGAGTTTTGCCGATATTGGGCAAAAAAAAATGTTATAGGCTCCAAGCTCCCCAAAAAAGAAAATTCATGTCCTGATATTGGGAAGCGAGCGGGAAGTGAGTGGGAAGCGGGTGGGAAGCGAATGGGGAAGCGAAATGGGAAGCTTCCCCATGCGTTTCGGGGAAGCGTGCTTCCCCGAGTGCTATAGTGTTTCCAGTAACCTTGGTTATGACCGTAATTGCAATTGAATCGCATGCAAAGATCATACATTCGCAAGCATCATGTTGGTTCTCTTTGTTTCTATGGCCATGTCAAACATTATTTGTTTAAAAATACGCTTATATACAATAGAATTTCTATTAGTACTGTGCTCAATAGAAATCTCCTACATGTAAGTTTGTTCTATCATAATTGTTAAAAATAATGTATCATAACTAGACTAGGAACCTTCTTATTTTTTTTTTATTTTTTAGTTTGGTTTGTATTGAACTAGTCAATACAAAAGAGTCATTGGACTCCCAACGGCTCTAAATAGAGCAGTTGGGAGCCCAACGACTCTCCTCTCATCCTCCTTTTTGTGTATAAATATGGGGCATTGCCCCCTCTCATTGTATGTTTTTTTTATAGATTACAATCAATAAAAAATCCTCTTGTTCTTGAAACCCATTTAGTGGGTTTTTATGTATGACCCTTTATTGTGGTTCTTTTGAGTGTTCATTTCGGTATTTTTAGTATAACTCTTTGAGTGTCCATTGTTGATGATCTAGTGAACATCCTTAAAGGAACTCGTATTCTTACATGGTACCAAAGCTCGGTGATCAAGCTAAAAATTGTATTCGGAACATTGGGAAGCATGCCACTACAAATTTCAAAGTGTTGGAGCTCTCTTATATTTTCCATTCAAAGTGTTCATGATTGTCACCGTTACTCTTTCTTTTCTCTTTCTCTTTATCTATGCTTCTTTTTTCTTTCTTTCAAACCTTATAAAAATGGATGACAATGATAATATCACCATAAAACCCATTAAGCTCAACGATTCTAACTATATAATATGGGCTTCAATTATGAAGCATCTTATATGGGAAAAAGGGTTGTGGAGATTAGTGGATGGAACCGATCCGGAACCTAAACTAATCCTTACCAAATTAGAAGGTGAGTGATCATGCATAAATTCTGCATTTTATACATACATTTCTATGCATGATTCATCAAAAAATTGCATTAATATCAATGTTTTTGATAAACTGCCTTGAAATTCAAAATAAAGATAAAATCGCATATTTAAATCCTTTCCTGTGTTTTTGTAGTGTTTTGATTAGTTTAGACTTTTTTAGTTTTTAGTTTAATTAGTTTAGAAATTCCAATTAACATTTTCTATTTTGTTTAGAAGTGTCTTTTTTATGAAACACGTTTTTAGAGGAGTGTGTTTTTAGAATTTTTGAAAATTAATTGGTTTTTTTTAGAAAACATGTTTTTGACCTAATTTGTAGTATAAATAGTATTGTTTCAATAAAGGGGGGCGTCTTTCCCCTTGGATTTCATGCCCTCTGTCTTCCTCCCTCTCTTCTCTTTTTCTCCCATTTCGATCTTGACCAATTCTTCCCTCGTTTCTTCTTTCCCTCCTTTGTTTCATCTTGCTTCTAACCTCTGCTATCGTTGGCTTCTTCTTATTCCCATTGTTGGAGGTACGTGCAACCCAAAGAGAGACTGTTTCTTCTTCTCAACCCCTCCATCAGAGGTAAACTGAGAGGTTTGCTTCTTCTCCCCCGTCTCTCTATAGTTTGCATTTTTATATATACTTTTATTTATTTCTTAGCATACATGAATAATATTTCACCATTGCATTGAGTATAATCTGATTGTTGCATATTCATTGCATATAGTTTAGATGAGTTTCACTTTTATCAACTGCAAATAAAAAATATAAAAAAATAGATTAATTTAGTTTTAACCGATTTTCTTGATTTTCGTGCCTAATCTTCTTGTTTTAATTGAATCGGTGCATATAGTTAGATTCTTTCCATTAATCACGTTATGTTCCATTCAATTTAGGATAGATTTAACTTGGGTTTAGTTTTAAATAGTTTTTAATATTCAGTACTTGATTAGAATTAATTAAAGTAGACTAGTTTAAAGTAGCCGATTAGGGTGTCGTGTCCTCTTTTTAATTCTTTTAAATATCATAGTATAGATTTTATTTCATTTGTTTATTCATGTTAATAGTTTAGTGTATATATTACTTAAAACATGTCTTGTTATTTTATCAGATTAATCAACGTTTTGCTCATTTTTAATTAGTTTATATTCAATTAATTTATTTTCTTGAAATCGATAGAATAAGATAGTTGTTTAATTAGATTTTTTTTATTCACTGAATAGAGTAGAATTGAATTTCTTTATGTGCAAGAATCAGATCACACGAGCCTAGTGGCTGCTGTTAATCATGTCAGTCCAGCATTAGTCGGCATAATTGTTAAGTTAGTTTTAGTCTCATTTGCTAGATTAGGAATATGTGATTAGTTAGTTTTTAATCTAATGTTTTTCTTGCTGCATAGTTAATTAGTTAGATCTTGGTACACATGTTTCTTTAGCAATTATTTAGTTCATATAATAGTTCAAATGTAGTTATTTTTTTACCTTAGCTATAGTTTAATTAGCTTAGCATTGTTTGTTTAGCATTTTACATTACCATGTTCTTTTCTTTAAAGTTAGTTTAGTGTATTTCATAATTAGTCAGATTCAAGCTTTTTATTAGAAGTATCAAGTTAGTCTTAGTTTAATTCAGAATTATTTTTTTTTTAGTTTTGTCTTATAGTTTACACATTCTGTTCATATTCACGTTTTTTGTTAATTAAAATTAGTTTAGTCATTTTATACTTAGTTAGATTTCATTAGATTATTAAAGTTAGTTTGTTTTTGAGTCCACATCTTTCTTGAATTAGAGTTAGTTTGTTAAGTTGTTACATGTTAGTGTGTTTTTAGTTAGTTTGTTGCATAGTTTGTTATTAAGTAGTTACATGCTAGTTTGTTTTTTTATAGTTAGTTTTATTATTTTTTATTCTTGTTTTTGTCAAGACTAACATTAGTTTTCGGGATAATTTTTCTTGCTTGGTTTTGTTTTTGTGCTTTTTGTGTTGCAGGGAAACAGTTGTGTGTGTGATAAGCCCTCAAAAGTACCCTCGAAGAGCCCTCTGAGGTCCCTAAAAGATCCCTTGAAAGGCCCTTCGAGCCCTCAAAGTACTGATCACATCAAGATGTGTGAGGAACATAAGCAGTAAAGATCAAAGAGACTAGAGCTCAAGCAATTGAAGACCTCTTTTTCTTTTCTTTTAGCTTAGGTTTATTCATTTTTTTTAAATTGGGTTTGTAATATGGCTTGTATTTATTTTTATTCTTTGAGCCCTCCACCTGTGTATTTAACTCCGCCTGTGTATAACTGTTTAGTTATACACTGCCGGTCCCAAGCCCGGATAAAGGAGGAGGGTTGCGGTAGGCCTGTGACAGCCAGCATAAAAACTTAGTCATACCCTATGGCCGACCCCAATTGTTTTGGGATGAAGGCGTAGTTGTTGTTGTTGCTGTTGAGCCCTCCACAGAGGGTAGGGCTCTCATTTGAAATAATTATTTATTTTTACTTTCAAAGGCAATAAAGCTTGCAATTTCTGTAGAATACAAAGTTTATTCTCCCGTTCCTTGAGTTCGACCCGGACTTAACCCTACTGTGAGACGGTTTTTATTATCAGCTTTTATTATTTGGTGTCTAGCTTTCACAAACGTTTTATCAAAAATACATATTTAAAAATCTATTTCATAAAACTTACATCAAATTTTTTGCATCGCTGCTGGGGATCGAACACGGATCACCCGCATGACAGGCGGGATTACTAACTCTCTCAAGAAATACTTTTCAATTGGTAAGACGAATCAATTTCAAAAAGTCATCACCAATTTTTCTCAAATTGAGGGAGAACAATTTCATGAGACGTGAGAGAGGATAAAAGATCTTCGTCGAAAGTATCTCCATCACCAGGTGCCCCGTTGACAACTGGTGGAGTACTTTTACGACAGGCTGACAGAGAAGAATCGTCAGATGCTTGATGCAGCATGTGAGAGCACTTTCATGTTGAATAGTGAGGACGAAGCGTGGGTCCTATTTGAGATCCTTAGTAAGAATTCGATGCACCACGTTTCGGCCTCACGTTCTAAGAGGGTTGCACATACTCATGATAGAGCAAAGAAGGCTATGATTTTCGAGATAGGGACACACCTTGAGTTGCAAAACAAGGTCAACCTACTGATCCAAAAATTAGACTAGTTGTTATCGTACCCCTCACCAGCTATACAGATGTGTGTGCTGTGTGCTAGCCCAGCACAACATTTTTAACTGTCCTGTGGCGTCACAGTATCCTGAGTTTGTCCAGAAGCAAGCTCAGGTAGCGCAAGGTTTCACTTAACCCATGCCCAATCCTTATTCCAACACCTATAACCCGGGTTGGCAAAACCATCTCAATTTCTCGTCGAAGAATCCACAACAACAACAACCCATCCCTTCTCAGAACCAACCCAGGCAAGGCGGTTATACAACTGGTTTTAAGAGATCTAGCTATCCTTCAGCCCAATCGTCCTTTAGTCAACCTCCATCTCAGAAGCCTGCTTGTAGACAGTCCTTCAAGGACAAGATGTTGCAGGCCTTCTCAGATATCAAGGTGAACCTGAACTCTCATACGCAATCCATTGCCAAATTAGAGACGCAGATGGGACAACTCGTCGAGGTGCTAAGCAGGCAAAGCAAAGGGACACTGCCTAGTCAGTCGGTGGTTAACCCTAGGGTTAAGGAGTCGATGCATGGCCTACACATGACAAATGCCCATCAAGAGTAGGCTCAAGCGGTTAAAACCCTTAGGAGCAGGAAGCAATATAAAGAGAGAGAGGTTGTAGAAGAAAGCGCAAGATCTAGTATTGAGCAGTCGGTCCCTACTGAGACACCCCAGAAAAGCGGGAGGGCTCCCCGATCTGGGTCTTCCAGATCCTATATACCCAAAGCCCCCTTTCCTGAGGCATTAGAGAAGTCAAAGTCGTTCAGCAAGCAAGGGATGAAGATGCTTAAGATTTTTTCAGATAAACCTCCCCATGCTTAACGTCATACAACAAGTCCCTGCATACGCAAAGTTCCTGAAGGAGATTTATACACAAAAGAGGAAGTTGCGATTCAATATGCTGAAGATATATCTTACTAAGCAGGTGAGTACAGTGCTACAACACCAAACTCCACCCAAGCTCAAGGACCCAAGAGATCCTATTATCTCTTACGTCATAGGAGACATTATTGTCGAGCGTGTTTTGCTCGACCTCGGGGCAAATGTGAACATCTTGCCAGGTTTCTTTTACGATGCATTTACATTAAAGGAGATGAAGCTGACACTGATGACCCTGTAGCTGGCAGATCGATCCATCAAGGTCCCATTAGAAGATGAGGTTGGCTCTTCCAGCGACCGCGATGGCTCTGTAAGTATGTAGGAATGTTGTTTTCATAATGTAGAGACAAAAACATATAAATGTATACTATATTTTCATGAATTTATAACTAAGGATGTAACGACCTTTTTATTGCCCAAACATATGGCTTGGGCAAACCATTACAACGATATTATGGAAACACTGCATAATCTGGCCCAGGTTGTAATACTCGTGAATTCTAGCAGGTAAATAAACTTAAAACTATTTTTTTATTGATATCCGTAGGTGGATCTTAGAAATCCTATTTGGATCCATAATGATTTATTTGGATCCAGATTTGCTCGCATGAGGTCAAAATCAAATAAATTTAAAGTAAACTATGCGAGGATTTGTAAGTTGGATCCATTTGGATCCGACCTTTGGATCCATTTGGATCCGACCTGTGGATCCACCTTGCGAAGACCAATGGATCCAACACTTTAAAGCCGACTCGGATCCACGTTAGAGTGGATCCAGAATTGCGGGTCACGGTTCGGACCCGGGTTTTGTTTTATAAAACACACGAAAAGAAGTTGCAAAAAATCGAAAGGGGAGGGGGAGGTTACAGGGAGCGTAACCGACCCCACCTTTCGCGGAGGGAGGGCCTTTGTTCGATAAAAGGGAAGGGAGAGGGTCTCGCCCTCTTTCTCTCACGCTCTCTTCCTCTCGTTCCACCTCTCTCGGCTCCCTCTCGGCTCTGCCCTCCCTGCGTGCGACCTTGCCAACCGCGACAACCACATCTCCTCGCCGGAACAGCATCACGACTGTGGAAACAGCAGGCCGTCCTTCGACAACAGCCTCCCAATCGCGCCCTTCACGGCGGCAGGAGCAATCGGAGTCGGCCGACCATCGTCTCGCGATAGCGGTCTCTGATCGTCGGAAAGAACACCGGAAAAGGTAGGATTTATGCACTTTTCGTGTTTGGTGTTGATCGTATCTTGTGTGTGTGGTGAGTCGGTCAAGAAAAGGGGAAGACATTTCTGTTAAACCCAAGATGTGCGATTTGGGGGTTTCTTGTTTTTATGCAAGAAGAGGAACCGAAGGCCATCAGGAACCCTGGGGTTACAGGGGAAGCCCTAACTCGGACGACAATAAGGGTTTAACTTGTAACTGCAAATTCTTGATTTTTTTACATGCGTGCTCTACACAGATTTTGGTTTGGCATGTATTAATTTAGGAAATCAGTATAGAAGGACCTGGTTAGCCTAATTTGGTGTTTGATCTGTCGATTTTAGCGGTAAGCACGATTCTCTTAAAGAAAATATGATTCACGTGTACATGAATGTTGACAGATTTAAACCCATGAATGTTAAGTTATTTTATGTATAGTATTTCTTTTACAGTTTTCGTTTGACTACAGTAGTCTTGATCATGGGTTTTATACTAAGTTGAATCAGTTGGGTTAAATTTTTGTTTATGTATGATAAAGTTTCATATCAACAGCTTGGTTCATCATAACTTCAGGATCGTGAAGTGTCATTTTATAGCATGGGTCTGATGAAGTTTATGATTTTCTTAGTTGTATTAAGGTATTGAGGGTTGGACTAAACCAGTTATGAGTCGTTTCAAAAGAAATCTTAATTGCAATTGCAGTTTGTGAGAGCAATGGTGATAGTTGGGGAACCAGAGTGACACTCTTAAGCCTATGTTCCTGAAATATCTTAAGTATACATTTTGCATGCTTTAAATCTAAAACATTTACATAATGCACTTTAGATGTTCATTTTTAAGTTACGAGGATCAGCAGGGAACCCCCTGACAACAGATGTCTGTTCTGAATTATAGACCTTACTAGCTGGATAAAAACTATGGTGTAGGCCCAAACCGGGTATGACACGGCTGATCTTACATTCTGAGATTTTAGATTTTCAGGTTGGTAGCCGGTTCGGAAAGTGTCCTGCCCAAGCGTTGGGTGGGTGCTTCCACAATGTGATAGTTATATATTTTGAATTTGTTATCGTGACATGCTTTATCTATAATTTCTGGTCTTACATAACAATTTCATTTGTGTCTTGAGATGGTATCTTGTTGTTCATCATGATGATAAGATTCAGCATCTGGAGATGAACTTGAACCACAAATCAGGTTGTTGGGAACTGCACTGCATGCCATCTAAATTAAACAACTTGTTTAAGTTAATAAGATGCTAGATTAAAAAGTACATTAAATCGATGTTGAGATAAATGTATAGCAGGTTCCATTCTGTTTTAAATTCAGAATTTGGGTATAAATCATTTTGTGAAATCTTCGCAGTTGTATATCATGGATTAAAGCATGAACACTTTAAGAATAATTTCCTGGTAATCACATGAATGATCAAGGTCTGAAACCTTAGGGTGTTCGGTAGACACTGGATTTGGGTTTCCCATGAGTAGTCGGTTTTGGAAAAACATTCTTGAGGGAAAAAGGATCTAACATTATTGGGGATTTTCATTATTGATTAGCTGAATGTGTTCATTTTGTGGCATCGGCTCCTGGTATTATGCAAGTTGTATTCTTCTCTCATGGAAGTCCGTGAAATTTTATTATGATTGGCTGAAATATAGTCGGCTGGACTGAATTGGCTATTTTTTTAGCTCGAAAGATGGGGGTCCGGGATTGGTAAGCTCAGCTACCTTCCTTAGCCTATGCAAAAACTTACACTTTTGCCCGGCGAATACGTGAAATGTTATCTTAGCATTTCATTGTACTGGTTGTGCATTTATGAATGAAACCATGGCTTGGTTAGTGATATTTTTGATGTGCGTGTGTAATTTATGTGCACACTCAAAGGAGATATGTATTGGTTGAGGATGCATATGATTGGGAAATGGCATGCTTATGATTGGGTTTGTATTTGCGTGGGTGCATATGCTTTTGGCATATGTTAGCATGCTTTATAGTTTGCAACATGTGAGGTATTTGGTGCCTATTAACATATTATTGCAAAGTTGGCTTTGGAAAGTGCATACATAAAATCAATGTGTTTAGCATGTAAAATCATGCATAAATGTTCTCATGTACTTATAAATTATGGATGAATGCATGTGTGTTAAGTGATTATATGAAAGCACTTGCACATGGATGGTGGACACATACATATGATTGGGGTAACTTATGCACATTGTTAAATTGGTTTGAATGGATGTGCATTTGGAGGCAGGTTGACCTCATTGCATAAATTGCAAGTTATGATTTTTGCATACGATGCATTGATGGTCTAAATGAATCATCACAGGCCTAGAGAGCCTTGAGCTTTGGTTCGCTCTTTTTTTAATTGTTTAAATGCATCGCAAAAATCATATTTTATTTTATTGTTCTATATTGCACTGTTCGATGTGTTTTCACGGGCTGGAGTCTCGTGATGGTTCTCGCAGGGGTAGATGTGAGCTTTTGCCTTGTTTTTGCATGTGGAACTGCAAAACTCAATAATTGGCTCTTAATAAAAAGATAATGAATAAGAACAATGTAATATACGTTCTGGGATATCTCATCTAGAGAATAAGGATCCTAGAGTTCCGGTCTTGGGGAGACTGTGAGGATACAAAAACTCCGTGTGCTGTAATTTTGTCCCCTGAACCTGATATTGAGGTTCTTTCTCTTGGCCACGGTTTTAGGGAGAGTCCGTCACTTTACCCGGGAGTGGTGTGTTTGACACAGCTGTTGTTTATGGTACCAAAGAAGTGGCACTTGTGGGCGTGGGGTGTGTCCCCGACATTAGATGTGGATGTCTAATGTTCCGAAGGTGATTCGGTCGAGGGCTAAGTTGTAACCCAGTAATAAAATACAAATAGTGTGCTAAACTACCCTGGGAACCTACTTGACCTCGAGGTTTGTACCCGTTTGGTGTATCTGCGGACAACGATAATTAAAAAGAGAAACTTAAAGTTGCGTGCATTTAATAGGGCATGCATATGGAAAGATGGAACTTAAATGAAAGAAAAAAAAAGAATCATGCATTGCATATAATCATGCATTTTCCT
Source organism: Nuphar pumila (assembly GCF_984573655.1). NCBI lineage: Eukaryota > Viridiplantae > Streptophyta > Magnoliopsida > Nymphaeales > Nymphaeaceae > Nuphar > Nuphar pumila. The sequence continues at coordinate 68,738,243 of NC_143265.1, forward strand.
GCTATGCATTAGACACGCATATGTTATCTGTTTCCTTAATTGTTATATGTTTGGTGGATGCGTGATGTTTAACTTTCAATATATGTTAAATGTCTTGTTGTACTAAAATTGTGCATCATGGTATGGTTTAATGTTTCTTTATGCATAATGGATGCACCTTATGGTATGAATGTGTACTTAAATTATGAATTGTCATAATTGCATTTCTCTGAATAATTGTGTGGATTAATATTGTGGTTGCGAGATATATAAATGTTGGTATTAATGTTACCTGCCAGTTAACTTCTGATAAATTGTTGACGGTCGTAGCATAGACCTTTATTTATTCTCGTATGTGCCGAAAATCATACATGACACCCATACCACATATTGGATTCATGATATACCACATTAAAAGTTACAGATTTCCTACTTAGACAGTTGTAGTCTAATTCCTATAAATTTTCAGGTGGAGAGTTGGAGTTAGGAGCGGTTGCGGGATGAGGCTTCGACCGAGATTTTTGGATTTACTGTTCCAGGGATAGTGTGAGAAACTTTGATCTTAATTTTCATTGATATTGAAATAAAAAGAATGTTTTGGTCTTGCTTCACCTGTAATGTTCTGGAATGCTTAGCCCTATGGTATGATTGGTTTCCGCTGTATAAAAAAAAATCTTCATAAATTTGGTTAAGATTTTGGGGCGTTACACAGGTGGTAGGCCAGCAGGCTATTGCAATGCAGGAGATGTGCGACAATTTACATCATGTGGCCCATGAGAGGACACATAGAAGATGAGTTACAGTTAAAGTTGGTGTAGATTTCTGGAAGGGAAATGTGGATGCGCTTGAGGACATAGCTTCTCAAGCTAGTCCCGTGTCAACTTCTGTGAGATTTGTAGTTCCTGATCTAGGCCTTTTAGACAGATTGCTAGAGCCTTGTCTGTGTCCGTTGAATCTTTGAATTCTCCGTTGGAGGATACTGTAGATCCCCAGTTGTTCTTGGTGATGAGAACATGCAGTTGTGGGCTTAGCAAATTGCTTGTGAGTTGTCGATGATGGCAGTCGACACCTGAGAGGTTCGTAGATAGGGACAACATAATGCCGATCTTCATGGTGGCATTGTTTTTGAGAAAGTGTTGTGGGAGTTCTTGTTCGCAGCCATAGTCGAAGGGGCTCGTGGTGTGATGAGATTGGTTCGGGTGGAGATTCCTGGTGATGTCAGCGATACCGTTAGAGTGGTGATTCTCTGACGATGTCGTTAGGGTGGTGATTCCCTAACGATGTCATTAGAGTGGTGATTCTCTAATGAAGGTTGTTGAAGTGGTGACTCTTCAGCAATACTGTTAGAGTGGTGATTCTCTAATGATGCCTTAGGGTGGTGATTCTCTAGCGATGTCATTAGAGTAGTGATTCTCTAATGAAGGTTATTGGAGTGGTGACTTTCCAGTAATACTGTTAGAGTGGTAATTCTCTGACGATGCCGTTAGGATGGTGATTATCTAACGATGTTATTAGAGTGTTGATTCTCTAATGAAGGTTGTTAGAGTGGTGATTCTCTAATGAAATGGTTGAATTGGTGACTCTTCAACGATACCATTAAGGTGGTGATTTTCTAACGATGTCATTAGGGTGGTGATACTCTAATGATGATTCTTCAGCAATGCCGTTAGGGTGGTGATTCTCTAACGATGCCATTAGGGTGGTGATGCTCTAATGATGCTGCTGGAGTGATGATTCTTCAGCAATGCCATTAGGGTGGTAATTCTCTAACGATGTCATTAGGGTGGTGATTCCCTAATGATGTTGAAGTGGTGATTCTTCAACAATGCCGTTAGAGTGGTGATTCTCTAACGATGTCATTAGAGTGGTGATTCTCTAATAAAGTGGTGATTCTTCAGCAATGTCGTTAGAATGGTGATTTTCTGACGATGTCATTCGAGTGATGACTCTTTATTTATGATATCGAAGTAGTGATTCTCCGAATAGTGTGTTAGAGTGAAAATTCTCTAACATTGGTCGTCTAGAATGGTGATTTTCTAACGATAACGGCCTTATGCGGTATCGCTTGAGGTCGTTCGAAGAATATATATATATATATATATATATATATATATATATATATATATATATATATATAATGAGTTATTGCACCAATAAATTTTATTGTTGCACTGTTTGAACTGCGTATCGTGCATTTGAGAACTATGCAAGATTGCTAGGGATATTACTTAGCAAGCATGATTGTGTAACCTAACGATTAACTAATATTATGTTTCTGTCCTAATAGATGGCATGGAAGGCCAAGTGCAACGATATCATGGACACTGTGAACAACCTTGCTGAAGTTATGCAACAGGTGGGTGCGAACCTCCAACAGGTGGCCCAAGATAGGCAGAACATAGGTACAATCACTTACAACCGCTTTATGGAAATGGATCCTCCTGCTTTTAAGGGTAAGACGGACCCTGAAGCTGCGAGATAGAACATATTTTTCATGTTATGAATGTTCCAGAGGAACAGAAGGTGAACTTCGGTACCTATCATTTGAAGGACCACGCTGAGAAGTGGTGGGACATGATCTCTACGGTTAAGTTCCAAAATGGAAATATTACGTGAGATGAGTTTGTAGAAGTTTTTAACTCTGCATATTTTCCTAAGCATGAACGAAGTAAGAAGATGCAAGAATTTTTAGACCTACAATAGGGGACAACAACCCTGGCAGACTACATCACTAAGTTTTGTTGTCTGGAGCGATATTGTCTAAATGTATACGTCATGGAGCAGGATCGAGCAATGAAGTTCGCTCGTGGGTTGAAGCCAACTTTGAGAACCAAGGTGTTCACTAGAAGGCCAAAATCACTCGATGAGGCCATCGAGGTGGCGACATTATTGGAAGAAGACTGGGTTGAAGAGCAAAAGAACCAGAGGAGTAAACTGGACCACCGATCAAGAATTATGTGAGTACGAGCGAGAAGAATCCTAGTGGAAGGAAGTTCACACCACCAGCTAAAAAGCAAAAGCGACAGAAAGGCTACCAGGACTGCCCGCAACGAAGGCAAACACAACAACCAAATCTCCAGCAAATGTGTCAACGATACAACAAAGATCATCCCTTCGGAGTTTGCCCTCTGTATGTTGGCAAGTGTTTCAAGTGTGAGCAGCCAGGGCATATCGTTAAGTTTTGTCCGAAGAAGTCTACTGGAAATTTAGTCTATGCTGATTATACTCCAGCGAAAGAAAAGACGTGCCAATAACCGAGAAATACCCTAACCTTTTTGTTGATTGATGTTTGTGATTTCGCGAACGAAATTCCCTTTTAGAGGGGAAGGATGTAAAACCCATGAATTTTAAGAAAAAATTTAATGAATAAAAATAAGCATTTATATGAAATAATAGGAAATTTTTTTAATATTCTATGCGATATTGATGCTTGAGGGTTAGTAGAGCGAACCCGGTAACGATTACTAGAAAGGGTACTTGGATCCGGACCTTAGCAAGATCCAACGATCTGACCTGGTTCACGAGGCCAAATGGAAAATCTGATGGTTCCGGGATGATAGCATGAGATCCGAAACATATTTAACGTGAGAGGGTGCAAGGTTGGAACAAACAGGAGAAAAGTCCACTTGGAAACAGGAGAGATCCACCAACAAGAAAAATGTCCCAATGAGACATAAAGGGAATTTCCTTGCAAAAGTAAACATGTGAGGGTGTGGTGTTATGGTAGGATGCAGGGTTGTATGGAGCCACAACCCTATTTCAAAACCCACGATGCGCCCACGTAGAAATGAAAAACATTGCCGTTTTGCATAAAACCCAAATCTGAACAAAAAGGGTTAGATACAATTTTATTCATATACTTTGCAACGAAATGAATGATAGCACAAGTGGTGGGGTTCGTTGCCTCTTTGGTGGAAGACCCCGATTCGAAACCCCCTGTGCACAGGAGTAACTTTTTTGCACAAAAGGGCTACGTTGGGAATGGTAAAAACGTGGGGGTTTGAAACCCCCTGTGCACAGGAGGGTCGTATATACAATTGAGGATATTTTGGTCAAGGTGGAGGATTTCTACTTGTTGACTTCATTATTTTGCATACGAAATAAGTGAATGATGTGAGGCAAATGCTCATTATTCTAAGTCGCACCTTCTTGGCTACTGCTAAAGCGTGCATCAATTGCCGCATTGGTGTAATGGATGTCGCATTTGGTAACAGGAAGATGAGGTTGAACATCTTCAATGTAGCAATGAGCCCTGTAGGAGCATATGCTTCTTTCCAAGTTGATTTTGTTCAGGACCTGGTGGAAGCAAAGCCGATATGAACGTTGAGTGATCCACCTCAGGAAAAGGATGATGAATCACTTATGGGAGAGAGCTATGGTCTGCTTGATCGATTGACAGGCAAAGCACAGTGGACCTGGCAGTTCGAACCACTCCCTGATTTGGCAAAGAAGCCTACCAGACCTTCCATCGAGAGTTCGCCCGAACTTGAGTTAAAGCCTCTGCCGGCTTCGCTCAAGTATGCCTTCGTAGGCAAGGACTAGACGCTCTTCGTCATCATTTCAGATGACCTGACTGGCACCCAATAGTGTTAGCTTCTACAGGTTTTGCACAGGCACAAAGAGGCGATTGGATGGTCTGTGGCAGATCTAAAGGGGATAAACCCCTCCTTTTGCATGTATCGGATTATCATGGACGAGGATGCCAAACCCTCAAGAGAGATACAGAGGAGGCTAAACCCCCATATGAAGGAAGTGGTGAAGAAGGAGGTAGTCAAGTGGCTGGAAGCGGGGATCATTTACCCCATCTCTGATAGTCAGTGAGTGAGCCCCACCTAGGTTGTCCCCAAGAAGTCTGGGCTCACCGTTAAGATTAATGAGAAAGGAGAAAGCGTCTCCATGAGGACTACCACAGGGTGGCGAGTATGCATTGATTATCGAAAGTTGAACAATGCAACATGGAAAGATCACTTCCCATTGTCGTTCATTGACTAGATCTTAGAGAGACTCGCAGGTCTGCATTATTTTTGCTTCCTTGATGATTGTTCAGGATACAATCAGGTGGTCATTACCCCGAGGACCAGGAGAAGACTATCTTCACCTGTCCCTATGGCACATTCGCATTTAGGAGAATGTTGTTTGGGCTTTGTAATGCCCTGACAACATTTCAGAGGTGCAGGATGGTCATTTTCTCCCACATGGTAGATACGTCCTAGAAATCTTTATAGACGAATTTTTGGTGTATGGATCTTTGTTTAATGATTGTCTCCAAAAGTTAGCGAGAGTATTAAAACGATGTATATAGGCAAATCTTGTGCTCAGCTGAGAGAATAGTCATTTCATGGTTCAACAGAGGATTGTTCTTAGACATATTGTGTTCGAAAAAGGGATTGAGGTCGATAAGGCCAAAGTGGAGTCTCCATTGCCAAATTATCTCCACCGACCTCAGTGTGGCAGGTGCGATCATTCTTAGGGAATGCAGGTTTCTATCGGCGGTTCATTAAAGATTTCAGTAAAATTTCTAGACCGTTATGTAACCTGCTTGCGAAGGGTCGGTCGTTTCTTTTCAATGATGCATGTTTGAAGGCATTTTTATCTCTAAAGGAGGCCCTGACCACAACCCCTATTCTTCGATCTCTCGATTGGTCAGTACATTTCGAAATCATGTGCGACGCTTCTGATTATGCGGTCGGAGTCATTCTTAGCCAGAAGATCGAACAGAGGTCTCTATGTCATCTATTACGCTAGTAGGACCCTCTCTGATGCTCAAATGAATAGTACGACCACTACGAACGAACCAGTGTTTTAAAACTCGCCGAGTCAACTCGTTGACTCGGCTTGGCTAGGCCCTCCAGCGAGTCAACCCAGCAAGACAAACTCGGTTTGCCAAAACTCGGGCTTGACTCGGCTTGACTCGGCCTGACTCGGGCGAGTTTTGGGATGTTTGAAATTTGTTTTTTGAGTTTCAAATTACAATTTCGAAATATATAAGTACATATATTTTAAAAAGGGTTACCCCCAGATTTTGTATAAAAAAGAAAATAAAAATCATTTAAAGATAAAAAAGCATTTAAATCCATAGAATAAAATTGCCATGTTGTTCGAATTACTGCTCACCCTGTGTTATCAACTTATTCTAGTGAAATATTTTAAAGAAATGATTCTCACTATATATGGAGGGTCAACTGTGCCTATGCGAAGTCACATTTAGGTTTCATCATCTATTTGTTATGTGAACAAGCATTGTACATATTCAAATATTAGTAGTCTTTTTATAGTTGTGCCATTAATATATTTCCTGCATAGTTTTATACATGAGAAAATTGCTTATTTATGTTGATATTGGCCATTCTGTAAACTTTCAATATGCACATATATCCCTATTTTACATTTATGGATTTGTTAGAAAGGGAATTAAAACTTTTAAAACAAGCTAGCATATATGATTGGCCATTTTAGGAACCTTAGGTAGTAGCAGACTGAACTCATGGTGACCAAATCCTCTAATTCAAGTCATGAATTAGTCAAAGTGCTTGTATAGATATCAAATTCAATTATTCAAGCAAACCTCTATAGCTCTTTGCAGTTGTTTTTATATTCTTACAGACATTTGGAGACTATGTTTACTCAAAAACATGGTTTCAAACAAATTATATATTGTTTTTCTTTTAAAATCAAAAGTTAACAAAACCCGGTCTGAGTCACCGAGTTGACCCGCCAAGTCACGAGTCAATAAAGAACGAGTCGAGTTCCGAGTCAGGGGTTTTAAAACCTTGGAACGAACTGTTAGCCATAGTATTTGCCTTAGAAAAGTTTCGCTAGTATTTGTTGGGCTCCAAGGTTATCGTTTACTCAGATCATGCCGCTTTGCGGTATCTGATGAGTAAAAGGGATACCAAACCATGTCTCATTCGGTGGATCCTTCTGCTACAAGAATTTGATCTCGAAATTCGAGATAAGAGTGAATGTGAGAATCTTGTAGCAGACCATCTATCCAGACTGACTGTGGAGAGATCTACTGATCAGGGACAAATTGATGATTTCTTCTCAGATGAGCAGCTTCTTCATGTCAAAAGTCTGCTCTAGTTTGCATACTGTGAAAGTATCTTCAACAAGATACTATGATCAAGACTTCAATATTCTTTATAAAAAATAGCACATGCACAAAAAGAACACTTACAACACTTGTGCATAAAAACACAAAATCACAAACTCTCACAAATGCACCAAAGGCATAAAAATAAATATTCGAACTTTATTAGGAGCTTGGGCTTTGACTCAAAGCCATACAAAAACATAAGGGGGAACTCCCCTATTTATACATAATGAGAGGCCTTGGAGGGGCTCCCAATATGATCGTTGGGACCCCTCCAACGGTTATAATTATAAACGTTGGAGGGCCCAACGATCACATTGAGTGGGCCCCTCCATGTGCTAAAAACAAAAGAATAAGAAAAAAGAAAAAGGAAAAATTACATACATATTCTCAAAAGAGAATGTGTAAAATGACAAATATACCCTTACGGTTGAAAAGAAAAATATATATTATATATATATATAATAGGTAGATACATATACATATATATTAATATATGTATATGTATTACCTTATATATATATAATATATATATATTAGGTTACATGGTTGATTACATAATTTAACACATCATCAACTACTTGGTGACTGGAGAGTTCCCTGAACATTGGAACAAGAATGAGAAAGATCATTTTATGGTGCAAGCGAAACATTATTTCTGGGAGGATCCAGAGTTGTTTCAATTATGTCCCAACCAGATGATTTGAAGATGCGTCCCCGATGATGAGTTTGCATCCATTCTGGAGTTTTGCTATTCTTTGGCTTTTGGAGGCCACTTTTCTAGTCGGAAGACCGTTGCGAAGGTCCTCCAATCTGGATTTTGGTGGCCAACACTGCATAGAGATGCTCGTGATTTCTGTAGGAGATGCTTACACTGTCAGCCGACATAGAGCATTTCCAAGCATGATATGATGCCCCTTCTTAACATTCTTGTAGTTGAAATTTTTTATGTTTGGGGCATCGACTTTATGGGTCCCTTCCCGCCTTCGTTAGGTTTAATGGCAATCGATTATGTGTCTAAGTGGGTCGAGATCGTGGCCACCCGAACCAATGATCACAAAGAAGTGCTTAGATTTATCAAGCACATCTTTAGTAGGTTCGATGTTCCGAGAGCTATGATTAGTGGAGGTAAGCACTTCAAGAATGTGCATGTTACTTCCTTACTCAGGAAGTATTCAGTACATCATCAGATTGCTATGTCATACCATCCGCAGACGAGTGGACAGGTCAAGGTCTTTAACAGAGAGATCAAACGAATTCTTGAAAAGACAGTCTGGCCAGACCGAAAGAATAGGTCTCAGTGCCTAGACAATGCATTATGGGCATGCAGGACTGCTTTCAAGACTCTGATTGGCATGTCCCCTTGCCGATTGATTTTTGGGAAGCCATGTTATCTCCCTGTTGAATTGGAACATAAAGCATATTGGGCGATTAAGAAGTTTAATTTTGATATGGCCCAAGTTGGCAAAGAGTGAAAGCTCCAATTGAGTAAGCGCGAGGAGTTGCGAAACGATGCGTATGAGAGCGCCAAAATCTACAAGGCTCGAACTAAGCATTTTCATGATTAGCATATTTTGAGGAAACAATTTGAGCCTAGTCAAAAGTTTGGCTTTTCAATTCGTGACTCCAGCTATTTGCAGGAAAGTTGAAGTCTAGATGGGATGGGCCGTTTATAGTCCAAAAAGTTTTTATGCATGATGTTATTGATATCTTGGACCCACGAACGGGCAACAGTTTCAAGGTCAATGGGCAATGGCTAAAGCCCTATATTTCTGAGGCCATTATTAGTCAAGACATCGAGGTCATTGACCTCGCTGATATGTGAGGCAGTGGGCAGTGTATGTATGTTGTACCATTAGTATTTAGGTTGATTTCTTTTGTAGTTCTTTATAGTCTTTTGCATATTTCTTTTGTCCTTGATTTCTGAGCATATATAATAGATCATGTATACATTTTATTTTTTTGATATGATTTATGAGTTACAAGTGACAGGACAGATTTCATGGCATGGATTAGGTGACTTCTACTCCTTCCCTTGCATATCTTTTGTTTCATAGTGTGCATTCATCTAGTTTCATGTAAGCATAGGAGAGTGCTACGGAGGACAGTGACATTCAAGAATGGGGGAGGGTGTAGTTTGCACAGGATTTGTTCTATAGGTTGTACAATTGTATCCTTAAGTCTTAAGGAGTCAGAGATCCAAGTCTGTAAGATGAAGCATGACCTCTTGACCTGAGCGTGAATGCCGACTGCGCGCAGCCTTCAGGCTGTTTCAGTTGCGGAGGATCGTTCCCTTGGTCGACTCGATCGGCCAGTGAAGGTCTTGAGGTTGTCTGACAGACCCCCCCCTAACTCCCCCTATGTATAACTGTTTAGTTATACACTGTTGGTCCCAAGCCCGGATAAAGGAGGAGGGTTGCGGTAAACCAGTGACAGCCAGCATACAAACTTAGTCATACCCTATGAATATGAACCAATATGAGAAATTCGTTGGGGCATTCCCTACTGAGCGACGCGCTGTACTCTATAGGCCCGGAGGCAGTGATAAATGGGCAAAGGTTGTTAGGTCGTCGTCCAGAAGCGACGCGTCACACCGGCGCCCAAGTGTGGTGTCAAATAGGCAAGGGTTGACTCACTTTGTTGGACGGGTGGGGGTAAAGAAGTTAGTCCAAGACCATAAAATTAGGTTAGCCACTTTGAACATAGGGTCTTTAACTGGTAAGTTGGTAGAGTTGTGTAGGAGAAAGATTGATATTTTATGTCTACAAGAAACCAAATGGGTAGGTGAGAAAGCAAAAGTGATAGAACCTTGGGGATATTGTTAAGAAGACACATTTGGATTGGATCAGATCTTGATCCAATCCATAACACCGCCTAAGGCACGCGCCTCTAGGCGGTGGCATACTTGTAATTACATTCCTTTTTTATTATGTATTTTGTAAAATGTACATTTTGAGTATAAATAGAATGATACAAAGGGGGAGATTAATTCTGCGCCCCACTTTATCTCTCCTCTCTTCCTCTCTCTCAGGTTTTCCTATTTCCCTCTCTATCTTTCTCTCTTGTTACAGCCCACATATATCAAAATCTTACATGGTATCAGAGCCAGGTTCGGGCTGAAGACATATCGTGCGGGATCCCTCTCTTGATCGTAAGTTCCTCTCTCCCAAAATCCCTAAACCTCTCTCCTTCTTGCCGTGAATCCCTCTTTTTCCCAAATAACCCTATTTCTCCTCTTCTTCTTCTTTCTTACCGTGAAGATCTCCTTTTACTCCGAAAACACCATCTGTTTTTGTCTCCACTGTGCCCTAATTTTCAACCTTAAATCCCTAATTTCAATCCGCCCCTAATTTTCTCAAATTTTGCCCTAGTTTTACCCTAAATCCCAAATTCGTCTAATTTTACCTTAAATCCCTCTATGGCTGCCCTCTCTTCCAGCTTTCTTTCTCAACTTATCTCTCAAAAACTCAATCAAACCAATTATTTGACGTGGAAACGTCAAATCATCCCCTTTATCAAGAGTCATCGGCTTTATGGCCACATTGATGGCTCTCTTCCTGCACCACCTGAGTTCAATGTGACTGATGTGAAGAATGCTGCCGGGGAAGTTGAAAGCACATTAACTGAGCCTAATCCGGATTATGATACATGGTCGGCACATGATCAAGCTCTTGTTGCTTATATCACATCAACCCTTTCAGATGGAGTGCTCGCAGGGATTGATGATGATCTCACTGCAATGGAGTTGTGGCAGGCCTTAGCCACAACATATTCCCAAATTTCTGAAGCCCGATTTCTTCAACTTAAGAGGCAATTTCAAGATTGCAAGCGTGGTACTAAATCAGTTTTGGAGTTTATGACTGAACTGAAGAATATTAGTGATCAACTGGCCATTGTGGGACACCCTATTAACGATAAAGACAAAGTTCAACAAGTCCTAAGTGGGTTGGGACCTGATTTCGATGTCTTCTGTACTGCTTTAGAGGTGTTGCCTTCCCTTCCCTCATTTGAAGATCTCAAGGCAAAACTGCTTCAACATGAAGCCAGCCGATTGCAACGTCAGGACTTATTGCCGCATGGTCAACACAATGTTCTTGTTACAAACACTTATTCTCATCCAGGGAATCGTGCTAGAGGGTTCCATGTGCAACCAGGGACGACAAGAGGAATCCTTCCTACTCCTCAGGCTACCACACAGGGCAATATCCCACGGAGGATCCCTACTTGTTTTTATTGTAACAAAAAGGGACACGTAAAGTCTGAGTGTTGGCACAATCCGCAGAATAAAGGCAAAGGGGTTCGACGCGATAACACGCAGACGAGTTCACATGTGCCAGGCAACCATATTCCTCCAGATGTACAACAAATTCTTATGACTGCTATGTCCAAGATCAATTTTAAACAGAATGAGGAAGGAACTTGGTATGTGGACTCTGGTGCAGCAACTCATGTGACTGATAATGCAGGTAAACTTTCTAGTGCTCTCCCTTATTTAGCTCAAGGCTCAGTTGTTACAGGAGATGGATCCCATCATAAGATATCCCACATTGGAAATGCACAAGTGCCTTTGACTCACTGTTCTTTACCCTTGAAAAATGTTCTAGTTGTTCCAAATATCAAGAAAAATATTATTTCTGTCTCTAAGCTTATTGATGATTCTAATTCCTCTGTTGAATTTACTCCATCTTCTGTTTATGTCAAGGATGCTCGAACCAAGAAGACATTCGCTGAGGGTATTCGCAAGGGCAATATTTACGTTCTTGAGGAAGCTCCAACAGTGTCTGCGTCAAGTGTCTCTGTTCCGTCTTCTCCTAGTCCTCATCCTGTTGCTTTAACAGAGTATGATAGGTCATTCATTTGGCATGGCCATTTAGGTCATTGCAGTCATTCTTTTATTCGTGATCTTGTTAAGAATGGGTTCATCCCCAAGTCCAGTCTGAGTCCTGTCAATGAGTCAGACATGTGCTCTAGTTGTCATATTTGTAAGAGCCATGCCTTGCCTTTTCAGTTGATAAATAAACGAGCATCCAAATTATTTGAGACAATATATTCTGATGTTTGGGGACCAGCTCCTCTTTCTTCTTCTTCTGGGAGCAAATATTATGTTGTTTTTATTGATTCTTACTCTCGATACACTTGGATTTATTTTATGAAGCATAAATCCGAAGTGTTTCACTTGTTTACTCAATTTCATGCCTTAGTCCGCAACAAATACTCCTCTAATATTGTGCATTTCCAATGTGATGGTGGGGGAGAATTTATCTCAAAAGAATTTACTGAGTACTTACTAAATCATGGGATCACTAGACAGATTTCCTGTCCACATACACCTCAACAAAATGGCATAGCAGAGAGAAAACACAGACATATAGTTGAATCTGCATTAAGCATGTTACATAATACTGGCATCCCCATGACTCTTTGGACTGAAGCTTTCCATACTGCCGTATATATCATCAATCGTTTGCCATTGTCATTACTTGAAGGAAACTCTCCATATTTCCTTTTACATCATGAACACCCTGATTACAATGTGCTGCGGGTTTTTGGGTGTATTTGTTATGTTCATGTTGATGTCTCTTTACGAAACAAATTTCAGGATCGGGCTATTATGTGCAGATTTATTGGTTATTCTGACAGTTATAAAGGGTATAGATGTTACAATCCCAAAACTGGGCGTGTACACATTTCCCGTCATGTTGTTTTTGATGAACTCAGATTCAAGGACTCGACAGACACATTTGTGGAATCCAATGCTGATCCTCAGACTTATGATCCATGGCTAAGTGCTGAAATCTTATCTCCACAGGGTGATCCACATCAATCTTCGGCTCCAATATGTCATGACACTTCCTTTGCCTCATCCCATGTTGATTCAGAACCATCCACATGTGATCCTCGACCATCTGGATATTTTTCAGGGATGACCTATAGTAGAAGGCTTCCCTCTATCCGTGCTTCAGACACAACCAATGTTCTTCCACGCAGATCAGAACGGGTGAGACATCCAATTGACAGGTGGGTCAGCTATGACAATTTTTCTTTAGATTTTCAGATCTTTATGACAGAGGTGAACAAAAATGAGGAGCCCAAGAGTTATGATCAAGCCTCTCAAGATAGACGTTGGATTGATGCCATGAATGAGGAGATGTCTGCCTTGCATGAATGTCAAACTTGGGCTCTTGTTCCTCGACCAGACGGGAAAAATGTAGTGAGTTCCAAATGGGTTTATAAGATTAAATATAAACCCGATGGCAGTGTTGATCGATACAAAGCCCGTCTTGTTGCCAGAGGATTCACTCAACAGTATGGTGAGGATTATGATGAAACTTTCAGTCCAGTTGTCAAGATGGGGACAATACGAGTTATTCTTTCACTGGCAGTGTCATATGGATGGCCTTTATATCAGTTGGATGTGAAGAATGCATTTCTTCATGGCTATTTGAAAGAAGAAGTATATATGGAGCAACCTCCAGGGTATGCATCAAGTGATCCTACTCAATGGGTTTGCAAATTACAGAAGTCATTATATAGGCTCAAACAAGCATCTAGATCATGGTTTGACAGGTTCTCTCTCCATATTCAGCAGGCTGGTTTCACTCGAAGTGCTCTTGATCATTCTTTATTCTTATATCGGTCAGGTGAAACTGTAACTTGGCTTCTCATATATGTGGATGATATAGTACTCACGGGAAACTCTTCCTCTCATATCGCTCATGTTAAAGAGGTCCTACAAGAGGCTTTTAAAATGAAAGATCTTGGCGAGCTACGATACTTCTTGGGGGTTGAACTTGATAGAAAGTATAATGAGATGACTCTCACTCAACATAAGTATGCTCTTGACATATTAAACAAGGCAGGGATGTCGCAATGCAAACCCATAAATACTCCCAGTGTTCTTAACTCCAAGTTGCGTGCTCTTGATGGAAGTGATGCATATCCTAATCCTCGGTTTTATCGAAGTATTGTTGGCATGTTGCAATACCTCACTTTTACCCGTCCTGACATAGTATATGCAGTAAATCAGGTCTCTCAATTCATGCATGCTCCCACAGAAGAGCATATGGAAGCAGTTAAGCGGATTTTACGCTATCTCAAAGCTACTATTGGAGATGGCCTCGTTTACACAAGGTCCTCAAATGTCTTGGATGGACATCATCTTTATACCTATACTGATGCTGACTGGGGGGGTGATCCAGATGAGAGACGGTCTGTTTCGGGTTACTGTGTTTTTCTTGACTCCAATCTCGTCTGTTGGAGTAGCAAAAGACAACGGGCCATTTGCAAGTCAAGCACAGAAGCAGAATATAGAGCCATGGCTGCTGGCACTGCTGAAGTTGCATGGTTACGACACCTCCTTGGAGAACTCTTACTTCCCATTGCCAGCTCCTCCTTCCTTTGTGATAATCAGAGTGCTATTAAAATGGCTTTCAATCCCATCTCTCACAGTCGTACCAAGCACATAGAGATTGATCAACATTTCATTCGTCAAAAGGTTGAAGACGGGGTCATTTCTCCAACATATATTCCTACATCACAACAGGTGGCAGACTTGTTTACTAAAGGACTTACAGGCGAGCACTTTTGGACTTTGAAGAACAAGTTGTGCATGATTCATCCCCATGCCCAACTTGAGGGGGGCTGTTAAGAAGACACATTTGGATTGGATCAGATCTTGATCCAATCCATAACACCGCCTAAGGCACGTGCCTCTAGGCGGTGGCATACTTGTAATTACATTCCTTTTTTATTATGTATTTTGTAAAATGTACATTTTGAGTATAAATAGAATGATACAAAGGAGGAGATTAATTCTGCGCCCCACTTTATCTCTCCTCTCTTCCTCTCTCTCAGGTTTTCCTATTTCCCTCTCTATCTTTCTCTCTTGTTACAGCCCACATATATCAAAATCTTACAGATATAAGATTTGGTATACAGGAATAAATAGGAATAGGAATGGAGTAGGGATTGTTATGAGTCGTGAGTTTATAGATAATGTAGTTGTGGTCCGTAAGAAAGGTGATAGGATTTTACTTATTAAATTAGTATTAGGTACGGATATTATTAATATTATTAGTGTTTATGCACCTCAAGTAGGTTTAAATGATTCTATTAAGCGTCAATTTTGGGAACATTTAGATGAAGTAGTACAAGGGATATCTTATGGAGAAAAGCTTTTCATCGGCGGTGACCTTAATGGACATGTAGGCATTAGTAGAGATGGATTTGAGAGTATCCATGGAGGCTATGGTATAGGAGAAAGAAACGAAAGTGAAGAAAGGATTTTTAGATTTTGGTTTGTCCTATAATATGATCTTAGCAAACACTTGGTTTAGGAAGAGGGAGCCTCACCTAGTAACATTTAAAAGGGGTTAATACGAGTCAGATAGATTTTTTCCTACTTAGAAACAGAGATAGGGGTTGTTGCATCGATTGTAAGGTTATACCGAGAGAAAATGTAGTTATACAACATAAAGTCTTAATTTTAGATCTTAGAATTAGACAATGCCGCAAAAGGGATAGACATAGGATAGATCCTAAAATTAAGTGGTGGGCACTAAAAGGAGCTAAACAAGGAATGTTTGTAGAGCAGGTAGTTAAGGAAGCTGATTGGTGTCTCGAGAAGGATTCAGAAACAATGTGAAATAAGATAGCTGGTGGCATGAGAAAGGTGGCTAATGAGGTATTGGGTGAGTCTAAAGGCGGTGCACCGCTAGGTAAGGATACATCAGGGTGAAACAAGGATGTCAAATTAGCTATTAAGGTTAAAAGAGAGTGTTATAGAAATCTAAGAGTCATGATAATGAGAATTTGGAGAAGTATATAATAGCAAAGAAGAAAGCTAAAAAAGTAGTTTGAAACGCGAGAGATAAGGTATATAAGGAGGTTTATGACAAGTTGAATACCAAAGAGGGCGAGAAGGATATTTATAGGCTTGTAAAGATGAGAGATACAAAATCGAGAGATTTGGGTATGGTTAGATGTATCAAAGATGAAACGCAAAGGGTTTTAGTCAAAGATGAAGAGATTAAGGAGAGATGAAAAGATTATTTTGATAAGCTATTTAATGGAAGTCATGCTCAGGATTTTGGAGACTTCTCCATTCCTTTTCATGGGATGAATCATGACTTCATGCGCAAGATTCAAAAGAAAGAAATTGCAGAGGCTTTGAAGAAAATGAAATCAAGAAGGGCAGTTGGCCCAAATTGTATACCTATCGAGGCTTGGAAATGCTTGGGAGAGAAAGGTTTAGAATGGTTGACAAATCTTTTTAACAAGATTTGGCGGACAAATAAGATGCCTAATGAGTGGAGGAAGAGTACTTTGGTGCCTCTATATAAGAATAAGGGTGATATACAATATTACATAAACTATCGTGGTATAAAACTCATGAGTCATACTATGAAACTTTGGGAGAGGGTGATTGAGTATAGGTTGATGAATGTTGTCATGATATCGGAAAATCAATTTGGTTATATGCCTAGAAGATCAACTATGGAAGCTATACATCTTCTTAGACAACTTATTGAGAGATACAGAGAGAGGAACAAAGATTTGCATATGGTTTTTATTGATTTGGAGAAGACATACGATAGAGTACCTAAGAACGTTCTCTGGTGGACAATAATGAACAAAGGTGTTTCTCTCAAGTACATTAGTATAATTAAAGATATGTATGAAGGAGTAGTAACCAATGTCCGCACTTGTGGAGGGGTGACAACCAATTTTCCTATAACGGTTGGATTACATCAAGGATCTGCTTTAAGCCCTTTCCTATTTGCTATAGTGATGGATGAGCTTACGAGATCAATTCAAGAAAATATGTCGTGGTGTATGTTGTTTGCTGATGATATTGTTTTGATTGATGAGTCTAGAGTTGGGGTTCATGCTAAGTTAGAATTATGGAGACAGACATTGTAAGCAAGAGGTTTTAAGTTGAGTAAGAGTAAGACAGAATATATGGAATGTCGGTTTAGTAAGCAACGAAATAGTGATGGGAGTGTAGTGAAGCTTGGTGAGCAAGAAATATCGGTGGATGATTGTTTTAAATATTTGGGATTTATCATTCAAAAGTATGGAGAAATTGATGGAGATGTAAATCATAGGATAAAGGTTGCTAGATGAAATGGAAAAGTGCAACTGGAGTGTTGTGCGATCGTAGAATGCCATTGCAGTTCAAGGGAAAGTTTTATAGGACGACTATTAGGCTCGCTTTACTATATGGTACAGAATGTTGGGCTGCCAAAAGACATCATATTCAAAAAATGAGTGTAGCTAAGATGCGTATGCTTAGATGGATATGTGGAAATACAATAAAAGATAAGATTCAGAACAAGAAGATACGTAAGAAGATAGGCGTTGCACCCATTGAAAATAAGATGAGAGAGAATCGTTTACGGTGGTTTGGACATATTCGGCGAAGGCCTAATGATGCTCCAGTTAGAAGGATGAAGAAATGGAAAAATATATTAGTTAAAAGAGGTCGGGGTAGGCCTAGGAAGACTTGGATGGAGATGATAGGAAAGGATATGAATGCTTTGAACCTCACCGAGGACATGGCATTGGATAGAAATGATTGGAAGAGAAGGATTCATGTGGAAGACCCATAATGATTTTCTTTTTTGGTTCATATCGCCGACCCCAATTGTTTTGGGATGAAGGCGTGGTTGTTGTTGTTGTTGTTGTAGTTTGCACACCCAATTTTTTCTTTTTGTCCATGTATTTACACTGATGAAAACTCATAAAAATTAGGCTTTTAAAAAATGATTTTTAACGTATATGAATGCTTTACACAATCTAACATTCTAGAGAATTTTTTAAGCACCACGAAAAAAAATTCTGACACTAATCTGGAAAATGTGGTCATTTTTATGGATTTCAAATAAATGGCGATAGATGCATGTTAGAGTTTTATTTTGAATCACAAGTATGAATATGCACGGTTTATTTTGAAAACTAAGCAAATGAACGACATTGAAAATAAGATCTCAAAAGTGAAAAAGAGCATATGTTTAGTTATTTGATCTCTTCATATTCCCCAGCAACTGGGCTCGGACACAAGTTGAAGTGCTTGATTCGCATATCGAAAAAGATAACGAAGAAAATCACTTCTTTGCCTAAGTTGATATATGTAGACTATTTGGTTCGAGCAAGTAGAGTCCGCGGGGTATTTACACCTGGTGCCCTAAAGCCATCTGGTTTAAGAGTCATCGGCCCGAAAGTCCGCTACATAGACTTTATAGAGAGCCTAATAGATGTTGACATTGCACATGACAAGAAGAAAGCTATATGTGAAACTATGAAAATTGAAAGTCTAGTGACTCGAGCAATTAAGTCTGAGGGATACTTTATATCGGGTGCCCTAAGGTCGTCTGGCTTGGGAGTCATTGACCCAAATCTCGTTACATGGGTCACAAAAATTGAAAATTTGTTACAGTGCTCAATTGAAAAAAAAAAGAAAAAGTGTGAAAAATTTGAAAAAAGAAAAAGAAAGAAAATCAACAGCATAAAGATAAAGTTCATTGCTTAGGAATAATTTTTGAGAACCCTGTGCAGAAAACATATAAGTGAGGAGAAATAAGCAATGACATGTGTGCATTTGATTTTTCGAGAATAAAGCATAAATGATTACGATATTTAGAAAAGTAAAGGAAAAGTTTTTATTCTGTGGTGGCGTTTAAAGGCTCTAATTATGTTTTGAAAGTGTAATGGCATGAAATATTTGTGAAAACAAACTCCTTAACTGCCTAATGACTCTTGAATTGAAATCTTTATGCATAAATGACAGAGATTTTGTGGGTAGCATCGCTGCAAACCCTCACGCGACCGTACTCGTCCACTGGGGTAACCCAGGGATTTAAAGGGCTTGTTGCATAGGCTAAATGTAACCATGATTCCTACAAAAGTGAGTTAGGTTTTTGCTTTGTTAGTTTGTTTTTGTTTTTGTTTTTTGTTATTCAGGGACAGTTTGTTCGAGGACTAGCAAACGATAAGCATGGGAGAATTTGATCATGCATAAATTCTGCATTTTATACATATATTTTTATGCATGATCCATAAAAAAATTGCATTAAAAACTCATTTTGATCGATGTTTTTGAGAAACTGCTTTGAAATTCAAAATAAAGATCAAATCGCATATTTAAATCCTTCCCTGTGCTTTTCCAAAATAAGGAAAAGAAGAGGAGGAGGAAATCACCTCTTCTTGTAAAAGAAAGCTTTAGACTTTGGGCGGTTTGGAGAGAAGAGGCTCCACTTGAGTACAAGCCGGCTGGTTGATGTTGTTCTATATCTTGGTGAAAAAGGTGGCGGCTGGTCTCCAATGGATGCCACTTGATGAAGAAGGTGGCTGGCCTTTGGCTGCAACTTAGAAGAAGAGGGACTATGGAGGACAACACCCCGGCTGCGTCAAGAAGATGAAAAACAGCTGGCTGTGTGGAGAGCACCCAATGGAAGATGCCTGGCCGGTTGATGGTGCTAGCCGGCTACAAGGGTTGCACAAGACAAAGGGAGGTCGGTCAAGCTGGCTGGGTTGGAACTCCTCCCCGCCTAGCTAAGGAGAGTAGTTATGGTGTTTAGGACTACCAAGGAGGAGTTGGATGATTGTTGGTCTTCACGGCTTCCTTGCTGCAACAAAGAAAGAAAAGAAGACAAGGAAGAGAAGGAAAAGAGAGCACGTTGGGAAGAGAGAGAGAACAAACCAACAAAGGAAAATAAAAAAGAAGCCTCCTCCGGTCGACGTGGAGCCTTACACCTTTATATTGCTGTCAAAAAAAAAGAAAGAATGGAAAGAAAGAAAGAAGGGAAGGAGAAAGAAAAAGAAAGAGTGAGAGAGAAGGGGAGGAGTCGGTTCCCATGTGGGGGTCTTCTTCTTCCCACGTCAACCTCCTTGGGGAGGTTGACTAAAAAAGAACAAAATAACCAAAAAGAAACAAAAAAAAGGAAAACAAAAAAAATAATAAGAAAAGAAAGAAAAGGGAGTGAAGGAGGAAAAAGGAGGTGTCAACCTCCCTTCCTCCTTGACTTACGCATCTCCTAGTGGGAAGCTTACCAAAAACCCAAATGAAATAAGTAAAAAGAAAGTAAAAAAGAAAGAGGAAATTTTAGAAAATTTTAGGAACTTGGGGAAAAAAGACAAGAATAATAAAAAAAAGGAAATAGTAGAGGAAGAGAGGGCTGGCCTTCCACGTTGGGGACCCACCTCTAAGGTGGCGTCCTCCATGGAGGGAGGCATTTGCCCTAAATATCATTCAAAATAATAAAAAAAAATTATGGAAATACGAAAAAGTTTTGAAAAAAGGCAGTGGTTGTTTTGAAAAAGAATTTTAGGAAAAGATTTAAAAAAGAAATTTTGGAAGAGTTGAAGAAATGAGAAAACAAAGGATGGCGCCACCTAGGTGGGCCCCATCTAGGATGGATCTAGATTTTAAATCCATTAGAGATCCGGATTTATCAAGATTCAAATCAATAGACGGACTCTGATCTAGATTTGATATGAACACAAATTAGCTTTGGAAATGATTTCAAAATATCAAACCTTGGAATTTGAAAGCACTAGGTTCAAGTTAAAATAATTTTAACTTTAAAAAGCATAGACTTTGAACCTAGATTGAGATATTGGATCAAAAGAAAACTTAAATCCAGATCTGGGTCACAAGTCTTAAATGGCAAATAGATTCGGATCTCAGACAATGGACATGATCCAAATTCACGGGTGGTGGACGAATCCTGGATCAAAGATAAGACATTAGAAATGGATTCCGGATAAGGCAAGGAGAATAAGATGGATCCTGGATCAATGATGAGCTTGTAGAAGCGGATCCCGGATATGATAGAGAGGATAAGTTGGATCCTGGATCAAAGATAGGATTTGTTAGACGGATCCTGGATCAAGATAAGATGGTAGAGACGGATCCTGGATATTAGATAAGAATAAAAAAATTGATCCCAGATAGTAAATGTGATGGGTGGACCCTGGATACCAAATGAAAGGATCCAGGTCCAGAAAAACAAATTGGACCTTAGATACAGATAACAAAGCAGATTGGATAAAAGATCCAGGTCCAAAGTAGGAAACGGATAATGAATATCAGATCAGATGTTGGATCAAATCAGGTATCCAATGTCTAAATTGATGCATGGGTTGGATCTCGGATACGGACAAAGTATCAGATAACAAAATTGATCTGAGTCTAGACTAGAAATTACCCCTAGCTTAGAAATTGATCAAATTGTCCCTCTAAATCGCTCACAAGGTGGGTCCAGTTGTAGAGTGGGTTCAAGCCTACCTAACCTAGGTTCATCTGGGCTAAACCCAGGTGGCGCCTTTCTATGTGGTGGGCCCTACACAATTCTAGGATTTGATAAAATAGAATAAATTGGGATAAGGCAGGATTTCGGCAATTAAAAACCATGTTCTTACTGAAAATCACTACAACTTCTGGGGTTTGGAACTGAAAACAGGATATCAGCTAGAAAACCATGAAAAATTCTCAAAAGTACCCACTCATGTTCACTAAAAAAATGACCATTCTGCCCCTGATTGAGAAATGACCAAGAACATAGATGATTTTGCCCTCCTAGGCAGGGGCATGAGGTGGGGCCCACCTCAGAGTGGGGCCCTCTCTAGGTCCCACGCCCTGGCTAGGCTAAAATCTCCTTGTTTTTTTAAGTTTTAAAATTTCACTAGTAGGTAACTTTAAAACAAATGTAAGTGGATAGTGATAGTGAAGTAGAGTGAAGAGTGACACTTAGAAAAACAAGGTTTAAACTGTCTTGAACGAGGTTCTAAGGTTCCGGAACTCAAGTGAACTAAGAAGAAGACGTTATCTCAACTAGACTCCCAGACAAGATGATTGAAAACAGACACAATTCTAAGTGAAATGGTGAGAAATTCACTATAGAGTGAAGTTAGCAACAAGAGTGTACTAGGCTATATCACACGGACTCGGCTAAGGAGGTGCCGCACCCGAGTCGACACGCCCCGACACGGGTGCGGACTCGGGTGCGGCTTCGGACTCGGCCCGGACTCGGTCAACGCCGAGTCGGACTCGGTCAACGAGTCCAGGCCGAGTCCGTCCACATTTTGGACTCGGTCAACTTTGACCGAGTCCAAAAATGTCTCTAAAAAACTAATTTTTTATATTTTTTATTTAAAAAATATATATATAAAAAAGGCACTGTGACTGTGCAGTCTTTGCAGTGTGCACAGTCACAGACCACAGTCTGTGACTGTGCACAGTGCACAGTCTTTGCAGTGTGCACTGTGCACAGTGTTGTGCCTGTGCACAGTGCACAGTGCTGTGCCTGTGCACAGTCACAGTCTGTGACTGCCCAGACACCTGTGGCATTTTAAAAATAAAATAAAATTATATATATATATATATATATATATATATATATATATATATATATATATTTTTTTTTTTTTGCCGAGTCCCCGTGTCCAAAAATTTTAAAATTGTGCCGCACCCGTGTTGCACCCGCACCCGCACCCGCACCCGCACCCATGTGACATAGGTACTAGGTGTAGTGAACAAAACACTGGGTTAGAACTAAAACCACAATCAACTGAACTAAGATGAACTAATTTGAAGCTTAAACAAATTAAATCCTAGCTAGGTTAACTAGGGTTAGTTCAATTCTAGCTGAAATAAACTGAATTGAGCTAAAATAAACTCCAACAATAAGGGAAAACAAGTTTGAACTGAAATTGGACCACTTGAACACCTGATGAGCTCAAGTTAAACACAAAGGAATAGGATCAACCAAAATTGACTAATTCTGGGGCAACTAGATTGAATTTGAGCTAGAAATGAGCTCATTTCACATGAAATGAACCAAATTTAGCTGAAATGAACAGGATCTACTCATTGTAAGTTCAGAGGAGCTAGAAATGATTGATATTCTAGCTCTTCTAAGCTTACAATGAGTTTGGTTGGGCCTAACTGACAAGGACCTAAGGTTACCTAGGGGCAAAATGGTAGCTTTTCTAGTAAAAATGGGGTGAAATGACACCTAAATTGGAATGGTCCTAGAGGTTAGACTCCTACACTGTGCTAAAGGGGTTGGCATCTGTGAAAGGGGGTGTACGGAAATGAACTTGAAAATTTTGGAGTGTTTACATTATCCTCTTCATCTTGCTTATCTGATTGGATTCAATCAGGACCTTGAACTCACATGTTTCACCCAAGTAAATAAACAAACTCAATGACATTCTGCCATGGTTGATGAGTTTAATTCCCTTCTTAAAAACCACACCTGGGTCTTAGTTCCTCCACCACCTCATACCAATATTATCATATGCAAATGGATCTATAAGATCAAACATAGAGCAGATGGCTCCCTGGAAAGATACAAGGCCCATCTTGTCGCCAAGGGGTACAATCAAGAAGACGGGGGTGACTACTTTGAAACTTTTAGTCTTGTTGTGAATCCTCCCATTGTTCGTACTTTGTACCATCCTTACTATTGATGTCTCAGACAGTTGGCCTATTCGTCAGTTAGATGTTCATAATGTGTTCCTACATGGTGTTCTATCTGAATACATTTATATGACCCAAACCCAGGGGTTTATGGATCGACGACATCCGAACTACATGTGTAAATTATTGAAAGCCCTATATGGACTCAAACAAACTCCACGAGCCTGGTACGTTTGAGCAACTTTCTTCCACACATTGTCTTTGTGAGCTCTCGTGTTGATACCTCCTTATTTATTTTTCACAAGGATCTTATTACTGCACCCATTCTTATTTATGTGGATGATATCATCATCACCAGTAGTTCTCCTGATATTGTGATCCATATCATTAATCAGCTGGGATCTAAGTTTGCTCTCAAAGATTTGGGTTCTTTGCACTATTTTTTAGGCATTGAATCTCGTTTTCACCATGATGGGTTGTTTCTTTCCCAGCAAAAGTACATGTTGGACCTATTGGACAGAACAGACATGACAAGAGCAAAGCCAGTCTGCATGCCTATGGCTACGTCCATAAAGTTGTCTGTCCATGACAGTGAGACTCTAAAAGATCTCACTCACTACTATTAGGTTATGGGTGCACTAGAGTACCTTACCTTGACAAAACCAAATCTTGCCTTTGCTATCAACAAAGTATGCCAATTCATGCACACTCCCACCACAATCCACTGGACAATAGTTAAATGGATTCTACGTTATTTGAAACATACTCTTAATTTTGGTCTCCTTGTTCCCCGTTCCAATCAATTGCAAATTCATGCCTATTCATGGTTTGCAACATAGATGATAGAAAATCCACTAGTGGGTTTTATTGTGTTTCTTGGCAACTCATTGGTCTCATGGTCTGCACGTAAGCAAGGCACGGTGTCCCGCTCATGTACTAAGGCAGAATAAGATCCTTGTCCAATACAGCGACAGAGGTTCTTTGGCTTACATATCTCTTGAAGGACATTCATGTTTCATGGTCTTCCACACCAACCCTATGGTGTGACAATGTTGGTGCGTCATACCTTGTTGCTAACCCGGCGTTTCATAATCGTACCAAACACATTGACATTGATGTTCACTTCATCCAGGATCATGTTCTTAAGAAACATCTTCAAGTTCAGTACATATCATCCACCGATCAAGTTGTTGATGCTATGGTCAAGCCCCTATCATCCTACCGGTTTTCCTTCTTTAGAGACAAGCTCAACATTCTCGCCAGACTGTTGAGCTTGACAGGGGCTGTTAAGGAATAGTTGGATCAGCCTCTCGATTCCACCCAGATCCAGCTCAACACATCAAATGGTGGAGGCATCTCAAATGTAATACACGATAAGGTTATGGAAGACTCCAAATGGTGACCCGGTTCATGCAAAGAAGACTCCCACATCTAGCAATGGTCTCAGCCAGAAAGATAAGGCAAGACTCATCCAGTAGGACTCCACCCTAATGAAGAAGCCTCAAATGGAAAGGATTGTAATGCAATCGGATTGTGATAAGGTTGTTAAAGAACCAAACAAATTGTAACAGAATTTTCATATTAAAAGGAACCTCTCATCTCTCAAGAAAAGTAGAGAGAGAAAATCTGTGAGGCCATGGACGTAGACTCATCTTGAGTCGAACCACGTAAAACTGAGCATTGCGTGCGTATGTATGAACGCTTTTAGCGACTCATCTTTTTTTGCTGCCTCTACATAAGACTCAGGCTCAACATAAGAATAGATTAATGCTAAAAATATGCGATGTTGAGGAGAAAAAAACTCATAGGATACAAAATGAGGAGAGATCGAAGTTCTAGAGCTTTTACATACTTGAGGATTAAGGAAGATGACAACTCAAATAAGGACTCTAAATTTTGGTGGCCGGATTCAGCTGACGAAGGAATAGGATCAGAATTGGCCTTTTTTCTTCTCTCTAACCCCTCTTCCACCTTATCCAAGAAAGGGATTTCATGGCAATGTCACACAGACAATTCATTTAGCATGTGTATTCAGTATCGACACGACACAACACACATACTTCACGGACACAACAAAACACTTCATGGACATAGTCAACCTGGTTTTGGTTGTCGCCCAAATGAGGCCTAAAATTAGATAATTTCTACATTTTGTTTTCATTTCAGTAAAGCTAGGTTGTTGACTTCTCATCACATGCATTCCAAGTTTAATTCAGAGATGAAAAAGACTTTTCTCATAGAGAAAGTTGCTTTGATTTTAACCCTAAGGTGCATTTAAAGCTGTAAGATCCTCCACAGAGCTTACAAATAACTCAATAAGCTTTGATGTTTAGAATTAATAATGTATTAGAAAAAAAGTATGGGAGCTACTGCATCTAGAAATCTTAAGACAAATACAAGCTAATGTGAAAATTTAAAATAAAATGCCCGTGTCCAATATCTGGTCAGAACAGGTTGAAATAAGATTTCAAACCCCACTATCATTTGTAAACACTGAACAGTCATACAAATTCAAATACTTGCATCTTTTTTGCCTGAGATTAAGAAACAAAAAAACACAAGGGTATGCAACATTAATTTATGCGAATAAATGTAATAGCAATCATGTTCATGAACTATTAAATTTATTGTAAAATAAAAGCAGCTAACTCTTTATGAATACGCTGCTAGCTCTTAGCACGTTGAAGTCCAAAGGAAGAACATACAGGTACCAATAAAAATTATTAATATTTGGGATGCACAAGAAGTGGTTTGCGGATGAAAAGTAAGGAATGAGATGAATGAAATCTAATTGCATCATTTTGGCACACAAATTATCTCTATGTTTAAGTACCAGTGCACACCTCCTCAATGTTTCTGGTAAGCGTCTGTGGCTCATCCATCGTTCCACATCACGGAGCCTTAGTTGCATTTCAAGCCTCCTTTGAAAACAAAAAACTCAATGTCAACAAGCATGCTTAATATTTGAGGAAAATAAAAGTAGATACACCTCAACATAAATGTGGAAACCCCCAGCCAAATTTGCAGTTACCTTTTACTTTAATCACTAACACAATATCATGACATAAACTCATTTACTTAATCCAACAAATCACACTATAGATTGCCTTGTGATCTTTATAAAAAATTTATCATAAATATGCATAATCATATGAAAGGCTGCCCTACCTTCGACCCAAAGCCTGGAGAAAGTTCTGCATATTTCCGATAAGCAGAGCAAAAAGCAAAAGACCCAGTCCAATTATCGCCATGGTGAAAAGAACCTCCCCCCAGAATGAGCTGGGAACTAGGTTTCCAGCTAGAGTACTGATTTGCTGTGACAAGGCCAGAGAGAAAATTTCAATAATAAAACATAATAGATAGATCTGGTAAACTTCTAATTTCATGTAGCTAAGCATGCAAGTTTTCCTTCTCAATTTCATAGAAGAAACAAGATTTTGACTTTTGAAAGCCATATTCTAGTAAAAATGAACATGTCATCAATCGGAAAATGAGTATACAAATACAACAGTTATTCAACTCTGCTCATCCGTGTCTGTTAAAACTTGTCAGTTTAAGATGTCAAATTACAAAACAATGCAGTCTCTCTCCATCACCATGTTAAAATATATATATATATATTTACATATATGTGTATAGTATTGAAAGTCTGTAATATAGTATAAGACATAGTAGTGTAAGATAACCTTATTTGACTATTATGTACATACCCTAATAAGAAGGGGGTATACTAGTCTTTTCAGTCTTTTCTTTTTGATGTACTCAAGGGGGTCGACCCTTTTTAGTGTGTAATGTTCCTCTTTCATGAGATTGAACAGTTTAACTTGTTCTCTCTCTCTTTTGTTGAGTCTCCTCTAACCCTAACTCCTCTTACTCTTATTTCCTTTGATTTCTAACATGGTATCAGAGCTAGAATGTGCAGGGGAGAGGAGGCTTTGAATCGAGAAGGAGGAGAGGTCGTCCGATGTCATCCTTGGAGGAACGACTGGTTTGTTCAGACCAGTTTTGGTTAGTTTGGTTTCTCTACTTGCTAGGGTTTGATTTTAGCAGTTCTACAAATCAAACCCCATTGGATTTGGTCTTGTTTTGGATTTTTTGTGATTTTTCTAAGATTTTCTGGATTTCTTGGAAGTTTCAGTTGTACCTGGCTCAATTTTCGATTTTTGAAAGCTCAAATCAACCCTATTCAGGTCAGTTTTGACATAGAATTTTAAAAAAAGAGGTTGGGTCAGTTGTTTTGAAGTTTTGGAGAGGTTTTGAACAAAGGTTGGGGCATACATAGCTTGCGGTAAGCCTTTTTCAGTATTTTTGAAGTGTTGATTGCTCTTGGTTGATGTGTTTGGGTTGTGCCTTGTGTGGATTCAGTATTTCATAGGTATAAAAAGCATTTTGCGGTTCTCATTTATGCCTTGTGCCTTCCACTTGACTCTTGAAGTGCTTCTTGTTGGATTTTGGTAAGCTTAAACGCTTTTCATTTTTTTTGTGATACTCATTGTAAGTAGTATCATGGAGAAGGAAGGGATTCAAATTATCTTAGTCAAGTTAAATGGGATAAACTATGTACATTGGGTTGATTTTTTGGAAGTGATGGTTGTTGGAAAATGATTAAGAGGCTATTTAGATGGTTCAAAAACAAAACCTAAAGTCTCTGATGAGGGTTTTGACAAGTCTATAGAGGAATGGGTCATCAACAATGCAAGAGTTAAGCTTTGGATTTTTGGGTCCTTGAAACCGAGAATTGTTATGAACATTTCGAAATTCCATGAGGCAAAAGACGCTTGGAGTTATCTTAGACAAGTCTATAGGCAAAAGAACTGGGCATGACATTATCAACTCACTCAAGAGTTGAGAAGTATGCACCAAGGAAGCAAGTCAATAGAAGAATTTTATTATGATAGCAGAGGATCTGGAATGCTCTTGCACTGATGGAGGGATAGAAGAAATGTGAGAAGTGTACAAAATGTGTCTTGCACTTCATGTCAAACTTGTTTGGGGCTTCTTGATCAGCATAGGGAGACAAACAGGGTCATTGAGTTTTTCATGGATCTTAGACCATAATTTGATGGGAAAAGGAATGCCATCTTGCATTGTTCTCACTTACCATCTATGACCCAAGTCATTGCTCAAGCTGATTGCGAAAGAGACTAAGATAGTCTCTTAGATCTTTTTCTTCTAGGGATAATGTCATGGTTGTATTCAGGCAGATGGGTGGCAGAATGGGTGGAAGAGGAGGTGGAAGACCTAGAGGACGAGGGAAGATGGGATTTGGAGAAAGAGGTGACCTTAGCTCTGTTTAGTGTCACTATTGTAAGGGTTTTAGTCATATAAAGAATTATTGCCCCATTCTCAGAAAAAAAAAAAAAAGATAGTGCATATACAGCGTCTAGTGAGAGTGAGGATGTAATGCCCAAGGATGAGCAACCAGGTGGTTCTGTTTTGATTGGTAGAAAAATGATGGGTAGTGGGCAGCTTCAGAGACTATAGCAAGTTCAACAAGAGATTCAGCATCAGATCCAGCAACTGCAGTTTTTTTTTCCAGTCAGTCGTTGGCCCTTCTACTGACACTCTTGCCTCCTTCTCTAATACTGCTTGCTCAGGTATCTCAGGTCTTTCCTCTGGTTGGCTAATAGACTCTGAGCCTCATGCCATATCACACCTCATGAGTTTGGCTTAGCTAATTGTCGTCCCTGCAGTGGCATTTTTCTCACTGCAGATGATTCTTCTATGTCTGTCTCCAAAGTAGGCTCAATTACTTATGACTCTTTTTCTGGTAGTAAATTTAATATTTCTCAAGTTTATCATGTTTCATTGCTTGCCATGAATCGTATCTTTATAAGTCAAATTACCAACCTTAACTGTAATGTTATTTTCTCCTCTGTTGGTTGTGTTGTGCAGGATCAGTTGTTAGAGAAGAAGATTGGGGTTGGCCATAAGAAAGGAGATTTATACTACCTGGACTAGATTGATACGAGGGAGCATAAGGAAGTTAGAACCGCATGTGGAGCTTCAATTTTATATAAGTCTATTTTGTGACACCGGAGACGGGCATATTTTCAGCTCTAAGTTGCAAAGTTTACTATCCTCGAGAAGTTTTGGAAAATCCAATCTAGTTATGTCAAATCATGTTAAAGATTGTGTGAGTTGTAGATTAGCCTGAAGTTATGTTCTGCCATTCAAGTCTAGTGATAGGGAATCAGAGACTCCTTTTGATTTGATACATTCTAATGTATGGGGTCCTTCTCATGTTGTGTCAAAAGGAGGATCATCCTATTTTGTAACTTTCATAAATGATTGTACAAGGTTTAGTTGAATATACTTTATGAAAAATAGAAGTGATCTTTTTGAAATTTTTAAAAACTTTTTTACGATGGTTGAAAATCAATTTGCAACTAAAATTAAAACTCTAGTGGTGAATACATTAGCTATGTGTTTGAAAGATTTCTACAAGAGAAAGGTGTGGTTTACCAAAAATCTTGTCCTTACACTCCTGAGCAAAATGGTATAGTGTAGAGGAAAAATAGGCATATCTTGAAAAAAACAAGAGCACTTTAGTTTGGTGAAAAAGTACCTAAAGGATTTTGGGTTGATGCAGTTAAACTGAGCATTTATCAGATAAATTGTATGCCTTTCGGAATACTTAAAGGCATATCTCCCTTTCAGAAACTATACAAAAAAATTTCAAACTATGATATGTTTAAGGTGTTTGGTTGTATATGTTTTGTTCTGCTAGCTGACAGATACAGAGACAAGTTATCTCGTAAAATTGTCAAATGTTGCTTTCTTGGTTTTTCTGAAGGTCAAAAGTGTGGGTATCCAAACATGTTTTTTTCAAGAGAATATGTTATACTTTAGTCAATATGGAGAAAAGACAAAAAATAAAGTTGACTTGTCCTTTTTGGTTCCCTTCGAAGAAAGGAAAGGCGAGAGAGAGAGGATCGAGTGTCAAGGGGAGAAAGTTCTAGCTAGAGGAGATAGGTTTCGTTAAACCTACTCAAGGAGACATGAAAATGTGATTGAAATTTCATTTTTAGATCAAGTGGAAGAGCAAGGAATTAAAGAGGTCAATTTTGATCTCAGTCATGCGACAGCTGATCCAAGACAACAACAACAACAACAAAACTTAGAGTTACCTTCTACTTCTTGTCAAGTAGATAAAAGTTCTAGACCCTCCGTACTTCCGTCTCGTTTTGTGTCCTATGAGTCCTTTGTACCTCATCATCATGCTTTCTTAGCCTTAATCCATTCTTCTGTTGAGAAGAGTGGCAAAGAGCCATGGTTGATGAAATGAATGCACTTAAAAGAATGCAGGCATGGAAACTAGTAAAACTTTCTCCAAAGAAAAATAGTATTGGCGGCAAATGGGTGTACAAGGTAAAGAAAAAGGCAGATGAGTCAGTGAAGAGGTATAAAGACAGATTGATAGCTAAGAGGTACAATCAACGTTTTGGTATTGAATTTGCATAAAATTTTGCTCTTGTGATTCATATGACCATCATTTGTAAGTTGCTAGCAGTAGCAACCATGCAGCAGTGGAATCTTTGGCAGTTAGATGTCAAGAATGCATTCTTGAATGAGGATTTACAAGAAGTGTATATGGCATTACCACAAGGATACTCGGATCCAAAAGGCAGAGTATGTAGGCTTTGCAAAGCTCTATATGGTCTCAAACAAGCACCTCAAGCTTTGTTTGAGAAGTTTATATCAGCAGTGAGATCACTTACTTTTGAAGAGAGTCATCATGATCCTGCTTTGTTTGTATCTTTCTCAGCTTTTGGAAAATGTATATTGCTTTTTTATGTAGATAATATAATTCTTACTGGAAATTACATAAAGAAGATTGAAGAGACCAACAAGCTAACCATTATGTTCGAGATAAAAGATTTAGGACGGTTAAAGTACTTTCTTGGGGTTGAGATAGCCTACTCTTCAAGGGGATTGCACTTGTCCCAACATAAGTATTCTATAGATTTGGTGGTGAAAGCAAGATTGGTAGATGACACTAAACGAGTAAATTCTCCTATGGAGGCAAACTTGAAGATGAGGGCAACTGATGGTGTCGAGCTAGAGGATCCTATAGTATCCAGACAGTTAGTTGAGAGTATTATATATTTGACTATATCCATACCATATTTAACTTATGCAGTTCATGTAGTGAGTCAATTTATAAGTGCTCCTAAATCAGTTCACTTGGCAGTTGTACTCAGGATCATCAGGTATGTTAGAGACTCTATGCACTATGGAATGTTTTTCTCCTAATCTGGAAAAAAGTTGAGAGCTTTCTGTGATGCTGATTTTGGAGGCACTGCTAGATATTTGTAATGAAAAGAGGCCGAAGCACCAATAGAGCAAAAAGCACTCTTTAAGAGTGACCACTAGAACCAAGAGCACAAACACTAAATGTGCACACACAAAACTCTCAAAAGTGGAAAATGACTTAAAGTCATAAGTTGGATATTATTGAAGAAAAGGAAGAGAAGGGTGAAAACCCAATACATTTACAAGGGGGAGCCTCCTCTATATATAGAGGAGGAGAGCTTAAAGGAAGACCATAAAGGGGGCTCCCTTCTAGTCGTTGGGAGCCCCAACGGTCATAAATATGACTGTTGGGGCCCCAACGACTAGCTAGGTGGGGCCCCTTATGGTCCTTTAAAACAAAAACTGAAAAAGTTAAAAGAAAAAGAAAAAAGGGGAAAAAGAAAGAAAAAAAAAACAAAAAGGAAAAGGTACATGTGGATTTACCAAAACACCCCTATCGGGTTTTTGGTTTGTACAGAAAAATAAAAATAGATATATTATGTATATATACATATATACATATATACATATATATACTTATATATATACGAATGTATATATATAAGTATATGTATATATATATTTATATATACATAATTTAACATGCCCCCTCAAACTTTACGGGGAGAAGACCAAAAGTTTGCCAAGAAGAAACATGAATCGTGGAGTTGGGAGCGCCTTGGTGAAGAAGTCAGCCAGTTGATATTCTGAAGTGACATATGGTAATGTGATGGTCCCTTTGAGATATTCGTCTCGAACATAATGGCAATCCATTTCGATATGCTTGGTCCGCTCATGAAAGGTGTGATTGCTGGCAATGTATATCGCACTTTTGTTATCACAATAGAGCTTGGTGGGAGTGGAAATGGGAACGCCCATGTCACCAAGGAGACTTCTGAGCCATACAATTTTCATAGTTGTCATTGTCATAGCCCGATATTCAGCTTCAATAGATGATAGTGAGACCTTCTGCTTCTTCTTGCATCTCCACGAAATGAGAGATTCACCTAAAAAAATGCAAAGACCCGTGATTGAGATACAATCATTGGGATTTCCTCCCCAATCAGCATCAGTAAAAGCAGTCAATTCAAGAGATGAGGAAGAGGATAAGAAGAGTCCCTTGGAGATGGTATTTTTGATATATCGCACAATTCTCATTACGACCGCCATATGAACCGAAGTAGGTGCATGCTGAAACTGGCTTGCTGCATGAACCGCATGAGCTATATCTGGACGTGTGATGGATAGACAGGTGAGGGATCCGATTAATTGTCGGTAGGGGTTGGATCCTCAAGAAGAACACTATCTTCAAGTCTCAGTTTTGCATTCATAACTTCGGGAGTCTCAACTTTCTTTTTATCAGATATTCCTGATTTGGTACAAATTTCTGCAGCTAATTTCATTTGAGATAAGAAGTATTCTCGCGCGGAATAAGCCACTTCAATTCCTAAAAAATATCTCAAATATCCAAGATCAGACATATCAAAAGTTTCTTTTAACATAGACTTAACATCATTTACTCCCTTTTTGTCATTCCCAGTGATGCTCATATCATCAACATACAGCAGAAGCATAATAATGGAGTCACCTGTCCTTTTAACAAAAAGAGCAGTGTCAGTATAGCAAGACGAAAAACCTAAGTTGATTAATACATTACTAAACCTGTCATACCAAGCTTTAGGAGCTTGCTTAAGTCCATATAAGGCCTTTTTTAATTTCAAAATTTTTCCATTTAAATTCATACCTGAAGGCAGTTCCATATAAACTTCTTCATTCAAATTACCATTCAAAAAGGCATTTTTGACATCAAGTTGAAAGATTGACCATTTTTTAACCGAGGCTATAGCAATAAGTGCTCGAACACTAGTCATTCGAGCAACTGGGGCAAAAGTTTCATCATAATCTACCCCATACTCTTGGGCATATCCTTTGGCTACCAACCTAGCCTTATATCTTTCCAATGAACCATCACTCTTAGTTTTTACTTTAAAAACCCATCTACATCCAATGGGTTTTTTGTCAATGGGAAGATCAATGATTTCCCAAGTTTGCGCCCTTTTAAGAGCATTAAGTTCTAGTTTCATAGCTTCATTCCAATGAGCATATTGTTTAGCATCATTGTAATGAGATGGTTCATAAAAGGAGTGAAGAGCAAGTAGGCATGCTCGAAAGTTAGGGGAAAAAGAATCATAAGAAACAAATCTATTTGGTACTTTGGAAATACGATTTGATTTTCTTTAGGAGGTTTCTTCGATTAACTCACTTTGAGAGAATTTTTCAAGGGCACAAGGAGGATTCCTTTCATTTCTTCTAGAGTAGACTTGTATTTGACTTGAAACATTTTCTTCTAAGTTTTGATCATCATTTGGATGTTCAAAATGATCTTCGCTAAGGGATTCACTAGGATCAATATGATTATCTATGATGTTTTCTTGAGGCAACAAGTCAAATAGAAAGGAATAATCAATATTTTCATTTGGTTGGTGTGAAAAACCATTTTCCTCTTCAAGGAATGTGACATCTTTTGAGATATAAAGTTTGTTCTTAAGTATGTCAAAACATCGATAACCTTTTTGTTTTTCGCCATATCCCCAAAAAATACATTCAATAGCCCTAGGAGAAAGTTTATCATTTTTGTGATTTAGAATAAAGCATTTACATCCAAAGATTCTTAGTCTTTTATAATCGGGAGACATATTGTAAAGTTTTTCAAATGGAGAAAAATTTTTCAAAGAGGATGAAGAAGTTCTATTGATAAGATATGTTGAGGTTAGAACCGCTTCGACCCAAAAGGATTTTGGGATATTTTTTGAAATTAATAACGTTCTTGTAGTTTCTATTATGTGTCTATGCTTTCTTTCCGCAAGACCATTTTGTTGCGGAGTGTTGGGACAAGAGCGTTGGTGACAAATTCCATTTTCTTTTAAATAGCTTTGAAAATCATTGGACATATATTCGCCTCCTGAATCGGACCTAAGAATAGATAGATTTCCCAAAAATTGATTTTTAACCAAGGTTTTAAAACTCGCCGAGTCAACTCGGTGACTCGGCTGACTCAGCTCGGCTCAGCCCTCCAGCGAGTCAACCCAGCAAGCTAAACTCGGTCTGCGAAGACTCGGCTGTGACTCGGACGAGTTCTGGAATGTTTAAAATTTGATTTTTTGAGTATTTCAGAATAAAAAAAATTTGTAATATTATTGAGAATATTGTTGTTACTTTCTTAATGTCTTCAATATGTAAAGAAGACAATATGTGACTATGATCTAAGGTAAATGTTATTGGATATGAATCTATTTCTAGAAGCATCAGGCAGGACAATCTTCAGATTCAACAATAGCTAATTAATATTTTATGATCAAGTAGATTGTTGCTTTTATTATGTTCTACACAATTATATTTTTTGTAGTTTCTTTGCATAAATGCATTTAATATTTTGCTTTAAACTTTACTAACATGACTATATAACAAGGAAGAATTTGGTTTTCTCCTCACACCTTTCCTCTTTGCCCCATCTTTATGAAGGCATAATAGACAAGAAACTGGAACAAAGTCATACATAACTTTGGCCTTAACATCCATAGAGTTCCAACATCTACTTGGTGCTTCTTTCTTGTCCTTTCAGACTTCATATTTTCTTTGTATCTCATATAGGCTATACCTCTTTAATCAGAACCAATTGTCCTCACCTTGCCTTATCACAAACAACAACAACAACAACAACTACGCCTTCATCCCAAAACAATTGGGGTCGGCGATATGAACCAACAAAGAAAATCATTCTGGGTCTTCCACATGAATCCTTCTCCTCCATTCATTTCTATCCAATGCCATGTCCTCGGTGAGGTTCAAAGCATTCATATCCTTTCCTATCACCTCCATCCATGTCTTCCTAGGCCTACCCCGACCTCTTTTAACTAATATATTTTCCCATTTCTCCATCCTTCTAACTGGAGCATCATTAGGCCTTCGTCGAATATGTCCAAACCACCGTAAACGATTCTCTCTCATCTTATTTTCAATGGGTGCAACGCCTACCTTCTTACGTATCTCCTCGTTCCGAATCTTATCTTTTATTGTATTTTCACACATCCATCTCAGCATACGCATCTCAGCTACACTCATTTTTTGAATATGATGTCTCTTGGCAGCCCAACATTCCGTACCATATAGTAAAGCGGGCCTAATAGTCGTCCTATAAAACTTTCCCTTCAACCGTCCAACAAAAATTTATCTTTTCTTTATAGGCATGTGCATTTTTAATGCATAAAGGCATCTATGTAACTGGAATAAATTGTGTTCTTTCATTCCACATTTCCAACTTATTGCTCATTAATGAACAATTTATCCACATGCTACGATCTCCTTATTTCAGTTCAACCCAAGATTCTGCATGGAGCCAAAAAACATCTCTTGTTTACTGAAAAACATGGTTTGAGACAAATTATATAATGTTTT
This sequence comes from Nuphar pumila, assembly GCF_984573655.1. NCBI lineage: Eukaryota > Viridiplantae > Streptophyta > Magnoliopsida > Nymphaeales > Nymphaeaceae > Nuphar > Nuphar pumila. The sequence goes on from NC_143265.1 coordinate 68,774,488, forward strand.
TCTTTTAAAATCAAAAGTTAACAAAACCCGGTCTGAGTCACCGAGTTGACCCACCGAGTCACGAGTCAATAAAGAACGAGTCGAGTCCCGAGTCACTGGGTTTTAAAACCTTGTTTTTAACCATTGCATGAAATTCTTTAAAGAAGGAGAAAACTTCGGATTTGCGACTTAGGAAGTAAATCCACGTAAATCGAGTGAAGTCATCAATAAAGACCACATAATACGAAAAACCTCCTTTAGACAAAACAGGGGAAGGTCCCCACACATCGGAATGAACAAGTTCAAATGGCCGAGTGGTAAAGTAACTTCTTTGAGGAAATGGAGTAGCTTTAGATTTCCCAAAAATGCAATCTTTACAAGTCATGTAATTGTCTTTACAAGTATTGTTCAAAAACGGAAAAAGAGACATTTTTACAAAATTTGGATGGCCAAGTCTCTCATGCCAAATTCCAATACTTTTGTCTTTTACAAGATTGCAAGATGACTTAGATGAAAGAGTCAAAAAGTCCATAAAATAGAGATCACCCCTTCTATGGCCTTGCCCAATCAGCTTCCCTGACTGGAGATCATGCACGATGCAATCTTTAGGTGAGAAAGAGACTTGGCATCCATAATCGGTGATTTGAGAAACGGAAAAAAGATTTAAATTAATTTTTGAAACGATTCTTACTTTAGGAACGAAAAAGTTTTTAAAATCAAGTGTTCCAATACTTTCAATTTTCAATGATGTTCCATTGCCGTTGAAACACAAGAGGATATGGGTTCGGAAAAAACATTTGAAAGAGAATTTTTATGAGATGTCATATGAAAAGAAGCACCAGAGTCTAGTATCCACATACCTGGAGGTGATGAAGAATAGGCGATGGCGGCTCCGGAAGTTGAAGAAGAAGTCTTGAGAAGATGTTGGAGAACTTCGGAGATATGATTAAGAGTTTCTTTGATATCTCCCTCTTTGGCACTTTCTTCTTCCTTCTTTGGAGAATTTTCTCCAACCGCGACTACTTTTCCCTTAAGTTTGGGACAAACCGGTCTAATGTGCCCTGGTTCATTACAATAATGGCATATTATTCCCTTTCTAGGCCCAATGCTATTTTTGTTAAAGTGAGGAGGTCTATATGCTTTAACATTTGATTCGGGCCTAGTAACGGCCAAAACTTCATCACTCTTAACACTTAAGCCAAGTCGAGTTTCCTCTTGGCATATTTCGGCAAGAGCGTCTTCAATAGGTAGAGCTTTGCTTCTATGGAGAAGAGATGCCCTAACTTGTTCAAATTCCGGGTGAAGACCATGAAGAAATTGAAAAAAGTGCTCATTTTCAATTTGTTCCCTTCTTAACTCAATATCTTCCGGAGCCACCCACTTAGGTTCAAAAAGAGCAAGTTCATCCCAAAGAGGGGTTAGAGAGCTAAAATAGTCCCGGACACTCATATCCATTTGTTTGGTGGAACGGATTTTTTCTTGACAAAAAAATTGTCGAGCAAGACCCTTTTGAGTATACATACCCTTAAGGAAAAATCAAGTCTCATTGGCCCTTCTAAATTTGGCAATATTAGCACAATTTTTAAGGTCTACATTGTTCATAAACCATGCCAAAATTTTGGCATGGTTACTTTCCCAATCCTCAATTTTGGATTGATGATCATTAATAGCTTTGATGTGTTCATCGCCATCTAAAGCTTTTTCAACCTCATTTTCGATTTTGGTGAGAACAAGAGAGGGTTCAGGAGTAGTTCCCATAACAAAACCCCAAAGTTTATTACCTCTTAGATGATTTTCCATCGCGGAGGCCCACATGAGATAGTTGGACCCATTTAGCTTAAAAGAAAGCTCCACTTTAGAGTCACGTTCCATCGGCACCAAATATCCTTCCTTTCTTCAAAAAATTTAAGGGGCACACGTTCCAAGATAACAAAGAAAAAGCCCAATCACCAACCGAGCTCTGATACCATGTAATGAAAAGAGGCGGAAGCACCAATAGAGCAAAAAGCACTCTTTAAGAGTGACCACTAGAACCAAGAGCACAAACACTAAATGTGCACACACAAAACTCTCAAAAGTGGAAAATGACTTAAAGTCATAAGTTGGATATTATTGAAGAAAAGGAAGAGAACAAAGAAAAGACCATAGAGTCACTGGGAGCATCCCAACAGTCATATTTATGACTGTTGGGAGCCCCCAACGTCTCTATTGGGAGCTCCCCAAGGTCCATTACTTGTATAAATAGGGGTTGATGCCCCCTCTTGTATCTAATGCTTTTCTTAAGCATTTCTATTCAACAAAGATAATATTTTTACATTCTTATGTTTATGTTTTAGACTCTTTGAAGTCTTTGTAAGAATTTTGTGCTTGTGTAGTGCCTTTGTGCCTTTTGTATTGTCCTTTCTTGAACTTATGTATGTACTTGTGCACTTTCTTTTGCACTTTGTTTTGTAATTCAGCATACTTTATTACACACCAACTGCCATATATCATCATTTTTTATATTAGTGACTGGTAAATCTTTATATATATATATATATATATATATATATATAATTATTTATTTATTTATTGCATGAGTTGATACTTAAGTAATTTACAAAGGATGTTTGGGTTATATCTTCTATCAACTAACTTTTGATGATTTCACTACATGAGATTAAGGGAGCACAGAATTACGTAGTCACATACTTTTGTGGGTAATCTATGTCTTCTTATCTCATAATTGCATACAACAACTAGGCCTTCATCCCAAAACAATTGGTGTCGGAGATATGAACCAAAAAAGAAAATCATTCTGGGTCTTCCACATGAATCCTTCTCCTCCAATCATTTCTATCCAATGCCATGTCCTTGGTGAGGTTCAAAGCATTCATATCCAAGAAAATAATTGCATAGTGTAGTTTTATTGATCTCTTTATGATGATGTTCATTCATCAGTTAATTGAGGTCATGGAGGAACTGATGGTTATTGCACAAATCTTGTTTCCATTTCCCTTGATAATGCCTTCGGTGGGACTATAAGCCACAAACAAACTTGACAAACACAAGTATAATCAAATGGTGAATTTTTCACAAGGCATGCTTCAAATGAGTAAATAACTGGTTCCTATTTCAAATTCACCATAGCATGAAAAAACATGTAACTGATCATACTTGTACGAGAAAAAGACTGCAAAAGAAAGAAAAATAGGATAAGCTTAAGATGAATAAAACAGTAAGCTACCTGAAAACCCCAAAATAAAGAGTAAATATATCTTGTGATAATGCTGCTTTGTGTGGTAATAGGAACAACATTCGCGTATATTCCATACGCAAAAGGACCACTGGATGTACTAAAGCAATTGCTTGCATCAGAACTATTACTCCAAAGGTTCCAACTTGTGTTATTAATAAAGTTCTTAATATTGTTGCCGCGTCCACAATCAATAAACCTAGTGCAATTTTGTATGTTGGAGACTTTGCAAGCATCATGGAGACACTGGTTAACCCTCTGCATAAAATAAAGGCAGGCTAAATCATGCCATGGAAGATAGAAAATCTACTAGAGAATGACTAAATGACAATCAAAATCATCACATAGTATACTAAAATCAAACTACAAAAAAATGATCCATTGAGGAAAGAAGTATTTGTTGCTTTTATCATAATTTCATGCTTCAGGCAAATTATACAGTAAGTTTGAGGGGGAGCGTTGAAAGATGGGGGCTTGGTACCATGTTTAGTTCTTATACTTTAGTGGTCAGGAGAAAGGCAAAAGAGGAAAGGTGATAAAAAGGGATATATAACATGTATGTGGAATATAAGTTAAGAGGAGGAGCAAGAATAATAATTAAAGGGTTAAAATACTTCCATTCAGGTCTATGTATGAAGTTACCAATCACCCCAACCCTAAAAAGATGACTAAGCTCCTACATACGTGAAACATTAACTAGCAACAAGGTAATTAAATAAGGAGCAAATAATAACAAAATTGACCTTCTGGCAATAATGTAGCTTATACATCTACTGATACAGATGATCACAGAAATATGAATACATTTAAAGATAAATCATCTATCAACTTGTGGAAAGTTCATATTCAAGACAAAATGTACCTTTTTTAGTACTAAGCACAGAAATTTTTAACACAATACAACCCACATGTTGTGGTCTGGTGACTGCTGTGTGATCTTGAGCACCCAAAAGAAAAAATACATATTTCTGGATTATCAGACTTGCTCAAGCAGATTGATGATTGATGATTTAGTGAGTATATAGGTTATATCACTCATGTATACATTACACCTATAGATAGCAAGAGAGAGAGAATCATAATTTTGCAAAAGATGACAAAGTATGATAAAATAATAACAAAACTTGACATCTAAAAGCAAATTCCAAGTTAATCTTTACGATACAGTCAGCATTGTTAAGCACAGAGCAAACCATATGATGATCAAGCATATGTAATGAAGTGCCGGATGAAGTCTCCAAGAGCAAAACAAGAGAGCACGCACATACACAAATAGCCACTAATGGGCAAAAGAACAACACAACCACTTAAAGTGGTAAGGCACCCAAAAGAAGAGGAAAAATATATATTCCACTCAAAAGGCTTCAAAGAAGCATGCTTTACAATGGGGAGAAACCCCTTTATTTATAGACAAAAGAGGAGGCCTTGGAAGGGCTCCTAGAGGGACGTTGGAGCCCTTCCAACGGTCATAAATATGACCGTTGGATGCTCCAACGTCCTCCTAGGTGGGGCCCATTCCAAGGTGGAAAAGGAAAAGAATAAAGAAAATAAAAAAGAAAGAAAAAAAGGAAATAAAAGAAAAAGGAGAAAAATTACAATATGCGATAAGAAGTAAAAAGACTGTTTTACCCCTATATGGGTCTATTTACAAAAGATATAAATATATATATATATATATTTATATATGTAGATAGACACATAGACATATATATAATTAATATATATATGTGTATGTGTCGGGATCTATATATATAAATATATATATGTACAACATATTTTAACACCCCCCCTCAAACACACGGTGAGATCACCGAGAGTTTGCTAAGGAGAAAGAAGAAACGAGGCGATGGCAAAGCTTTGGTGAAGAAGTCCGCCAACTGGTACTCGGTTGGAACATAAGGCAATTGAATGGTGCCTCGTAGGAACTCATCACGAACATAATGGCAATCCATCTCAATGTGCTTTGCTCTTTCATGAAAGGTGTGATTGCTGGCAATGTAGATAGAGCTCTTGTTGTCGCAGCACAGCTTAGAGGGAGTTGAGAATGAGACTCCCATATCTTTAAGCAAACTTCTTAACCATACGATCTCCGTGGTGGTAGTGGCCATCGCACGATACTCTGCTTCAGTAGAAGAGAGTGAAACTTTTTGTTGCTTCTTACACCTCCAAGAGATAAGTGACTCTCCAAGAAACACACAATACCCTGTGGTAGAAATACGATCATCGGGGTTACCACCCCAATCAGAGTCAGTATAAGCAAGTAAAGTAAGAGGTGAAGAAGAGGGTAAGAATAATCCTTTTGTTATGGTGCCTTTCAAATATCTGATAATTCTCATGACAGCAGCCATGTGAATGGTGGAGGGAGCAGTCTGAAATTGACTTGCACTATGAACTGCATGAGAAATATCGGGCCTAGTGATGGATAAGTATGTGAGCGACCCAATCAATTGACGATAAGGTGTGGGATCAGCTAAAGGAGTGTCATCACTAGCTCTCATCTTGGCATTGATTATTTCTGGCGTCTCCACCTTCTTGTCATCAGTCAGTCCAGATCTGTCAATAATGTCGGAGGCAAGCTTCATCTGAGAGAGGACATACCCTTTGGGAGAGTATGCAACTTCAATACCTAAAAAATATCTTAGATAACCAAGATCAGACATATCAAATTTTTCTTTGAGAATATTCTTAATAAGGTTAATACCTCTCTTATCATTACTTGTGATAATCATGTCATCAACATATAATAACAGAATTGTAATGTGATCATTAGAATTTTTAACAAACAAAGCAGTATCAGTATAACATGAGGAGAAACCATTATCAAGAACTACTTTGCTAAAAAGATCATACCAAGCTTTAGGTGCTTGTTTAAGACCATAGAGAGCTTTATTTAACTTTAGAATATTTCCTTTACCAATTTCAAGACCTGGCGGAGGATCCATAAGTACTTCTTCATATAAATTTCCATTTAAAAAGGCGTTTTTAACGTCAAGTTGATATATAGGCCATTGTTTAATGGAGGCTAAGGCAATTAAAGTTCGCACACTAGTCATCCTAGCTACGGGAGCAAAGGTTTCCTCATAATCAATTTCATATTCTTGGGCATAGCCTTTTGCAACCAAACGAGCTTTGTATCTCTCAAGAGATCCATCACACTTGGTTTTAACTTTATATACCCATCTACACCCAATTGCCTTTTTTCCTAATGGTTGGGGAATAATACTCCAAGTTTGAGCTTTGTTAAGAGCCTCTAATTCAACTTTCATTGCTTCAATCCAATGTGGATGATCTTTAGCTTCTTTAAAGGAAGTAGGCTCATGATATGAATGAATTAACATGAGACAAGCCCTATAATTAGGTGAGAAAGATTCATAAGATACAAATTTTTGTGGAGGTCTACCATTACGAGAAGATCTCCTAGGTGCATTAATAGGTTCTTCTAATGAGAGATCTTGAGAATATCTTTCAAGAGCAGGTTGATGTTCAATTCCTGACCGCCGGGTATATACATTCATTTCATTAAGATTCTCAACTTGAGAATCATTACCATGCTGGAGTATATCATTATGATGGGAGATGCCATCACAAGTATTATCGCAAGTACTTGCATCTGGTGTTTCAATTCTAGGAGCAAGATCAAATAGGAAGGAATAGTCAAGGTTTTCTCTAGATGTGTGAACATCAAATCCATTTTGTTCTTCAAGAAAGTTTACATTTCTTGATATATAGAGTTTATTATTTCGAGTGTCATAGCATCTATAACCTTTTTTATTTTCACCATATCCAATGAATGCACATTCAATAGCTTTAGGTGATAGTTTATATTGTCCTTGAACAAGCACAAAACATTTACATCCGAATATCCTTAATCTATTAAAATCTGGAGTAATTTTGAATAATTTTTCAAAAGGTGATACATTTTTTAAAGAAGCAGAGGGCATACGATTGATTAAATATGTTGCGGTAAGAAGAGCTTCAGCCCAAAAGTTTTTAGGAACATTTTTAGAAACAAAAAGTGTTCTTGTAGTTTCAATTAAATGTCTATGTTTTCTTTCCGCAAGACCATTTTGTTGTGGGGTTTTAGGACAAGATCGTTGATGTAAAATTCCATTTGTTTTGAAATAATTTTGAAAATCTTTAGACATGTATTCTCCTCCAGAGTCAGATCTAAATATATCTATATTGTTTTGAAATTGGTTTTGAATAAGAATATGAAATTCTTTAAAATTATTAAAGACATCGGATTTATTTTTAATAATGTATACCCATGTATATCTAGTAAAGTCATCAACAAAACTAACATAGTAAGAGTAGCCTCCCTTGGACAGAACGGGTGCCGGTCCCCATACATCGGAATGCACAAGTTCAAAAGGTCTTTTTGACACAAAATTACTATGAGAATACGGAAGCGAATGAATTTTTCCAAGGATACAATCATTGCATGTGAATGTATTTGTATTACAAAATTTTTCCAAAAAAGGAAAGAGATACAATTTAGAAACACTAGGATGTCCAAGTCTTTTATGCCAAGTCTCAATATCTTTGGATTGAACATGATTACAAAATGATTTGGTTGGCAATGACAAAAAATCCATATAATAAAGATCCCCTCTTCTATGGCCTTGCCCAATCCGCTTCCCGGACCGGAGATCCTGCACATAGCAATGGGTAGGTGAAAAAGTGACATTACATTCAAAATCGGTAATTTGGGAAACGGAAAATAGATTTAAATTAAGTTTTGGAATAATTCGAATTTTGGGAACAAAAAATTCTTTGTTTTCATTATAAGTTTTCTCAAGATTCCCAATGCCTTCAACATCCAAGGATGTTCCATCGGCAGTGGAGACAAAAGATTTAAATTTGTTGAGACTTGTTTTTGATAAGAGTGATGCATTCGGAGTCATATGAAAGGAGGCACCCGAATAAAGAATCCAAGAGGTCATACCTGGGAAGGAGGAGATAGCAGCGCCGGAAGTGGATGGTGTAGAAGAAAACTGAGAGGAGCTCATCTTCATGAATTGTTAAAGAGTTTCGGTAAGATGAGCAAGAGACTCTTTTATGTCACCATCTTTCTTTGAGTCTTCATTTGGAGGAGCTTCACCAACGGAGGCCACCTTCTTTTTAAATCTTGGGCAATCCGGACGAATATGGCCCGGTTCATTACAATTATGGCAAATGATTTTCCTTCCTCCACCACCATTATTTTTGAAGAAATGAGGTGGTTTGTATGGCCTTACATTGTTGCCGGGTCTAGATACGGCACGAACTTCATCAACATCTCGTTTTAATGCCAAACGAGTCTCTTCTTGACATAAGTCGGCCAAAATATCACTTAGAGGAGTAGAGGCCCTATGGAGAAGGGATCCTCTAAGTTGCTCAAATTCGGGGCGAAGCCCATGAATAAATTGGAAAAATCTTCTTTTTCCATTTGCTCTTGCCTCATAGCAATAGCACTACCTTCCCATTGGGGTTCGAGAAGGACAAGTTCATCCCATAAAGAAGATAGGGCACTATAGTAGTCCCTAATACTCATATCACCTTGTTTGGTAGCTCTTACCTTTTCTTGTAGGAAGAAATGCCTAGCAAGGTCTCTTTGAGTGTACATGCCTTTCATAAAGAACCAAGCTTCATTAGCCTTCTTGAATTTGGCGAGATTTGCACAAATCTTTAATTCAACATTGTTCATGAACCATGCTAAAATTTTAGCATGCTCACTTTCCCAATCTTCTAATTTAGAAGAGTAATCAAGAATAGCCTTCTCTTTTTCCTCTTCGTTCAAAGCTTTTTCCTCATTACCTTCAAACTTAGTCAACTTCAATTGTGGTTCCGGAATGGTTCCACATACATAACCCCAAAGTTTTTTACCTTTGAGATTGTTTTCCAAGGCGGCCGCCCACATGCGATAATTGGTCCCATCCAATTTGAATGAGAGGTCGATTTTTGTATCCTTGTTGGCCATTTGTAGAAGAGGAATATAAATGCACGAAAGAGAAGGATATTACTTGTCAAAAGAAGATCCGATGAAGCTTTATCAACCAAGGCTCTGATACCATGTAATGAAGTGCAGGATGAAGTCTCCAAGAGCAAAACAAGAGAGCACGCACATACACAAATAGCCACTAATGGGCAAAAGAACAACACAACCACTTAAAGTGGTAAGGCACCCAAAAGAAGAGGAAAAATATATATTTCACTCAAAAGGCTTCAAAGAAGCATGCTTTACAATGGGGAGAAACCCCTTTATTTATAGACAAAAGAGGAGGCCTTGGAAGGGCTCCTAGAGGGACGTTGGAGCCCTTCCAACGGTCATAAATATGACCGTTGGATGCTCCAACGTCCTCCTAGGTGGGGCCCATTCCAAGGTGGAAAAGGAAAAGAATAAAGAAAATAAAAAAGAAAGAAAAAAAAGGAAATAAAAGAAAAAGGAGAAAAATTACAATATGCGATAAGAAGTAAAAAGACTGTTTTACCCCTATATGGGTCTATTTACAAAAGATATAAATATATATATATTTATATATGTAGATAGACACATAGACATATATATAATTAATATATATATGTGTATGTGTCGGGATCTATATATATAAATATATATATGTACAACATATTTTAACAGCATAATGCACAATTATCAAAATAAGAAATTAGAAGAGCTCATTAATCATTGGAATATATTTATAAAAAGCAACATCTATTCAAAACTAAGAAAATAAATACAAGAACTAACCACATCAAAGCATATTAAAATTAAAACCAAACCTGCAAACCAAATAGGTACCAACAAGAGCCAACCACATGCCCAGCCAATACAAAAATTAAAAGATTAATGACAAAGTTAGCCCATGCTGACTCAAATATGAAGCCACTTGGAGACTGTCCACCAAGCAGAGGAATGAACCTATACATTCTTGGAAAATATTGAAGAAGAACCACTGCTCTTAATAGATTCTTCGCATAGTTGGCTGATTCAGATTTAACATACTTCGGCAAGAGCCCCAGAATCATAATCTGAATAAAATGAAGCACAAAGTTTGACAATTAGAGATGGAAATCTTTGATAACCAGAATATAAGTGGCATTCGCATTCTTAGGTATCCACTGCATATAAACATCAAGAATGTTTTACATGATAAAATCATTGTTTAGATATCCACAAGAACATTCTAAGGCATGTTAAATTAATAGCACAGTCAAGCTTGGCATTAATAAGAAATAACTGAATGGAAAAAATTCAGAAAGTGTTTCACGTTACCAGAAACCTCTGAAACTCCTGCAGAAACATCAAAATTGAATCATTGTCCAAAAATCATGGATAAATGATATCCATTTGGCGGAGATTTAGCAAAAACCCAAATCGAGCACAAATGGATCGCGATGGGGCCTATTTTTTTGAACAGGGACAGTATGGACATTTCAAAAACAGAACAAATTTCTACTTTTTCGAAAAACATTAAAGGTTATTTTAGAAAGATAAAAAATCATAAAGATTATCTTGTTAAAATATATGTATCAATATATATATATATATATATATATATATATATATATATATATATATATATATATATATGTGTGTGTATTTTTCCTAGAACACCATAATACCCGATAGGGGTATTATGGTTATTTCACATAGTACCCGATAGGGGTACTTGTTTTTTTCCTCTTTTTTATTTTTATCATTTTTGTATTTATTTTATTTTTTCTTCTTCTTTTTTATTCTTTCTTTAAGCCACTTAAGGGGCCCCACCATTGAGTCATTGGGACCCCCAACGGTCACAATTGTGACCATTGGGGGCTCCCAACGACTCCATGGGAGCCCCCTTTTTGGCACACCTTTTGAGACCATGTGGCCTCCCTTCCTCTCCTTTTCTTCTTGTATAAATAGGGGTGAACCCCTTTGTAATTCTTATGCTTGAGAGCTCTCTCTCTCTTCAATAAAGAGACTTCTATATTTTTGCCTATCTCAAGGCTTGTGTATGTGTTGTCCCTTTATGGACTGGTTATTGTCTCTTTTGCTTGTCCATTGTAGGACATTGCAAGTGCTTATAGCACTCTTTGTATTTTCGCATATCTCATTACATGGTATAAGAGACACTTGGTTCTTAGAGGAGGAAGCGTGGTACATATACTTTCATCTATTGTCTCCCTTCTTCTCACTTCTTGGTGGTATTATGGAAGCAAAAATCAATCTATCCTTCAAACTCAATGGAAAGAATTACATGATGTGGGCATCGACAATAGAGAACAACCTCAAAGGCAAGAAACTTTGGGGGTATGTTATGGGTTTCATTCCGGAACCTAAATTGGATCTCATAAAGATCAAAGGTGGATAAGAAAAGGCTCTTGAGGGAGATGCTCGCCTCAAAGCCATTGAAAATCATCAAAAGGAAGTAGAAGATTGAAAAAGCAATCACGCAAAAATCCTTGCTTGGTTCATGAACAATGTTGAACTCAAGGTATGTGCTAATATAGCTAAATTTCGTCGGGTCAATGAGGCTTGGTTTTTTATGAAGGGTATGTATACCCAAAAGGATCTTGCAAGAGCTTATTTTTTGCAAGAAAAAATTAGAACCACCAAACAAGGTTATTCAAGTATTCAAGATTACTATAGTGTTTTAAACCCACTATGGGATGAGTTGGCTCTTTTAGAGCCAAAATGGGTTGCAATGGAAGATGTTAAACTAAGACAAAAGCAAATGGAACAAGATCGATTGTTCTAATTCTTATTTGAACTACGTCTCGAATTTGAGCAAGTGAGGTCATCACTTCTCCATAGATCCATCTTTCCTCCTATAGAGGATGCTATTGCCGAAATCACCCAAGAAGAAAAAGGCTTGGGATGACTAAGAATGTTGATGAAGTGTTTGTTGTTTCCAAATCCGACAATAATGTAAAAACCTACAAGCCCCCCCCCCCCCCCACTTTGGTAAACAAGGAAACTACAGTGGAGGAAGAAAAATGATTGTATGTCATCATTGCTATGAGCCCGGTCACATTAAACCCGTTTGCCCAAAGCTCAATGGAACTTTCAAGCCTAAGGTGGCCTCTCTTGAAGAATCTACCACCAAAGAAGATGAAGACAAGAATGGTGATCTCAAAGAGACCCTTGGTCAAATATCCATGGCTCTTCAACAAATCCTTAAAGCTACTTCCTCCATATCGGGTGCGGTCATTGCATCTACATCATCACCCGATACGTACTCTTGGAACTTAGACTCCGGAGCATCTTTTCATATGACCCCTCATGAAAATGCTTTAATCGATGTTTACACCAATTCAAAAGGCTCTTGTGTCTCTACGGTCGATGGAACTTTTTGAAAAATTTTAACATTGAAACTTTAAACTCCAAAAATTCTCAAAATCTTTTTGTTCCCAAAGTTAGAGTTGTTCCAAAATTAAATTTAAATCTTTTTTCGGTCTTCCAAATTGTCGACCATGGATGTGAAATATTTTTCTCATCTAATGGTTGCTTTGTGCAGGATCTCCAGTCCGAAAAGCGAATTAAGCAAGGTCATAGGAAGGCGGACATTTACTATATAGATCATCTAAACCTTCCCACAAATCATTTTTGTTCTTATGTCCAAGAGAAAAGTATTGAAACTTGACATAAAAGGCTTGGTCATCCAAGCTATTCAAAAATGTATCTTTTTCCATTTGAAAACAAATTTTGTAAGGAAAAAGACATTAATTGTAAAGATTTTATTTTTAGAAAAATGAAAGTTATTCATTTTTCAACTAGAACATTTATTTCTTCAAGACCCTTTGAATTGGTGCACTCGGATGTTTAAGGCCTATCTCCGGTCATGTCTAAAGGGGGTTACTCTTACTATGTCACTTTCATCGATGACTTTACTTGATATGTTTGGATTTATTTCCTTAGTCATAATTCGGAAGTGTTTTCCTTCTTCAAAGAATTTCATATAAAAATTCAAAACCAATTTCAAAGTAATATATCTACTTTGAGAACCGATTCCAGTGGTGAATATTTGTTTGATGAATTCCAAAATTACTTAACACAAAATGAAATTCGTCATAAAAATCCTGCCCTAGGACTTCACAACAAAACAAACTAGCGGAAAGAAAGCATAGGCGTATTATAGAAACCGCTAGAACATTGTTTGTCTCTAGAAATATTCCAAAAAAAAATTGGGCTGAAGCCATCCTAACCTCAACATACCTAATCAATAGAATGCCTTCCTCAAAATTAAAGAATGCCTCTCCTTATGAAAAACTTTTTAAATTCTCACCCAATTTCAATCGCCTTCGCATCTTTGGTTGTAAATGCTTTGTTCTCTTGCATAAGAGAGATAAGTTGTATCCAAAAGCAATTGAATGTGTTTTTCTAGGTTACGGGGAAAATCAAAAAGGCTATAGGTGTTTTGATTTCAAAAATGACAAGCTTTATGTTTCAAAAGATGTAACTTTCTTAGAAGATAAGAATGGTTTTGAAAAAATGGAATCATCACATGAAATTGATTATATATTTTTACATGATCTTATTGATGACATAAATGATGATTCTATGAATCATTTTGAAAATATAGAGGACACTTGTGAAGTATCCAATTTTGATATGTCACCACCAAGTGATGGTACTAATAATGAAAATATTAATGTTTATACCCAAAGAGATCAAGAAAGGCCTATTAGTGCCCTAGGAAAATTCTCAAATTTCTTAATCTTCAGAAGAGCCCCCCATTAGGCACACTTCTAGAGAATCAATATCACCCTATAGGTTTGTATCCTATGAGTCTTTAGCACCCAATTATCGAGCATGTTTAATAACTTTACATTCATATTATGAATCCACTCATTATAATCAAGTTAAGACTCTACCACATTGGGTTGAAGCAATGAAAATAGAATTAGATGTACTAAAAAAGGCTAATACTTAGAAATAGTCAAACTCCCTCGGCATAAAAAACCTATTGAATGTCGCTGGGTCTTTAAAGTTAAAACCAAAAGTGATGGTTCCCTAGAAAGATATAAAGTTAGGTTTGTAGCAAAGAGTTATTCACAAGAATATGGAATTGACTATGAGGAAACATTCGCTCATGTAGCACAAATGACTAGTGTCAGAACTCTAATAGTTGTCGCATCAACCAAAAAATGGCCTATATATTAACTCGATGTGAAAAATGCATTTCTAAATGGGAATTTAAATGAAGAAGTATATATAGATCCACCACCCAGAATTAATATTGGACAAGGTCAAACTCTTAAGCTTTAAAAGCCCTGTATGGTCTTAAACAAGCCCCCAAGGTTTGGTATGATCGTTTTAGTGATATCATGGTTAAATTAGGATTTCATTCTTGTTATACTAACACTGCTCACTTTGTTAAAAGTGCAGGTACTAGTATTGTTATCTTATTACTTTATGTTGATGACATGATTATCACTGAGAATAATCAAAATAGTATTGTTGATGTTAAAACCATGTTAAAAAATAATTTTGACATGTCTGATTTAGGTTTTTTTTAATATTTTCTTGGCATTGAAGTCACATATTCTCCTCGAGGATATATTTTGTCATAGATGAAGCTTGTTACAGATATATGTACTAAGTCTGGCATTTCATATGATAAAAAGGTAGAGACTCCAGAGGTCATTAATGCCAAATTAAGGTTGGAGGACAGGGTTCTTCTGGAAGATCTCACACCCTACAGACAGCTCATTGGATCTCTCACTTACCTAACCATCACAAGACCAGACATCGCTTATGTGGTTCACTCTACAAGCCAATTTCAGCATGCTCCTACAAGTGTGCATATGAGCGTCGTGCTCTGGATCATACGATACATCAAAAACATCATAAATAAAGGGCTATTTTTATCCTCATCTTCTTTCTTAAATCTTCTTGCTTATACTAATGTAGATTGGGGAGGTAACCCTAATGATAGAATCTCAACTACCGGTTTTTGTGTCTTTTTAGGAAATTTCTTAATTGCCTAAAGATACAAGAAGCAACACAAAGTCTCGCTCTCTTCTACTGAAGCTGAAAATCGGGCTATGGCAACCACAACAATGGAATTAGTTTGGCTTTGCAGTCTTCTCAAAGACATGGGGGTTGATATTGCTGAAGCTTCAAAATTATGTTGTGACAACAAGAGTGTCATCTATATTGCAAGCAATCACACTTTCCATGAGCGCACTGAACATATAGAGATGGACTGTCATTATGTTTGGGATGAATATTTACGAGGAACAATTACTCTTCCATATGTCACTTTAGAATATCAGTTGGCAGACTTCTTCACTAAAGCCCTTCATGCTCCTCGCTTCATGTTTCTCCTTGGCAAACTTTCGGTCATCTCCCCATAAAGTTTAAGGGAGGGGGGGGTTAAAATATATGTACCAATATATATATATATCTATATATATATATATATTTCCTAGAACAACATAATACCTAATAGGAGTATTATGGTCATTTCACACAGTACCCGATAGGGGTACTTGTTTTTTTCCTCTTTTTTATTTTTATCATTTTTGTATTTATTTTATTTTTTCTTCTTTTTTTTCTTCTTTCTTTAAGCCACTTAAGGGGCCCCACCATTGAGTCGTTGGGGGCTCCCAACGACTCCATGGGAGCCCCCTTTTTGGCACACCTTTTGAGGCCATGTGGCCTCAATTCCTCTTCTTTTCTTCTTGTATAAATAGGGGTGAACCCCTTTGTAATTCTTATGCTTGAGATCTCTCTCTCTCTTTTCAATAAAGAAACTTCTATATTTTTGCCTATCTCAAGGCTTGTGTATGTGTTGTCCTTTTGTGGACTTGGTTATTGTCTCTTTTGTTTGTTCATTGTAGGACATTGCAAGTGCTTATAGCACTCTTTGTATTTCCGCATATCTCATTATGGTTTGTTCTTCACGAAAGTATTAAGAGAGTTATGTAATTTAAACAAAAAAAGAAAAAAAAATTATAAGAGCGAAATAGAACAAAGGAAGAGAGAGGGAACTCGAGGTTGACAACAGTAGGAAATGAAGGAAGCAAGAAAAGGAAGAAACAAAAGGAAGTTGTTACTTATTACTCACTTATTTTTCTTGTTACTTCTATATGTTCTATTTTAAGGACTTTTTATTTGTTTTTCCATTTTATTTAATTTTTCTATCTTTATTTAATACTTCCAAGATTTTCCTGAAAAACAGTTAAAAAAAAACCTCGAGAAAGACTTTGTCGAAAACAATGAGGGTGACTATGGTTCATGGTATAATTGAGATTCAGATTTCCTATACACCAGGGATGACAAGAGAGAGAGAGAAAGATTCAAGGAAAAACAAAACGGCATCATGCATGTCATCTTAATACACAAAGTTCAACAGTTTCTTCTATCATCAATAATAAAACATTTCAAATCATAATAGTTGCAACTTTCAAGTAGAAAATTCCACATGAGAACCATGTAAAAACTACCTGTGGTAGCGGAAGCACAACAAACAGATCAATCCAGAAGGACCGGCTACAAATATAATGGCGAGCAATTTTTTTTGGCTGATCAACTAAATCTCCTGTGCCTACCACTCGAGATTCTGGAGCAACATATGCCAATCTAAACTGCAGATATGAAGCATAAGCAGTAATCAAAAACTATTTTTCAATAATATTTGGTCACATGCATAGCAAACCAGATGGAGAAAGCTTGAACCGCATCTTCTAGACAAGGGCATTATTTACTAGAACCAAAATTATGAACAGCCTCAATGAAGTGTATATTTGAGATTCCTCAACGAGGGTTAGGGGAGGGAGGGAACCAACAAAAAGTTGTAAAACTTAAACTCAAGAAACTTAGTAACAAAACAAAAAGCAAGTTGAAGAAATAACAGACAGCGTTAATGTTATTTGCTTCAAGATAATAGCCAAATCAAATGGATATTGACTTTGATACAATGTAAAAAACTAAAAATGATATTGGGATTCAAGAAAACCCCAAATATCTTAAGAATGTACACAAACAAATTAAAATAAATAATTTTTATTAATTCCTTCACAAAATGCTTTTAGCAAAAGCCTACATGAAATGAGGCCTTAATCCTCTACATATACAAGAGAAAGACTAGCCATTGTAGGGCTTCTAATGGCTAGTAGCCTCAAACGGATAGCTAGATGCTACCCAAAATACAAAAATACTCTTGCATACAAGGGTTTAAAAATACAAAAAAATAAATACATGAAAAAATACAGAAAAATGCAAACAATACAAAGGAATGACCTATATACATCCTAAATCTAACAAACGCCACTAGAAATCATTGCATATCTGACATTCCTACTATTATTGCAAACAAAACTATGGGACTTTAGATCTTTCATAGCTTCAATGCATAGACTTAGATATGCAAATATCTCACTATAGAAATATTTCCCATATAGAGACAAATCATTAGCAGTTAAATCTCATAATTTCTTGTCATATGTCATAGGACCACAATACTTAACCAAAAATTAAGGAAGCAAGATGCAAAAAGAATCACCCATGTGAGGGAAACAGTTGAAAAGTAAGCACACCTGCAGAAGCATGTGTAGCAAGTAAATAAAGTCTGTCAGGCTCCTCACAGATGAAAGAAATGTTGCCAAGGTCCAATTAAGAACTATACACTTGTTATCCTGACATTTGAAAAAGAATAAAATTAAATACAGAATCAGAAAATGACTCAGAATACGTGAAAAGGTCCCTTCAGATCATTTATTTTCTTTTGTCTTGAGGGTATGGACTTTGAGAATAAGTGGCAGTGTTGGATTGAGGTCCTGCTGCACACTCAAGGTTTAATCAAAGTACACTTAGACTTAATAGCATGACTGTCGCCTGTTCATGAGAGTAGGAAAAAACCTTGTATCCTCTCCATCACATGAAACCAAAAATTCCAACTGGTTCTATCAGCCTCAATAGACCCCAACTACCAAACATGGACAATAAGCTCAGTTTTACAGCCCCCGACTAGCATCAGATTCCCAAAAAAACTAGTTGAAGCCCAGCAGTAGAAAAATACATAGAAAAATCTGTTACTCTCTGAATACTTATCAGATGGACATGAGCACCACATGGTTTTTAATTATTTTCTACATCTTAAATATATTTTTTTCCTTTCCTTTACATGTTTTACTTATTATATGTATTTTATTGTCTAAACATGATATGTTCTTACTCATTTTTGTTATTTTATATTTTTTTAATTTTTTAAGCCCCTAGATTTATCACCAAATCTATAATATCATGAGATATAGCCAATACCAATATTTGTGACTATGAGATTTTATATATATAGGCTAGCATTTGTTACCCTCGTGGGTAAGGAACCCCTTAGTTGGAATGCATAGAGGGATGTTGTTTTGACCAAATCTGACCTCATGGATGTGTTCAGCATAGAAAAATTTTAGGAATCGACCCTTGGATTATAGTTTTTTCATGTAAAAATATGTTTTTTTGAGGTTTCAAAATCTGATACATTGTAGGTTGTTGATTTTTTAACCTTTGTAAAATCTGACATATGTCAAAAAACATGATCCAAAGGTCAGTTTCTACTAAACTTAATATGTAGATCACATCTAGAGGGTCAGATGTGCACAAAATCTGAAAGAAATGAAAATATTATATGTTTTCACTAGAGGGTTCCTTACACACGAGGGTAGCAAACATTACCCTTTATATATATATAAACTCTTGACTTTTGCAATGTAGTGATAATTTATTTTAACTAATTGTGTATATGGTGATTAAATTTATCAATGGTTATTTTAACTAATTGTGTATATGGTGATTAAATTTATCAATGGTTCGCTGATGCTCACATCTTGCTGACGACCCAGCATGGTGATATTGTGAAATTTTTTAGGGTCAAAGGGCGTATTTGACTCTGAAATGTAGGTTTTGTCATTTATAATTCACAAGGGCTTTCATTGTATGAAGCAACACGTTGTAGACCTTCCAAATTTAGGAATGCAACCACGTCAGAGGGCTCAAAATGATGCATAAGCTGAGAGGTGAGCAAGTATAGAAGAAATTAAGGATATGAATAATAGAAGGAAACAGACATTACAAGCAATGGCATAGTTACAGTCACTGACCGCACCACCAAATAATGAAGATGATTAGCCACATGGCTCACTACAAGATTGTTAAGTTGTGTGTATATATATATATATATATTTGTTTCATATTGCACATATATATATTCTATTTATAATTATGTAATAGGTAATACTCTTTAGGGGTATTTTTATTATTTCACAAGTACTGTATTAGGAAGTGCCCATTAGGGGCACATTAGAAATTTTACTTTATTCTTTTCTTTTTGCCCTTTTCTGTTTTTATAAGGACTGTTTGGTCAAATACCAAACAGAGTTGTTGGGTTCTTTTTTGACTAGTCAACATAGAGTTGGCTAGCCAATAGAGCTTTTGGAACAATCCAATAGCTCTATTGAGACTACCTCTTGTGTATAAATAGGGGTTTTGTTCCCCTCCATTCTCTAATGTTTCTCTTAAGCATTCATGCTCAATAAAATGTATATTTTTTATATTCTTGTGTTTTTTTAAATTCTTTAATGTCTTGTATGCACTTAGTGCTTGTGTAGTGCCTTAATGCTCTTGTATTGTCCCTTAGTTGGACTTGTGTATGTGCATGTGCACTTTATCTTTGAAGATGAAGACGATGTTGACTTTTGTTGTTTTTACACAATGTGTAATCTTATGGTGTCTATGTTTATGATTTTATATAATGACTAATAAACTTTACCTGATGTTAATCACATATCAATGTTCAATTGATCTCAATGCTTAAATTCTTTTTTTTCTTGTATTATATGATATTTCTAAATTTTTCTGTTTTTTTGAACTTTTTCTGATTTTTTGTGATTTTTTTTCATAAATTTGTAAGTGCTTTTTTTCATACCTTACGATATGATACGATAAGCCCATATCCCTGACCCTTCCGATACGGGTTCAGAACTTCTGATATGTTTTTACAACATTGGTCTCTTTTTTATAAGAAACACTAGAGGATTATGGCTCCCTCCAATGTATTAGTGATAATAAGAACTTTACAAAAGACCATAATCCAAAGAAACCAAACAATTGGAAGTTTATGTTTCCAATTAAATGAATCCCTATCTCTATTCAAAAATATAAGAACATTGGGCATTTGCTTACTGTGAGATTAATGCAACAAATTGTGGACTTCTTTACAAAGGGCCAACCTACACCTCAATTTCACTCTCTAATCTCTAAACTAGAGATTATTCATCTTGCACCATCTCCAGTTTAGGAGAGTGAAAACATTTGTATGTAGCATGCGTACTACAGTTCATTATGTACATAGACAGAGCAGAGGCAATTTTGTTATTTTTGTTATATACAGGGTATTTCTATCTTTTCATCGGTTTTGCTATTTTATGTCAAGTAGAGTCATGTATAAGGAAATTCTTATCCACTTTATATTTTTTTATATTAAACACAAGAAACGACCCTAAAGGGTTTTAGTATGCAATGACCCTAAATGAATGAATGATCATTTTCTTGATCCACCATTGTTTCAGCCCTATTTGCAAATGAAGAACGCAAGTACCAAATATATATCAATCATGCCAATTTATTAATCATGGTGATCATGATAGGAAGCTAAATTTTTACAAAGCTGAAAACAAATGTAACATAAATGTGAACAAATTCATTCAAATAAGGCATGGTATAGAGATTCACCTGTTGCACGGACAACACAAAGAAGAATAGTGGGTCTATAAATATAGCCACCATGCATGAAATAACAAAAAATTGGTTCCACTGTTGCACGACCTTGGCATGAGGATTCATGACACCAGGAATGCATGAATGAATGAAAGATATAGATCTCGTTGCCCAATTCTTCGCTTCCCCAAACTGTATATCAAACAACAAAACTAAACAAACTTAGAATATGCAAATGAAGGAAAGATAAAGAACTTGAACTGCATACCAACATAGGAGTGGAAAAGAACAACGTATACACTGTTTTTTATTCATTAAAACCATACACAAGCAATGATGAACACAATCCCCACAACCTGCTACAAAATGGATATTACGATCACAAATCGAGTTCAAGAAAGGTAAAGTTCATGGCTTAAATCACAAGTTTTAGTTCCCTGGTTTAAGACACTAACCTTGCTAGTGACTATCCTAATTCCTAACCAGTGTTGCAGAAGCAGTGTCATACAATATGCAACGATACAACACATTTTAAAGGGAAAATAATAAATAAATGCACCCTCAAACTAGTTTAGGGAATATATTTGTGTTGTAATGTACATATCATATGATGTCAATACATCCCGATACAGGGTGTATCTTATTGACTGAATATTCATGAGATTTTTGGTGTTTTATATGCCCTATACCCATGTGGTTTCATTTTCTATGATGTCTTGAGTTTTTCCTTTCATTTGATATAATAAATATTGCATTTATTCTCATTGTACACTGTTAAGATGTATGTATCTTTATAATATACCTAGGTATACCTGTTAGGTATTTCTCATTATACCTTTTAGGTATTTCTAAAGCATACCTAGGTATACCTTTTAGGTATATTATAAAGATACATACATCTTAACAGTACATGTGCATATTAAATGGGCCATTATGGAGTGGCATTTTTGTAAATACATTTATTTATAATGTGTTCATAAAGAGCACATTAGAGCATCTCTTTTTAATAGAGCATAGTGTGGTAGCCTTGCATACAAGAGGAAGTTTTGGGCCACAAAAGGACCTCCCCTCCTTTGAAGTCACCATCTTAAACTCCCCTCAAGCCACGATGGCATCAAAGTCACTTCAATTCATTTGGCTGAACCATTTATCCGAGGTACCACTCATTTCCTTCTCCATTCTCTCACCACCCATACATCATACGACCATTCCTCTGTTACTGTGCATCTGCTGATACAGTGCGGACATCACTACCATTGCTGCTGTTTTATCCTTTGTTGTGACTGACACCCTCTAAACCCCTTTTCTTCTCTCTAAACCTCTGTTTTGTAAGGGATGTAATGTTTTCGGTTGTGTTATTATGCATTTTTGTAATGGTGCAAGGGTACAATCATCCATCAAGGTAGATTGGAACATGGGCATCAAACTTGTAATACTAACCGTCGAATTCTTGCATCCAACTGATTGAAATAACCACAATACCTTTAAAAGAAATGACATCTTTTAAAGTACTTGATCACTTTTTCAGGCAAAATGAGCCATTGGAGCGTTGATTTTTTTAACACTCAAATTGAGATATAGAAACTTTGAACTTTATTTTGGGATCTCTTCACCTTTACCGTAGCCTCTGATTCCCGGAGCTTAGATTACAAGTGAGAAGAAGAAAAAAAGAGAAAGATAAAGGGAAAAGAAGATGAGGGCTTGAGAGTTGATTGGATCCTCGCGTCTTCTTGGGCTCCCTTGAATACACTCTTACTTTGGCAACTTATTTTTTCCTTTTCTCTATCTCTTCTTTTTCTCCTTTTTTTTTAACTTGTGTAATTTCTTTCTTTTATAGAGTTGTTCCCTTAAGTTTAGCATCTCATGATGACTGGTTTACTGAAACTAGCATCAGTTACCTTCTTTTACTGTAACTTGCAAAGGTAGTAAGAGAGATTTACCGCAACCAGCATAGGTTACCCTATTTTACCGTAACCAGCAAGCATGGTAAATGAGGTTTACTGAAACCAGCACAGATTACCCTCTTTTACCGTAACCAGCAAGCATAGTAAGAGAGTTTATCATAAAATGCGTATTTATCTTATCAAGTATAAATGAATGTATATTTGATAATTTTGACATACTTATACATGTATTTAAATTATTTATTTATTTATTATTATATTATATATTATATTATATATATATTGTGCAAACAGTTTGCCCCTAGATTTCTTTATGTTTGAAAGTAATTTCAAATGTAAAGAAATCGCCTTTATTTATTTAGCCCTTCTTCTTTTTTTTGCTAAATAAATTTTATTCATTTGGATTGTAGAGTTGACACAAGATCTATTCATATTTAAATCCCATTTTATTTGGGTTTGAACTTTGATCCATAATTTGGATATAATTTGTTGAATCTGGGTTCGTATTTTTTTTTACCGTGCGGAATCAACTCACTTTTTGGACTCTTCCCTTTTTTTATGAGAAATCTCCAACATTTTATAGGATTCACACCCTCTTTTTTTTAGGTGTGCTTTCCTATTTTTTGAGGTTTCTTTTAGTGCCCAACATTTTTGTATTTTTTGTATTTATTTATTTATTTTTAATTATATGTTTATCCATAACATTGGTAATTTAGGTTACCTAGTTTAAGATTAGAAAATGTGAGACCCAACATCTTTTTGTAAGATTCTCATCTTTTGAGCTAGTTAGAAACCCAATTAATTGAGATTCCTTTCGGATTAACATCATCACAAGGACACTTACTGTAATACCTGTAAATTTTATTGGATAAATAAACTCGAATTTCATATTCATAAGCTGATACGAGGATATTTCCATTGTTTTAATTTTTATTCTTATTTAGATCTTGGATACCCTGTTTGGATCTTCAATATCGGATCCATAATATCCTGTTCGAATCTTCGATATTCCATTTGGATCTTAGATATCGGATCACGAACATTAAATTTGATATTTAATAATAGATTTTGGTCAAATGGATGGGATCTCTGGTATTAGATCCTCAATATCATGATCAAACTTGATATTGGATATAGGACGAATTGAGTGGATCCGCGGAGTTTAAATCAGATTTTTAATAAGAAAAAAATCTATATTGGACCTATAATACTTTAGAGGGATCCGTAAATAGCACAGGCGATGGTTGGATCCATATTTCTTTATTTGGATCCTGGACACCAGAGAGGTAAATAGGGTAGAGTCCAACTAAAATTTTACTTGGATCCATAACAAGTCACTTGGAATCCAAGATAAAGTATCTAGATCCATAGAAATCTAATTTGGGTTCATAAGCAAAAAATTTAGTACCTTGAAAATTAAAAGATCCAGATCCACGGATGGATCTGGATAGGCCCAAAACGTGGACCCAACTATAAGTGAGTCACGAATCACGAGTTCGGTCAAACCAAGCCCACACCCACTGGTGCGTTAAATGAAAAGTGAATATATATATATATATGGTTCACGTTAAAAACAATACATTCAAGGTTAAGAGGAGAAGTGAAAAAGAAAAAAAACAAACGTTAAAGTTAAAAACGAGGAGCACACGCAAACCCTAAAAAGGATTTACGTTTGAGATTAGAAAGAGAGGGCTGTGTGTTTTCATGCAGCCAGAAATGAATGAGGGAGAGTGGGTAACCGACCACCTCTCCCCCACGATCTCCTCCGATCTTCTCTCCCTCACATCTTTTAAAAACCCCCTTCCACACACACTCTTTCGTTCTCTCTTCCTCTCCCACTCGTTAATTCTT
The DNA here is from genome assembly GCF_984573655.1 of Nuphar pumila. NCBI lineage: Eukaryota > Viridiplantae > Streptophyta > Magnoliopsida > Nymphaeales > Nymphaeaceae > Nuphar > Nuphar pumila. The sequence continues at coordinate 68,799,137 of NC_143265.1, forward strand.
CTTCACTTCCGTTTCCACTCGTTACCTCTCTCTTTGGTGCATGAATTGGAGAAGGGGGCGCACGGCTGCAAGAAAACACGGCAAAGAGAGAAAAAACTTCTAAAAGGTAGGGTTTATTGTGATTTTCGTAGTGTACTGGTTTCAAAGATGTGAGACAGGGCAGCACAACCCATTTGCATGGGTTTAAACTGTGTGAACGATGAATCTCGGAACTGTGTATGTGTTAAATACCGAATAATGGATTTCTCGTGTACTGATTTTCGAAAATCCAACTTTTAACTTCCTGATTCACCGTGTTTGAGTGGGTAGGATCCCTATGCCTTCGCCGTGTTCTCTGTCCCAAGGTTGTAAGGATATATATATATCAATGATTCATACCTGCAAAGCCTATAAAGGTTTTGTGGTCTATTTGAAAACCTGCAGGTCGATACCAGAATTTTTCGGTATGACAGGTCCTGGGCTGGAACATGGCTGTCAAACACCTCGGCGATTTTCTCTCTGCATTACGTTTAGAATGCCTATTCTAATGGTTAATATTAATGTCGTTATGCAGACACTGTATTTAAATGGAAGAAAAAGTCTTGTTAACTTTGTTTATAAACATTCTCTAGAAATCATATGCCAACATCAATTATTAAATGATTTTGATTCTAGTGACAAATGAAGAATTGTAGGAGATATTTTTGTTATAACTTAAGAACCATTAAGTGTATTTCAGAATTTTGACACAATGGGCCTGTATGCTCTTGCTAAAGAACATGATCCTGTTTTTCTTTTCTAAGATGTTTAATTATACGGTTAGATCATGCAATCATAGTTATTAGAAGAGTTTATGTTTTACACTTTGGATCATACTTTCCTTAGCTGTTGTATTATGATTCAGATAAGTTTGGTTTAGCATAAGAAGTTTATAATGGATCTGTCAGAAACCAAACACACAAGTACTCATGGTTTTAACATTAGTGAACACGTTGTGAGGTGTGAAAATTGGCAGAAAGCGATAGTTGTTCACCCTTGACTGCGGTAGGGATATGCAATTGTTTACATGGGAGAGATTGAGTAATGTTGACAAAAGGAACATGTGGCATACTATATATATATATATATATATATATATATATATATATATATATATATATATATATATATATATATATATATATATATTAATCACACACACACACACACACACACTCGATTGGTTACATAGTTGTTGCACCCATCATTTCACCCATTACTGTGTACATGAAGCAGTTATACTGGTTTTATAGTGTTACTCTGACTATATTCTACTTCATGTCGAGCATATGTAGATGTCTCTGGCTATATTTTATTTCAGGACTAGAATATATATGTCTCTGATTGCATATTGCCGCACATACACGCTCAGTTTGTGACATATATGTTTGTACATGCTAGAGCACAAAAACATATATGTAGTTGCTACAATCCTAACTATGAATGAAGCAAGCTTGTAATACAGTTTTCTGCACGAACTTGTGAGTATATAAAAACAATTAAGTATGTGCTCACTATGATGGATACAATTATGCACTGCATGCATTAAGTGAAGCAACTGGGGCTTCGCTTGTTTGGCAGGAGCTATTAGTACACATCACCATGTGTTGGGACGCTGCAAACTCAAAATCTAATGGTATGTTTAAAAAAAATATGATCTATTAACCGAGCCTGTCGGTCGGTTTGATGCTAGCACATGAACGGCCAAGTCTGGTGCATGAGGGTTCCATAAGAGCCCCTCGAGATATAAAATGATTACACAAGTAAATTGAAATAAATAATTATTGCTTGACTGATTTAAAGGTACCGAGGCATTTGTGCTTATCCGGTTTTAAGGTACCAAAGCACTCTAGGTGAGCCTGCCCAATTAAATGGATAAAAAACTGGGTAACATACCTATTTAAGGTATGAATGGTTGGGAATCTACTACTCCGGCGGTATGATTCAAATTTTAGGAAACTACATTGTCTTTTAGCTACTGGGTTCAGATCAGGGAAAACCAGAGTTACCGGAAGTGCCTAGGTAAAAGAGGAAGCGTGCTTCCAAAGCATGAGGAGAAGTGTCCCCCTTTTTTGGGAAGCGCACTTCCCCCTCGCTTTCTCATTTTTTCATTTTTTCGCTTCCCCCTCGCTTCCGGTTCGCTTCCTAGGTCGTTTCTGGTTCGCTTCCGAGACGGTTCGGAATTTTCTTCTAAGTGGTCCCACGCTTCCTCGCTTCCTAAATTTTTGAAAGTGCCTCGCTTCCTCGACTGGTAACTTTGGGGAAAACCCTAATAAATCGGGTAATACAAATTAATAAGATAGCAACCCACTCATATACGGGCTTATCTTGGAGAGGATAGGTGATACACAACTCCGGAGACATGTGCTTCTTGTTTCGAGTACCAATGGCGTGTTGGTCCCCAGTCATCAGATTTAGGGGACCCGGACTACAAAATTATCCTAGGTGGTAGCTCCAAGTTCTTCTACAGAAGTTAGGGATGCATCCTATTATTTTGTGCCTTTGAGAGGTTCTCTCAGTTATTCAACCGCTCCCTTAAGATTTCAGTTTCAGTTAGACATTCAGGTTAATAAAATACCAATGCATAATAAACCTCTGAATGTTCTCTTTTGTTACGGTTGTCTTGACCTGCGAGTACTCGCGGGATAATTCAAGAGAAACATTAAATTGAACTTTTTGTGTATATCAGTCAGAAAAAAAAAATTGTAAGCTTTATACTTGAACTTGTTATTAGTTATTTACAACATGTGATTAGTTAATTGAGCATGTGATGAATTATTTGAATCTGTGATTATTTATTTGATCATGTGATTATTCATGTTATACTAATTAGTGAGTTAGCATTGTAACATGCAATGGATTAATTTTCTTGTTATTTGTTCAATTATGTCATTCTTAGTATCATACTTTATTATTCGTAGCTATTCAATTACATTGCATACTAGTTATATAGTACATCTGCAAAATCACAGTATTCTTCTACGCAGACTGGTTGTAGTCTGACACAAGTTATTTTACTATTTTTCAAGAGAAGAGTAAACGATAAAGAGTGGTTGTGGGATGATGTGTGGACTAGGATATATGATCTATTGTGTTCCCGGGATGTCAAAAATTTAATTTAGTTACTGTTAATTGTTATTCAGTGTTCTGAACTCTGATCTTATGTTTTAAACTTTTATTAATGAAATGAATGATAATTGTTTTGATGATTGTTGTGATGTGCCTGAAATGTTTATCCTAATTAATTTGAATTTTTTCGCTGTTATAAAAAAAATTTAAAAATTTGGGTTAAATTTTCGGTCGTTACACTTACTTATCTCTTAGAAAGTCATCTATAAATAAGCATCCCTTAACACCAAATAGCAGAAGCCTTCCTTAGTCAAATTTTGATTCATAATTCTAGGCCTAAGGGAAGCATTTTTTTCTTTCTTTTCCCTTTTTTTTATTTCTTTGCTTTCTTTCTCAACTACAGATGTTGGTTGAGTAGTAGTCCCTGTATCCATAATTTTTTTTTTCAGAATTAAGTTGCCCTCTTTATTATCTTAGAGAGACCGAAAACTTGCGGTCAGTACTTGGATTGGATCTTAATCCACTTTCTGAAAGGGTGTGAGGTTTGGATCTATTTTACTTTTTGGACCCGAAACAGCTTGAATTGAATGTTCACTCAATTTCTGAAAGGGCATGAAGTTTGAATCTATATCTTTTCTTATTGGACCTGAAAGGGCCTGAGTTGAATCTTAACTCACTTCTCGAAATGCATGAGGTTTGGATCCGTTTCTTTTCTTATTGGACCCGAAAAGGCCTGAGTTGGATCTTTACTCACTTCTCGAAAGGGCGTAAGGTTTGGATCTATTTTACTTTTCTTATTAAATCCGAAAGAGTCTGAGTTGGATCTTAACTCACTTTTCGAAAGGGCGTGAAGTTTGGATCTGTTTCTTTTCTTATTGGACCCGAAATGGCTTCAGTTGGATCTTAACTCACTTCTCGAAAGGGCATGAGGTTTGGATTTGTTTCTTTTCTTATTGGACCTAAAGGGGCTTGAGTTGGATCTTTACTCACTTCTCGAAAGGGCGTGAGGTTTGGATCTGTTTCTTTTCTTATTGGACCCAAAATGGTCTGAGTTGAATCTTAACTCACTTCTCGAAAAGGCATGAGGTTTGGATCTGTTTATTTTCTTAGTTGACTCAAAAAGGCCTGAGATGGATTTTAACTCACTTCTGGATCTGTTTCTTTTCTTATTGGACCCGAAAGGGCCTGAGATGGATCTTAACTCACTTCTCGAAAGGGCATGAGGTTTGGATCTTTTTTTTTTCTTATTGGACCCGAAAGGGCCTGAGTTGGATCTAAACTCACTTCTCGAAAGGGCATAAGGTTTAGATTTGTTTCTTTTCTTATTGGACCCGAAAAGGCTTCAGTTGGATCTTAACTTACTTTTCGAAAGGGAATGAGGTTTAGATCCATTTCTTTTCTTATTGGACCCGAAAGGGCCTGAGTTGGATCTTTACTCACTTCTTCAAAGGGCGTGAGGTTTGAATCCGTTTTTTTCTTATTGGACCCGAAAGGGCGTAAGTTGCATCTTAACTCACTTCTCGAAAGGGCGTGAGGTTTGGATCCGTTTCTTTTCTTATTGGACCCGAAAGGGCCTGAGTTGGATCTTAACTCACTTCTCGAAAGGGCATAAAGTTTAGATCTGTTTCTTTTCTTATTGGACCCGAAAGGGCCTGAGTTGGATCTTCACTTACTTAACCAAAGGGCATGAGATTTGAATGTGTTTTCTTTCTTTGGATTCAGTGTTGACAAATAATGGATCTGGACTCGATCCTCAAAAGGGCTCAAGCTGGATTCGAACTTGAAAGTGTGTTGACATGGATCTGGGCCCATAGCTTATAAGTAGTGCATACTTTAGTCGGGTCTATGAACAATATCAAACACGCGAATCCAACTTCAACAAGTCAGAACTTTAACTATAATATTAGCAACCAGTGAATTTGTATTATCTACTAAAAGAAGCTTCCCAAAGAGCGCACTAACATTTTTATAAGACGTTTAGCTTATAACTAATGTCATCAACAATACCGAAGTCAAATTATCCAAGCTATGAATAAATGTTTCTTTCTTTTCTTCTTTTTTTTTACAAAGAATTGATATTTGCATAAATTTTGGAGTGCTTTAATTTTGTATTGTTGTCTTCAGTGGCATTTTTCATTTCAAACATTTGACGCTTCTTTAACAACTCCTTGACATTTTTCATGCTCATGAACAAACCATATTTTTTTAGCCATATATAAGAATGACCTAATAATTACTATGCGGTTTAACCTCATGCAGCAAGGAGAAAATTTTGATTAACTTAAACAGCAAGGCAATTTATTAGGCACATTTTTATTAGCAGTTTATACTCGTGCACAGAGTTACTACATTTGAAAGAGAAAGCAAAACTATTTAATGCCCCTTAGCAATTTATACTCGTGTGAGGCTTTTCTTAGAGTAACTATCCATATAATCTATACTTGTGTTGTAATATCAGGTTTTTCACACTTAGTTGAATTTGTGTTTTTCGAAAATTTGGCTAAGTATAGAAGAAAAATCGGGTAAACCTCGATAATAGGCCTATGTCCTTTGAGTCTGGAATCGATCCAGGTCTCATCGACAAGGTCTAAACGAGCCAATCAAAAGGTGTAAAGAAGTTTTATTTTAGACATTTAAATTCAAGCAAAATTTGGGCTAAATTCGGGCGAAATTTGAAAGCAAAATTCAAAGTATATGTCGTTGGATGTGTCTCGGAATTTCGAGTCCAACGATATTTTACTTTTCCCAATCCAAGTTACAGTTGGCCCGAAAATCGCCTTTTTTCATAAAGGGACGACCTCGACGGTCCGGGTTCGGATTTAGATCGGGCTGAATCCAAAGTATTGGATCCAAGTTAATATGGATCTGGACTCTGACCAAGACCCATATTAATCTGGAGTTCATCCAGCCCAGGACTCAATTGGGGTTTGTATATGGATTTGGATCTTGGATCCAGATCCAAACCCATACCCAACGATAATATAGCTTTAAATTCATTTTTATATTCAAATTAAAGTTAAAAAGGGCCCAAAGGGATAAGATACCCTATGGAAGCTTCTCGATAATTATTTATTAATAAATAATTAAATTAATATTAAATAAAAATTAATTCTGAATTTCAAAAGTTGCTTTATGGTAAGCCTCTAGAAGAATCTACTTTAACCTTAAAACAAGGACATAAAAAGGCAAATAAAAGTAAAAGAAGGTAAGTGGAAAAAGGAAGTTTGAAATAAAGTAGCAAAAAAGGAGGGGAAGTTGAGGGAAAGTAGAAAAGTATTTTTTATCCCCAGCCCCCAAATGAGAAACCCTAGAGGGGCGTCACCTCTAGGGCCTCTCATTATTTAAAGTAAGAAAAAAAGAAGGGGGGCATGAACTAGAGAGAGAGGAAAGACAGAGAGAAGCGAAAAGAGGAAAATAAGGTAAGGAGAAGGCAAGGAGAAAGAAGCCATCGTCCTCTCCGAAGCTTTGAAGCTCTCCGGTCCTCTTTTTTAAGCGTCAAAAAAAGCGATATTTTTGGGACAGGACAATGTGTCGGCTGGGATAGAATAGTATGTTGTCCAGTTCTAGCCAACTGGTTCGGCTCAGGCTGGGTCCCTGTAAAAAAAAAAAGGTATATACATATGTAAAAGAAAAAGAGTTTTGGACTGATTTACAAAGTCCAAGTTCATACATGGTAAATAAGTTGGTTTACACAGTCTACATATTCAGAATTTGTACTTGCTACATATTTAGTCTTTGACATATTAAACACTTAGATATATATACGTTGAATGTGCATATTTACATATATGTCCAGATTTACATACATGTGCATATTTACATGTATATTCAGATTTACATTTTCAAGATGACTGCATGTTGGATGCTCATGATTTTTGTCTAGATTCATATGTATTGGATGACCATAGTTGGGTTCCGTTTTACATGCTAAAATGCGCACGTTTATGACCAAAATTACATGTGTTAATAGTACAGATTCTATACATGATAAATGGTAGATTGATACATGTGAAATATGCATAAGTGTATGTCTGTACAGGTTCAAATTTTTGTATGTTCATAGTGGACTGATATGCATGTTTGCATATGAGTATTGAAACGTACTCATGTGTCTACCACTGCTGTCCCAGTGCGGGCAGCATGGCTTGGACCCGGTGGATGAGTTTTGCACCCCAGGCTCGCCGAAATGGCAAAAAGGAATTTTAGGTCATGCATGATTATGACCTTTAAAATGTTGTTTACTTACCTATGCATGAAATGAAAATGTAAATCCTGAAATATGAATTTTTGTTGTTACACTTGCATGATCATGTGAATGTTGCATAGCGAGTATGAGATGAATCATGAAAAGAAAGTTGTATTTTTTGCAATCGTGTGATCATATGCATGTGAAATTTGTTATTCATGTATATTCTTGGTTAGTGTGTATGAATATGCGTTTGAGAGCATGTTGAATGATTGCATAAGAGGCATGCTCATTATGGATTTTGCATTAGATGCATCGGTGATCAAAAGTGAACCATTGTAGGCTGTGTGGGCCTTGAGCAGGTGTTGCTCCATGTTTAGTTTATGCATCACAAAAATCAACTTAATAGTTTTAAACTAATTACATTGTTTCATGTCATAACAGGTCATGGTCTTGTGATGAGTTTCGCATGTTGAATGGCAAAACAAAGAATTGAAATAAATCATTATTTAAATGAAAAGATAAATGAGAAAATAGTGTAATTAATGTTCTCCCAGATGTCCCTTCTTTAGTGTGGGAATTCTAGACTACAATTTTGGGGAACCGTGAGGATACTAAAACTTTGTATGCGATTGTACCCTTGAACCCAACTAGGTGGTTCACGTCCTGGCCACGGTTTTAGGGAGATTCTGCCACTTTGCATGAGGGTGGTGTGTAGACGCAGTTGTGGTCATTGGTATACCAAGAAAGTGACATTAGTAGATGTTGAATTCCCTACTGTCCTGACATTAGATGTTGAATTATAATGTTCCGATGAATGGTGCTGAATCCTGAAGTCGGTCGAGGGCCAAGTAGGAAACCCAATATTAAAATACCAATTTGTGTGTTAAGCTACAACTGGGGATCCAACTTGAACTAGAGAATTTGTTTACCCGTTTTGAGTATCCGCACGTTATGGTAATAAAAAGAGAAATAAAAATGTGTGCATTAAATAGGGACATGCATACACAAAGAAAATCTGATAATAACTTAATAAGTTATTCATGCATGTGCATTGAATCCATGCATTCTACTGTTTTGCATTAGATCATACAACTTTATTGATTTATAGAATGTAATATCTCGTGTTACATAAATTTTTATTCTTAGAATGCATAAATAATCAATTGAAGCATGAGATAGTTGTTACATTTTTCACTAAAGATATTGCTTGAATCTAATTTATGTTCTTGTTAAGATATGTATATATATTAAGATACAGATTTACATATACATATATGTATATGTATGTTTAAAGTGTTGTAAACCAAAATACCCATCAAGGGTATTTCGGTACTTTCACTGTAATAGGCATCAGCCAAATAGGGGCTGACAATCCTTTTTATTTCTTTTTTATTTTCTTTTTTTTTGTTTTCTTTTTTGCTTTCTAGTTTTTTGTAATATTGGGAGCAGCTCCAAGTGACTGTTGGAGCTGCTCCCAACGGTCATAATTCTAACTGTTAGGAGCAGCCCAAGAGTCACCTTGGGTTGCCCCCAATGGTGAACTTGTTCTATAAATTGGCCTTAAAGGCCTTGTATTCTTTAACACTCTTATGAGTGAATTTATGCAATATCAACATTTGTAAGAGCCTTGTGTGGGTAGTTTGGTGATTCAATCAAGCATTCAACTTGATTGAGAGTTTGTTCTTACATGTTCTTGCACATGTATCGGATTTGATCCATTTCATTACATGGTATCAGAGCTTTGGTGGTGTTCCAAAGGACGTTTGCTAGAAAGAAGATCGTGATCAAAAGAAGGATCTTAGACTTGGGAAAATTCTGGTTGTTGCATCGGGGAGCGGGCCATCTCCAAAAAAAAAAGCCTTGTATCACATTCATTTTCTCTCTTCCTCTCTTTCTCACCTTCTCTTGTTTTTTGTTTACCGTTTATTGTAAATGGAGAATGAGAAGGAAGTGATTGTCTCCATTCCCATACGCTTAAATGACACCAACTATGTGATGTGGGCATCCATAGTAAAACATAAAATATAGGAAAAGGGGCTTTAGGGGTTAGTTGACGGCTCCGACAAAGGGCCAAAACTCATCCTTATAAAGTTGGAGAATGAAAAAGAAGTTGCGCTTCAAGGAGAGGAAATGGCTAAAGTCGTTTCCGAATACGAGAAAAGGTGGAAGGAATGGAGAATGGGTCATTCCAAAATGATTGGATAGCTCATCAATAGTGAGGACATTCATAAATGTTCTAGTTTGGCGAAGTTTGACTTCGCTAGTGATGCTTGGAAATACCTTAAAGACATGTATAGATTTAAGGATATTACGCATATATGTAATTGTAATGAAATAAGTGGAAGAAACCAAGAATGCTAAAGCATTCACAATGTCCCACACGGACAAGTGCAACAAGCATAAGAGAGGAAATCCACTAAGGGATATACAAAGGGCCTTATAAAAAGGCTACACACATGAAAAATAATATCACTATTATTGAAGAGGAGCTCTCAAGAGCAATACAACATACATGGGGGGTTCCCCCTATTTATAAGAAAAGGAGACCAAAGGGGGCTCCCAATAGAGTCGTTGGGAGCCCCCAACGGTCACACCGTTGGGGGCTCCCAACGACTCTATTGTGGGGCCCCTTTTCGGTATCCAAAAAATACATTTTAAAAAATAAAAAGAAAAATAAAAAACAGTAAAATAAGAGAAACAAAATAAGTACCCCTATGGGGTACTTTGTGAAATGATCATAATACCCCTATCGGGTATTATGGTATTATTACATATGTTTTAACACCCCCCCTCAAACTTTACAGGGGAATGACCGAAAGTTTGCCAAGAAGGAACAAGAAGCGAGGAGCAGGCAGGGCTTTGGTAAAGAAATCTGCAAGTTGATATTCTGAAGTGACATATGGCAGAGTGACTGTCCCACGAAGATATTCATCACGTACATCATGACAGTCCATCTCAATATGTTTAGTCCTTTCATGAAAGGTGTGGTTGCTGGCAATATAGATGGCACTTTTGTTGTCGCAACAAAGCTTCAAAGCCCCGGTAATTTCGACTCCCATATCTTGAAGAAGACTTCGAAGCCACACAAGCTCCATTGTAGTGGTTGCCATAGCCCTGTATTCTGCTTCAGTAGAAGACAACGAGATTTTCTGTTGTTTCTTGCACCTCCAAGCAATTAGCGAATCTCCTAGAAAAACACAAAAGCCAGTAGTTGAGATTCGATCATTTGGGTTTCCTCCCCAGTCAGCATCAGTATAAGCCAGTAAGTCTAAGGAAGAGATTGAGGATAGGAATAGCCCTTTAGTCAAAGTATTTTTGATGTATCGAATGATCCGGAGCACAGCACTCATATGCACAGATGTAGAAGCATGCTGAAATTGACTTGCAGAGTGCACAGCATGAGCAATATCCGGCCTGGTGATAGTCAGATAGGTGAGGGAGCCTATGAGTTGCCTGTAGGGCGTAGGATCATCCAGCAGAACTCCATCCTCCAGTCGTAGTTTAGCATTGATAACCTCGAAAGTCTCCACCTTTTTGTCATCTGAAATCCCAGATTTGGAACATATGTCTGCAGCAAGCTTCATCTGTGACAGTATATACCCTCGAGGAGAGTATGCTACTTCTATACCAAGAAAGTACCTAAGAAAACCCAGATCAGACATATCAAAATTATGTTTTAACATATTTTTAACATTAAGAATACCACTTTCATCATTGCCAGTGATGATCATATCATCAACATAAAGCAGAAGGATGATGATACTATTACCTGCACGTTTAACAAAGAGAGCAGTGTCAGTATAACATGAACGAAATCCCAATTTTAACATGATAGCACTAAATCTATCATACCAAGCCTTAGGGGCTTGTTTAAGACCATATAAAGCTTTTAATAACCGAAGAGTTTGACATTGGTTAACATTAATTCCCGACGGAGGGTCCATATATACTTCTTCATTCAACTGACCATTAAGAAAGGCATTTTTAACATCTAATTGAAATATAGGCCATTTCTTAGATGATGCTACTGCTATTAGAGTTCTAACACTTGTCATGCGAGCCACGGGGGCAAAAGTTTCCTCATAATCGATGTCATATTCTTGTGAATATCCCTTAGCAACTAATCTAGCTTTATAACGTTCTAGGGAACCATCACTTTTTGTTTTGACTTTGTAGACCCATCGACATCCTATAGCTTTTTTATTTGGAGGAAGATGAACTATTTCCCAAGTTTTAGCCTTATTTAAAACATCTAGTTCAACTTTCATTGCGTCAACCCAATGAGGAATATTTTTTGCTTGATTATAGTGGGAAGGTTCATAGTAAGAATGCAAGGCAATTAGACAAGCTCTATATTTAGGTGAGAGAGTTTCATATGAGACAAACCAATTTGGTGGAATGGATTCTCTAGAAGAACGCCTAAGAGAGGTTTCTTCTAGGGGTTCATTAAGCCGCAAGAATTTTTCTAAAGCACTAATAGGTTGTGCTTCCTCACGCCGAGTGTATACTTGGAGATTGTCACCATTAGTTGGTGATACATCATTATCATGAGTATTTTCTAAAGATTCCGGATGACTCAAAAGATCATCATTTGAGTCTTCTAAAAGATCATTGATAAACATATAATCAATTTCATTTGGTTTTTCCAAAATTTCAAATCCATTTTCCTCTTCTAAAAACGTCACATCTTTGGAAACAAATAATTTATTGTTCTTATAGTCAAAGCATCTATAGCCCTTTTGATTTTCACCATATCCTAAAAATACGCATTTTATTGCTTTAGGTGACAATTTATCTCTTTTATGCAAAAGAACAAAGCATTTACACCCGAAAATATGAAGACGATTGTAGTCGGGTGTCATATTGAAAAGTTTTTCATAAGGGGAGATGTTATGCAATTTTGAAGATGGCATCCTATTGATTAAATAGGTGGAGGTCAACACGGCTTCGGCCCAAAAATTTTTAGGAATATTTTTAGAAATGAGTAAGGATCTAGTGGTTTCTAAAATATGTCTATGTTTCCTCTCTGCTAGACCGTTTTGTTGAGGAGTCCTTGGGCAAGATTTTTGATGACAAATGCCATGTTGTTTTAGATATGATTGAAAATCATTTGATAAATACTCTCCACCCGAATCGGATCTAAGAATGGATATTTGACTTTGAAATTGATTTTGAACTTTTGGATGAAATTCTTTGAAGAAGTTAAAAACTTCCGATTTAGCATTAAGAAAATAAATCCATACGTATCTAGTATAATCATCAATAAACGTAACATAATACGAATAACCACCTTTGGATAAAACCGGAGATGGTCCCCATACATCGGAATGCACCAATTCAAAAGGTCTTGTTGTCACAAAGGTTCTAATAGGAAAAGGAGTAGACTTCATTTTTCCAAAAATGCAATCTTTGCAATTGATATCTTTTTCTTTACAAAACTTGTTTCCAAAAGGAAAAAGATATATTTTAGAGTAACTTGGATGTCCAAGTCTTTTATGCCAAGTTTCAATATTTTTGTCTTGGACATAAGTACAAAATGAGGTATTTGGAAGTGTTAAGTCATCCATAAAATAAAGGTCTCCCTTCCTATGGCCTTGCCCAATCCGCTTCCCGGACCGGAGATCCTGCACAAAGAACCCTTGGGATGAGAAAGATATTTCACATCCATGGTCGGCTATTTGAGAAACGGAAAAGAGGTTAAGATTTAATTTAGGAACTATTCTAACTTTTGGAACAAGAAAATTTTGAATATTTTTAGAATCAAGAGTTCCAATACCATTTATTTTGAGAAAAGTTCCATCGGCCGTAGAGACACAAGATAATTTTGAATTGGCGTGCACATTGGTTAATGCATTTTAATGAAGAGTCATGTGAAAAGAGGCTCCGGAATCTAAAATCCAAGAGTACGTACCGGGAGGTGATGATGAGGCAATGGCGGCACCGGAGGTGGAAGAAGTGACCTTTAGAATTTGTTGAAGAGCCAAGGAGATTTGTCCAAGAGTATCTTTGAGATCCCCGTTCTTGCCGTCATCTTCTTTGGTGGTGGATTCTTCAACGGAAGCCACCTTTGGCTTGAATGCCCCATTTAGCTTTGGGAAACGGGTTTAATATGTCCCGGCTCATAACAATGGTGACATATAATCATTTTTCTTCCACCACTCCCTTGCTTACCAAAATGAGGTGGTTTGTATGTTTTAACATGATTGCCGGGTTTAGATAAGGCAAGAACTTCCTCTATGCTTTTACCCATGCTATGCCTAGTCTCTTCTTGAGTAATCTCGGCAATAGCCTCTTCTAAGGGAGGAAACGTGGATCTATGGAGAAGTGAGGATCTCATTTGTTCAAATTCGGGACGAAGCCCAAATAAAAATTGAAACAATCTATCTTGTTCCATTTGTTTTTGTCTTAGAACCACATCCTCCATAGATACCCATTTCGGCTCTAAAAGAGCCAATTCATCCCACAAAGGATTTAGAGCACTATAGTAATCTTGTATGCTCATGTCACCTTGTTTTGTGGTTCTAACTTTTTCTTGCAAGAAATAGGCTCTTGCAAGATCCTTTTGGGTAAACATACCCTTCATAAAAAACCAAGCTTCATTTGCCCGACGGAATTTTGCAATATTTGCACATACCTTGAGTTCGACATTATTCATAAACCATGCTAGGATTTTTGCATGGTTGCTCTCCCAATCTTCCATTTGATGATTATAGTCTTCAATGGCCTTGAGACGAGCATCGCCTTCAAGTGCTTTCTCTTGATCTCCTTCCATCTTTGTGAGCTTAAGTTGGGGTTCCGGAACGGTTCCCATTACATAACCCCAAAGCTTCTTGCCTTTGAGATTATTCTTCATTGCGGATGCCCACATCATGTAATTTTTTCCATTGAGTTTGAATGATAGATCGATCTTGACTTCCATTGCTACACAATGAAGATGTGAGAAAGAAAGGAAGTAGAGAGAGACAAGATTTTACCTTTAGAAGATCGTATGGCTCTGATACCATGTAATGAAATAAGCGGAAGAAACCAAGAATGCTAAAGCATTCACAATGTCCCACACGGACAAGTGCAACAAGCACAAGAGAGGAAATCCACTAAGGGATATACAAAGGGCCTTATAAAAAGGCTACACACATGAAAAATAATATCACTATTATTGAAGAGGAGCTCTCAAGAGCAATACAACATACATGGGGGGTTCCCCCTATTTATAAGAAAAGGAGACCAAAGGGGGCTCCCAATAGAGTCGTTGGGAGCCCCCAATGGTCACATATGTGACCGTTGGGGGCCCCAACGACTCTATTGTGGGGGCCCTTTTCGGTATCCAAAAAATACATTTTAAAAAATAAAAATAAAAATAAAAAACAGTAAAATAAGGGAAACAAAATAAGTACCCCTATGGGGTACTTTGTGAAATGACCATAATACCCCTATCGGGTATTATGGTATTATTACATATGTTTTAACAGTAATGTCCAAAATAAAGTGAGGACAATGACTCAAAGAGAGATGAGCATAAGAGAGTATTATAATGCACTATCTCTCCTTTGAGATGAATTGGCTCTTCTTGAGCCAAAGTGGCATTGCCCACAAGATGTTGAGCTCCGTGAAAATCAAATCAAAGTGGAGCATTTTTATCAATTCATAAATGGGCTTAGGCTCAAATTTGAAGGAACTAAGTCCGCTCTTCTTCATAGAGGAGGAGTTTCTTCCATAGTTGACACACTTGAAGAATTAAATATGAAAGAAAATAAGTTGAAAAAGTCATCCACTTCTAAGAATGAAGAATCCGTGTTTGCTATGTCAAAGCCCAGAAATCATACGAAGAGTTATAAACCACCTCATTTTGTAAGAAATGAGAATGATAGAAACCCCAACAAATATGAAAAGAGGGGTGATCATCAGCCAAAGAAAGGTAGAAATATTATTTGCTACCATTGTTATGAACTGGGACACATCAAACCATTTTGCCCCAAAAGAAAGAAGGATGATTATGAAGAAGAAAAAAGAGTGGTTTCGGTTTGAAATGAGTAAAGTGGACAACTCCAAATGCATCGATTCACTCTCCTTAACTCAATTGATGGAGACATTACAACCTATGTTTAAAGCTCAATCTCCTTATTCAGGAATGGCCGTATCAACAAGTGAACCATGGTAATATTAAATCTGTTGGTAAGCAGAAACATTCTAAAGAAAATAAGAAAATATGAGGAAGAAGAGAGGAATTATCTGGGAATCGACAACCTCATTATATTCACTATAGGTTGTAGTAAACCTTGATTATATTAAATAGGGTTACAACATTTTTACAGGAACAAAAATGCCCTGTATAGGAAATAAATATTACATTATAAAACATGTGGATGGATATAGATATGGATCCAATAAAGGATCCATATTCATTCATATTCTAATACCCTCCCTCAAGTTGTGCATGGGTTTGGACCATGTGCAACTTGTTTTTCAAATACCAGAAGCGGTGACTTGTGAGACCTTTTGTGAACATATCAGCAACTTGGTCTTCTGAAGGCACATAAATCGGTTCAATCTCTTTGTCTGCTATTTTTTGTCTGATGAAGTATTGATCAATCTCAATATGCTTGGTCCGACTGTGATGAACAGGATTTAATGCGATTTGTATAGCACTTTTATTATCACGCATAAGTGTCGAACTTGAGATGTCCTCTCACATCTCTATAAGCGAATGTCTAATCCAGGTCACTTCTACTGTGGCAGCTGCCATAGATCTATACTATGCCTCTGTTCTAGATCTTGCCACTGCCTTTTGTTTTCTGTTACTCCATGAGACCAAATTTTCTCCAATAAAAACACAATATTCTGAGACAGACCTTCTCTTATCTGGATCCCTTGCCCAGTCTACATCTGTATATGCCAATATGTCATGTTTTGGTGTTTTCATGAAGATTGTATCTATGAGAGTCTGTCACCCACCGTGCCCTTCAGATAACGAAGAATGCGTTTAACAGCAAACATGGGACCAGTCCTCGATTCATGCATGAACTGGGATACTTGATTAACAGAATATACAATGTCTGGTCTAGTAAAAGTAAGGTACTGTAACATACCCACCAAACTACGATACTTGGTTGCATCAGGATATAATTCACTATCACAAATACTGAGCTTTTGGTTGATAATACTGGGTGTAGACAGAGGCTTGCAATCTATCATTTCTGCTTTATCCAGATCAAGAGTGTATTTGCATTGAGTTAATGACATTTTTTCACCCTATCTGTCCACCTCTACACCGAGAAAATACCTCAGTTCCACAAGATCTTTCATTTTGAACTGCATACTCAATAAATCTTTAATTCGTTGAATATGGTCTAGAGCATTGTCAGTGATCACTATTGAAAAGGAGTCATTATTGGGTCTTGGACCCAACTCATGTATATGCAGGACCCGACCCGATCCATGTACCGGATCGGGTCAAGATCCAATTACTATGTAATGTAAATTAAGATGTTATTAGAGGGTATTTCCGTACCCTAGAATTGTATATTGGATATATACTTAATAGAATGAAAGACGTAGACACTTCTCTCTGACATCTTTTCTCTGCAAACTCTTCTTCCAATACCTTGTTCTCTCCTTTCTTGCATAGAGCAGCGTGAAGAGCCTTTTCTAAGATGGTATCAGAGCAGCGTAACTTCCTGGCATGAAGAGTTGTCTGGATTTTGCTCTTTCAACGTGAAAAGTCGACTCCTTCTCATCGTCGATAGGTCACACTTCTCCTTTTTTTTTCTTTTTCTGTCAAGCTATTCTACTATTCTCCAACGATGTCATCTGTCGACAGAATAACTTCTTTCTGTCAAGTTATTCTATTGTAGATCTGAAACCCATTCAGATCTGATATCGCATTTATGTGTTCTGTTTCCTTCTGTTCTCTTCCTCTCACGCAGAAGCCGAACCGAGTTCTGTCCTTTCACGTGACCTGCTCAGTCACGGTGGTTCTTCTCCTCTCGTTTCTCCTTTCTAACCCCTGCATCATGCAGAAACCGAGTTTCCCTTATTTGTCTCTCTTTTCTATTCCTTTTTATTTTATCTCGCTTCTTTTGTCTGCACGAGCTTTTCCCATTCACCTTTCATATTTTAGTAAATCTGAGTATTTTTTCAGATCCACTGTGTGTCTTACACAGTTCTGAAATCATATATTTAATCATTTGCTTCTATTCCCCATCTGAATATTGTTTCTTTCCTTGCCAAAGTTAAACAAAATATCTATTGTCAAGACATTGCTTTCTCTGTGCTGACTTCTGTCATAACTTTCCTCTAATTTTCAAATGGATTCACCTCATCCACAGTCAGGACTTTCCTCTAATTTTCTCGGACAATTAGTCTTTGAAAAACTGAATAATACCAACTTCTTGACCTGGAAAAGGCATATTCTTCCTTTTATAAGGAGTCAGGACCTCTCTGGTCATCTAGATGGATCAGTCTCACCACCGCCAGAGTTCACTTCGCAAGAAAACACGGACGATAAAAGTGCGCAATTTACTGTTTTTCTCAAAAATCCAAAATATGTTGCTTGGATAAAAAGAGATCAATCGTTAGTGGCATACATCACTTCAACACTCTCATAGGAGGTACTTGTAGTCATTCCTGATGATTGCTCTGAGGCGAGAATCATGTTTATAAAGCGAGAATTTCAAATGTTGAAGAAAGATTCAATGTCTATTATGGAATACCTGAACAAAATGAAAGGCATCACAGATCAGCTGGATATTGTAGGATGTCTAGTCAGTGATAAAGATAAGGTGTAGCAAACCTTGAGTGAGTTGGGGCCAGACTATCATGTTTTGACGATGACTCTATTGTGTCTCCCAGAGCTTTCAAAGTTTGCAGACCTTCGTGCAAAGCTATTGCAGTATGAAATGACTCTGAAAGGATCTTCTGAGGACTCTCATGGGTATTCAGGAACCCAAGATGTGCTGGCCACAGGGATGACTTATGGTAGAGGTCGAGCAAACTTCTTACGAGGAAAGGGAAGACAAGGGAGAAATACCTTTGGGGGTCGTGGTATACTTCTTACGCCCAATATACAAGGACAAAGGCCCATTCCCACCTGTTTTTTATGTAATAAAAAATGGCATATTAAAGAAAATTGTTGGTTCAACCCTCAAAACAAGGGAAAAGCTCCACAAGCGGAGGCTAGGAGGGATGAAGAAGTAAAAGAGTTGTTGTTGGAAGCCTTGGCAGACTTGAATATGAAGCCAAATGATAAAGGCACTTGGTACGTCGACTCCGGAGCAACGACTCACGTCACGGGTGATGCGGGTAAACTCTTGAATCTTACTCCTTATGTTGGTAAGAATAGCATAGTTACGGGAGATGGTTCTCATCACTCCATCTCACATATTGGAAATGCCATTATACCCATGTCCAAGTCCTCTCTTAATCTTTCTAATGTTATTCATGCTCCTAATATTCAGAAGAACATTGTATTTGTCTCAAAACTTGTTGATGATGTTAATGCCTCAGTTGAATTTACTCCCTCTTCTGTTTTTGTTAAGGATCTTCGCACGAGGAAGACATTCGCTGAGGGAAAAAGATGGGGCAACATGTACATCTTTCAAGAAGATCCTTCCTCTATTCATTCTACCCATTCATCCTTGAAGCCTCACCAACACCAATTTCTCGCTCCTTCTGAATCTGTGTTTGTCATTTCTGAATGTAATAAGCCAAGACTTTGGCATAGTCGTCTGGGCCATTTTGGTCGTCATTTTATTGAAAAGCTTGTCTCGAATAATCTCATTCCTAAGTCTAGTATGAGTTCAGAAGTCATTGATATAAAGTGTTCTAGTTGTCATTTATGTAAGAGTCGTGTTTTGCCATTCAATTCTATTAATAAGAGAGCTTCAAGGCCCTTTGATGTCATATGTTCTGATGTCTGGGGTCCTGCCCCAGTTGTTTCTCTTTCTGGCAGTAAATATTACATTATTTTCGTTGATAGCTACTCACGTTATACTTGGATATTTTTCATGAAGCACAAATCAGAAGTTTTTGGATTGTTTCAGAAGTTTCATTCCTTTGTTCAAAACCATTCATCTACCAACATTCTCAATTTCCAATGTGATGGAGGAGGTGAATTCTCCTCTAGTGACTTTGTTAGTTTTCTTCAGCATAATGGGATAAAGAGAAGAGTGTCTTGCCCGCATACACCTCAACAAAATGGGATTGCTGAGAAAAAACATCAACATATTGTTGAGAGTGCAATGAGCATGAAGCACGGGAGCAATCTTCCTGTAGCACTATGGACTGAAGCCTTTCACTCCACGATTCATGTGATAAATCGACTGCCCATGATCATTTTAGAAAATAAGTCACCTTATTTTTCTCTATTTGGCATACAACCTGATTATCATAAATTACGTGTGTTTGGGTCTATTTGCTATGTTCACATTGACAGTTCATTCAGACATAAGTTTCAAGACAAAACCTTAAAGTGCAGGTTTGTGGGATATGTTGAAGACTACAGAAGATATAGGAGATATGATCCATTGAGCAAACGCGTCAAAATATCGAGAAATGTAGTTTGACGAAATGAATTTTGATAATCAGCCGGCTAATTCAAGTCTTCATGTTGTTGACTCAAGTCCCACTGTCGAGGTATACTATCCATGGTTAAATTCAGAACTCTTCTCCAGTGCTAAGGAAGATTGCCCAGCAGACTCTAGTCAGAAAAAGATATACCAAGAATCAGCAAATGCAGCTCAAACAGAAGAGATTGCCACACAAGATTTGGAGCCAAAAAGGTATAAGGGTGTTGTATACACCCGGCGAGAGAAAGAGCCCTCATCCATTCCTTTTACAGATACGGGTCCTTCTGACCCCGCTCCACAGACACTGAATATCAGAAGATCCTCACGGATTTGACATCCGCTTAACAGGTGGGTAAGCTATAAAAGTTTTTCATTGAATTTTCAGTTATTCTTGACGTCCATATATAAAGAGGATGAGCCTCTCATGTTCTATCAAGTTGCAGGTTCTAGAAGATGGGTCGAAGCAATGAATGAAGAAATGGAAGCCTTACATAAATGTGGGACATGGGAGAATGTGCCTAGACCACTAGATAGAAATGTTGTTGGGTCAAAATGGGTATACAAGATAAAGTATGAACCAGATGGGAGCATTGAAAGGTATAAAGCTAGACTTGTAGCCAAGGGATTCGCACAAGAACAAGGACAAGACTTCAATGAAACTTTCAGCCATGTTGTTAATATGGGAACCATTCGTATTATGTTGAGTCTAGCCATTGAACATGGATGGACATTGAGCCAGTTAGATGTAAAAAATGTTTTTTTACATGGGAATTTAAAAGAGGAAGTCTACATGGAACAACTCACTCGGTATGCAGAACGAGACGCCAAGCAGTATGTATGCAATCTAAAAAGGGCACTCTATGGATTGAAACAAGCTTCTCGTTCTTGGTTCGAGAGCTTTTCCCTAGAGATACAAAGGCACGGCTTCTCTCGGTCATTTCTGGATCACTCATTATCCATTCACAATGAACGAGATGTCACTACTCTTCTATTGATATATGTCGATGATATCATCATCATAGGGAACTGCAAAGGTCACATTGAGGAAGTAAAGAACTTATTAAATCATAGATTCAAAATGAAAGATTTAGGGGAGCTGCGATATTTCCTTGGGGGAAAGTTGATAAAAGATGTGATGCACTCACACTTACTCAACACAAATACACGTTGGACATTCTCAGTATGGCGGGGATGAAAGATTGTAAGCCGTTAGCAACTCCAAGTGTCATCCATCAGAAACTGAGTTCTAAAGAAGGGGATATATATGGAGATCCTACTAAGTATCGTAGCATAGTTGGCATGCTGCAATACCTGACCTTTACTAGACCTGATATAGTATACTCGGTTAATCAGGTGTCTCAGTTTATGCATGAACCTCATACATCGCATATGGAGGCAGTCAAACGAATACTTCGTTATCTGAAGGGTACAGTTGGTGATGGGCTGATATACAAGAAAAGTGAATTAGATCCAGGTTATTGCAACTTCATTGGATCTAACATGGTATCTTGGAGCAGTAGAAAACAAAAGGCGGTTGCTAGGTCGAGTACTGAGGCTGAATACAGATTGATGGTTGCTGCCACTGCTGAGGCTACATGGATAAGACACCTCTTAACAGAAATGGGAGAACTGATTGCTCGGTCACTGCTACTGTGTGACAATCAAAGCGCATCAACATGTCTTTCAATTCCATCTATCATAGTAGAGCAAAGCATATTGATATAGATCAGCACTTTGTTAGGAAAAAGGTTGAAGAAAAAAAGATTGAGCCCATGTTTGTGCGAACTGAAAAACAAGTTGCTGATATTTTCACCAAAGGGCTGACAAAGGACAGATTTTGGTTTCTAAAAGGCAAGTTGTTCATGGTACAAAACCATGCACAACTTGAGGGAGGCTGAAAAGAAGTCGTTATTGGGTCTTGGACCCAACTCATGTATATGCAGGACCCGACCCGATCCATGTACCGGATCGGGTCAAGATCCAATTACTATGTAATATAAATTAAGATGTTATTAGAGGGTATTTTTGTACCCTAGAATTGTATATTGGATATATACTTAATAGAATGAAAGACGCAGATACTTCTCTCTGACGTCTTTTCTCTGCAGACTCTTCTTCCAATACCTCGTTCTCTCCTTTCTTGCACAGAGCAGCGTGAAGAGCCTTTTCTAAGAACTATATCATCAACATATATAAGCAAGAAAACAATAGTAGTACCGTCCCTGAATATAAACAGAGAATAATCAAGTTGAGAACGAAAGAAACTGTGGTTCTTAATCTCTGAGGAGAAGCTTTCAAACTATGACCTGGAGGCTTGCTTTAAACTATATAAGGCTCTGCTTAATTTGCATACATATTCTTTTGGATTTCTCTCTGCATAACCTTGAGGTTATTCCATATAGACCTCTTCTTTTAAATCTCCATGAAGGAATGCATTTTTAACATCAAGCTGACTAAGGGTCCACCCATGTTCAATTGCCAAGCCCAGTATGATGCGAATAGTTTCCATCTTCACCACTGGACTGAATGTCTCATCATAATCTTGACCATATTCTTGAGTGAAACCCTTGGCAATAAGGCGTACCTTATACCGTTCAATGCTACCATCCAGTTTATATTTAATTTTATATACCCATTTTGAACCAACAACATTTTTATTTGGAGGGCAACAAACTATCTCCCATGTTTGACACTCATAAAGTGCCTTGATCTCTTCATTCATCGCTTCAATCCATTTGTTGGATTGGATAGCTTGACAAAAACCAAGCGGTTCATCCTACTTTTTAATCTTGGATAGAAAAATCTGAAAATCCATAGAAAAGTTATCATAACTAACCCACTTCTCAATAGGATGCCTTATCCTGCCTGATCTTCTTGGTGCCTCTCTGTTATTAGACAATCTTACGTGTTCTCCAGCAGGTATATTTGTTGGATCTCTGGGTCTTCTGATATAGACATTACATTTGTATCTCACACATTCTGTGTCTAATGCATCATCAGAAATTGTCTCACCATGTATGCTTTCAGAGGCCATAGTAGATTGTTCTGCAACATGTGAAATGAGTTCAGCACTGAGCCATGGGTCATACCAATTAGCAACTGTGTCCACATGTTCACGATCATGACCTACTTCATTTCCCAGAAAACTATTTTCATCAAAATGTTAACCTGTACCCCTTGTGCTCGTCTGCATAACCTACAAATTGACATACAGAAGCTTTATCCTGAAATTTAGTTCTCATGGATTTATCAATGTGTACATAACATGTGCATCCAAAAACTCATAGCTCATCATAATTAGATGTACACCATATAGAACATAACGGGGAGACTGATTTTCAAGAATAGGCATAGGAAGACGATTTATCACATAAGTAGCAGTATGAAAAGGTTTTGTCCAAAGATTAATAGGTAAGTTATAACCATGCATCATACTCATTGCACTCTCCACAATATGCCTATGTTTACGTTCGGCAATTCCATTTTGTTGTGGGGTGCACGGGCAAGAAACTCTACGATGCATCGCATTATCTTGGAAAAAAACTAAAAATTCTTTGGAGGAATAGTCACCGCCCCCATCACATTGGAGGATTTGAATATTTTAGGAGAATTGAGTTTTAATGTAGGCATGAAAGTGATGAAAAATAAGAAAGACTTATGATTTATGTTTCGTAAAGAATATCCAGGTAAAGCGAAAGAAATTATCAATAAAGGACACATAGTATTTGCTTCCAGAAGAGAAAGGATTGGAAGCAGGATCCCAAACATCAGAACATATTATTTCAAAAGGCCTGGAAGCTCTTTTATTTATTTGATGAAAGGAAAGTACATGACTCTTACAGACCTGACAACTGGGACATATTTTGTCCCTCAGCAATGAAGGTGAAACAGACTCTGAAATAAAACCATGAGATACTAGTTTTTCAATAGACTCTACTACAATGACCAAGACGAGAATGCCAAAGATCTGGCTTATTACATTTGGATATACTTAGAACATCTTTAGAAACACGATCGAACTTAGGCTTCAGGACACTGGAGGCTGGATCTTCATTGAAAATGTACAAGTTTTCACGTCATTCTCCTTTAGCGAACGTCTGCTTCGTTTGAAGATTCTTGACAAAGACAGAAGTAGGAGTAAATTCCACAAGTGAATTGGTAGAATCAACAAGTTTAGAAACAGAGACAATGTTTTTCTTTATATTTGGTGCATGAACAACATTGAATAAAGGGATGGATGAAGACTCAGAGAAAGGAACGAGGACATTGCCTACGCTTGAAATAAGGTGGTGAGTCCCATCTCCAATTACAATATTAGATTTACCAAAATATGGGGTCAAAGTAGAGAACGTACCTGCATTTTCAGTGACATGAGTCGCTGCCCCAGAATCCACATACCAAACTCTATCATCATTCTGCTTCAAATTCAAGTTGGCCATTGCATACAAGAGAAGATCCTTAGCATCATCACTAACCCGGAAAGTACTTGCGGTTCCTGGTGCGGCAATATTTTTATGGTTTTGAATTTTGTTATGATTTTGTAGGTTAAACCAACAGTTGGCCTTGATATGACCATGTTTGTTACACAAATAGCATGTGGAAACACTCTTTGAAGAACCCGCAGTGAAATTTGGCATAGGTAACAACCCACGTCCACCCTGGATTTGTGCTCCTCTACCTCTGCCACGCCCCCTCTATAGGAAAGATCTCCTCGTGTGTAATCAGTTGTCATGCCTGTGGCAAAAACATCATGCGTAGATGATTGCCCTGCTGAAGTATCAGACATATTTTTCAAAGACATTTCATACTGAAGCAATTTAGCACGTAAATCCTCAAAATTGGGCAATGTAGGTAAACACAATAAAGAAGTGACAAAAACATGATACTCTGACCCCAGGGCACTCAGCGACTGTTGTACTTTTTCTTTATCGGATACTGGATATCCGACAATTGCTAATTGATCTGTGATGCTTTTAACTTGATTTAAAAATTCAATAATAGTCATTGACCCCTTTTTCAAAAGTTGGAATTCACGCTTGAGAAATAACACCTTAGCTTCTGATATCTGAGAGTAAGTCTGAGCTAGAGTCTCTGATGCAGGGCAGGACTCGATTGGGCCCATCGTGCCACCCGATCCACCACAAAGGGCAGATGAGCGACCTCGCGTGTATGACTCACTTGCAGGGACGGAGCCACGACGCAGGAAGGTACCCCTGCGCACCTACTCCAGGCGTGGTGGAGTTCGCACGCCCCAGAACCAGCTGCAGATAGGAGCTGACCCGGATCGCGGTTCGGATCCAAGTTTGGACCTGCGACCCGGGTCCAGTTAATAGCCTTTAAAAGGCCTCTCCTAGGGTTGCGTGGGGAGACTATTGGAAAGTTTCAGCCGTCATTCTCTGTCTGCGTCTTCTTATTCTTTATTACCTGTATCTTGTCTTTCTTTTAAATTCTTTACTGTTATTTGTTTCCCCCATTGTTTATTGAAACTATTTGGGATTAATAAAGAGGTTCAGCCACACCGATTCACGGTGGGCCTTTGTTTTCACCACTCCTCCGACGTGGGCTGCATCAAAATGGTATCAGAGTCGCACCCTTCTTCATTAGCGAGATGGCTCTTGAAGCAAGGACCGATCCGGTGCGAGGTGAGGAACGTGAGGAGGCTGGCAGCGAAGACCCCTTACTGTGTGTCATGGACGTGTTGACGAAAATCCAAGAGAACATGCTGTGAATGAGTAGGGATATCGCTGGCCTGTCAAAGATGATGGATGGGTTTGAAGATCGCGTAACAACACTCGAATCACCCCAAGAGCCGTGCGCAATACTAGGCGCAGACCTCGTCGAGGGCACAACCGCAGGTTCGATTCTCAGCGCTACTGCACCCCTGCAGCCGACGCAACTCCAGCAGGGTCGCGTCACTGCGTTCCTGCCGGCGACAGCCATCGCCCCTGATCTGAGCAACTTGCAGCAACACTAGGGAGCCCCGATGAGCAGTAACTCCCTCGTAACGGCCCCTCACCCCAAACAGCGTCCTCCTGCGTTGGGATCGCAGGTGGGATCGAGCCTGCAGGGCCCCAGCAGTGCACTGAGGCCACCTGGCAGGTCCAGGCTCGTGGTCACGCGTACCTGTGGCTACGTCGCAGGTCAACCCGAGCCTGCAGGGCCCCAGCCTTGCGCCGGGCCCACCTGCAGGCCCTGGTTCATGGCAAGGCACCACGCAAGAGGTGCTGCAGATGGATTCACGTCGGCAGGGCCCCAGCGTCACGCTGGGCCCTGTTGTAGACCCGGGTTTGTCTGTCCGAACCAGGAGAAAGCCATCTCTCCCTCCTGATCCCGCGCGGGGAGGCTCCGAGACTGCACCTCTACGAGCGGGAGCGGGCCAAACCCATTGGGGTGGACCTGACCCAAGAGGGTCCAACCCGGTGTTCGTTACAGCAGGGCACAGACCCGTTTCGTTGGGACCAACCCTTGGGTCTCAGGGAGCGGGTTTGGGTCTAGACACCCCTTACCCAACCTACCTAGTTGGTTCAGGTTCGCGGACAGCCCCGAACCAGAACCAACCCAATAATTTTGACCCTCAAATTAGATCTCATGCCGACCCTAACCCATATCGGACCCGGGCGGAGCTCCAGTTTGGTTTTGAGCCGGGTCAAAACCAGACCCATAATCTTATGGATCGGGGATCGAGTTCAGACCAAGCCTATTATCCCCACAACTCGAACCTCGATCCAGCCCATCCATATTTGGGTCCGACGAGTAATGTAGGAATGGGCCCGATCCATATCCCATCGAGCGAGTCAACCCATCCATATACCCACCAGGCCCCATACCCATACCCATACCCAAACCCACTTGTCTACCCAACCCTGGCCCAGAACCCAACACAACATCCGACCCAACACCATACTCCTAACCCACAACCATATTACACCAACTCTACCCGCCAGGAACCTGAACCCCACCCGAACCCTCCACCCCCCCTTGGACTTCCCGTCATTCCAATACCACAATACCTGCTGCAGATGGTGCCCGTCCACGGGCAAACCAGACCGAGGCAATGTCAGCAGAAACCGGCGCGCCCTGACCGCCGACCCCCCATCGGGAGAGTTCGACAGCACCAGCATCCCGGCGAACAACACCGCACTACAGACAATGAAGCAATATGGGACGACGACTTTTCTGGAACGAGCATCCTGCAGGAATGGTGGAGCCGCGACAACAAAGAGCACCAGACCACTCCTCCACTTATGGCGTGAAACTGGATCTTCCGGAGTTTGCAGGGCGATTCGACGCGGAGCAGTTTTTCGACTGGTCTTATGCAGTGCAGTTCTTCTTCGACTATCACACCGTCGTTGAACATCGTCATGTCTCGCTAGCATCTACGTGATTGAGAGGCCTAGCGCAGACATGGTGGGTGGAGCTACAACAATCGAGGGAGCGGCAGGGATTAGAGCGCGTACAGTCGTGGGAGGAAATGCAAAGATTGATGCAGTCAAAATTCGTGCCTTCTGATCACGCCGAGCGAGCCTACAAGGAATACCTGACCCTGCGCCAAGGCTCCCGAACTGTAGCAGAGTACACCGCGGAGTTCCATCGTCTTTTCATGCGTGTGCAGATCGAGAAAAAGCTCGTCAGCAGGTCACGAGGTACATTTCGGGTCTCCGTCCTGCTATCTCTGATGATTTTAGTCGTGTCACAGTTGAGACATTAGATCAAGCCAGCAGTTACGCCATGAACATCGAGGACAAGTTGAAGCGGAGGCAAGAATATAGGACGACCTGTAGTGAACCCACCAGTCGACCCAAGTCGAGTTTCCCAACCAGGGGAGCAAGCTCCCCTAGTGATTCAAAGCCTAGAGCAGACCTTAGCAAACCTGACTAGTCAGGCCCAGCTTTCCACACCCGGTCCAAAGCCAAACCTAGTGAGTCGACCCTTCGTTGTTTTAGTTGTCAAGAGTTAGGGCATGTCGCGTCCAAGTGTCCCATCGTGAGCCGGAACACCCATCTTGTTGAAGGAATTGTAGAGTCTGTATCCGCAAGTGAGAGTGATGGTGATGACGAGTCATTAGTTGAAGACAAGGATGAGAGGGGAGTTATAGAGTTCGACGGCAACGTCAAAAGTTTGTTGTCCATCCGACATGTGTTGACCACACCCCGAGAATCGGCCCCATCGAAATGGTTAAGGAATAACATTTTTAGGACCCGGTGCAACTGTGAAGGGCACGCTTGTGACGTCATCATTGACACCGGAGCATGCGAGAACATGGTGTCTGAGAGTGTGGTTTCTACCTTGAAACTCAACACCGAGAAGTTGTCCCAACCCTATAAGATGGCCTGGTTCAAGAAAGGAAACGAGGTTCCCATCACTCAGCGATGCCTAGTTCGGTTTTCCATGGGGGAACCCTACCACGATGAGGTGTGGTGTGATGTAGCCCCTATGCACGCATGTCACATTCTTTTGGGACGTCCCTGGCAGTTTGATCGCCAGACAACTCACGATGGCCGCAAGAACACATACTCTTTTATCTTTAATGGCCATAAGATAGTCCTTCTACCTATCAAGGAGATCGGCTTTCCCACCGTGGACAAACCCGAGCGAGTCCCCCGACTCGCAGGCCTCTCGTACCGGCTTTTCCTGAACCATTGTCAGGAAGATGGCTATTGTTATGCCCTGGTGGCAAAGCCAGTGATGAGTTCGTCAGTGTCCATTCCCGCGGACGTTGCCCCTCTTCTAGAGGAGTTCCGCGACATTATGCCGGATGACCTACCTGATGGATTACCTTCGACAAGGGTAGTTCAGCATGCCATTGACTTTGTGCCAGGGTCGAGTCTACCCAACCTTCCCGCATATCGCATGAACCCCTCCGAGCACACCGAGTTGTTAAGACAGGTTCAGGAATTACTGCAAAAGGGTTTCATTCGCGAGAGTGTTAGCCCTTGTGTCGTACCCGCCTTACTCACTCCTAAGAAAGATGGGTCCATGCGCATGTGTGTCGATAGTCGTGCGATCAATCGCATCACAGTCAAATACCGTTTTCCCATTCCTCGTTTGGATGATATGTTTGATATGTTATCTGGTGCCTCCATTTTCTCTAAAATAGATCTAAAAAGCGGGTATCACCAGATTCGTATACGCGAAGGGGACGAGTGGAAAACGGCATTCAAGACACGTGATGGATTGTACGAGTGGTTAGTCATGCCGTTTGGGTTATCTAATGCCCCAAGTACCTTCATGAACATGATGACCCAAGTCTTGCGTCCGTGTATTGGGAAGTTTGTTGTTGTCTACTTTGACGACATCTTGATCTATAGTTCATCATTTGAGTCACCTGCGTCAAGTCTTAGGTATTTTGAGGAAGGAAAAATTGTATGCCAATGCAAAAAAATGTGAGTTTATGACGTCCAGTGTCGTGTTCGTAGGTTTTATTGTGTCATCTGATGGCGTCAAGGCCGACCCCGCAAAAGTCTGCGTGATTGTCGATTGGCCTACCCCAAAGACTATAGGAGAGATCCGTAGCTTCCACGGGTTAGCCACTTTTTACCGACGTTTCGTGAGAAATTTTAGTACCCTCATGGCCCCCATCACGGAGTGCCTAAAAGGTACTAGTTTTCATTGGACGCTCGCGGCTGGAAAAGCCTTTACGATCATCAAAGAAAAAATGACCAGTGCTCCTGTCTTAGCTCTCCCTAATTTTAGTACAGTCTTTGAGGTTGAGTGTGATGCCTCCAAAGTGGGGATTGACGCTGTCTTGAGTCAGAATCGTAGACCCGTTGCCTTCTTTAGCGAGAAGCTGACTCAGGCCAGGTGTCAATACTCCACTTACGATGCTGAGTTTTATGCCGTGGTACAAGCCCTTCGTTATTGGAGACATTGTCTCATTTATAAGGAATTTGTCTTGTACACGGACCATGAGGCTTTGAAGTATCTGAATAGTCAAAAGAAGTTGAGTGTTCGTCATGCCAAGTGGGTCAACTTCTTGCAAGAGTACACCTTTTCGCTTCGCCATCAATCTGGTACCCTGAACAAGGTGGCTGACGCTCTTAGTAGGAAGAGCAGCCTTCTAATGACTATGTCAGTGCAGGTCATTGGCTTCAAACAATGCAAGGAATTATACCCCACGGACCATGATTTTCACAAAGTCTGGGAAGGGTGCATCTCTTCAGATTCCACCCTCGACCCCCGTTTTTGCATTCATAATGGTTACCTCTTCCGTGGAAACAAATTATGTGTGCCCGATTTCTCCCTTAGGCTTCAGTTGATTTCTGAATTACATGAAGGAGGGTTAGCAGGGCATTTCGGGCATGATAAGGTGTTCGCTCTCTTAGATGAACGATACTTTTGGCCCAAAATGCGCAAAGATGTTGTCAAGTTCATCCAAGGCTGTCATGTGTGTCAAGTGTCCAAGGGTCATCGTCAGAATAGTGGTCTGTATACTCCGTTACCCATTCCTGAACGGTCGTGGGAGCACGTATCCATGGATTTCATTGTGGGCCTTCCCCGCACACCACGTCATTTTGATTCAATTTTAGTAGTTGTTGACCGGTTCTCCAAAATGGCTATCTTTGTCCCGTGTAAACGAACCACCGATGCCTCTTTAGTCGCCTCATATTATTTCAAGGATGTTGCCCGTTTCCATGGTCTACCTCACACAATTACTTCTGATCGTGACACGCGTTTTATGAGTCACTTCTGGAAATCGTTATGGGCCTTGTTGAAGACTAAGCTTCAGTTCAGTAGTGCGTATCACCCCAGACTGATGGCCAAACCGAAGCTGTGAACCGCACCGTAGGAAATTTGTTACGGAGCCTAGTGGGGGAAAATGTCAAAACTTGGGATCTTGTATTGCCCCAAGCCGAGTTCGCATATAACAACTCCATTAACCGTTCTACTGGTAAATCTCCGTTCCAAGTAGTGTATGGTCGGTCACCCACCCATGTCGTTGACCTAGCCCCTGTGTCAGATCTCTCAGCTCCAGCTCCGGATGCCGTCGAATATATGCGTGACATTCACAGACAAGTCCGGGCCAAACTTGTTGAAAGCTACGAGACCTACAAAGCTTTCGTAGATCAGGGTCGTCATGATGTCCATTTCCAGGTCGGTCAACTCGTCTGGGTGTATCTGCGTCCAGAGCATTTTCCTGTAGGCACCTATAGCAAATTAAGTCCTAAGAAGTATGGCCCTTTTAGGATCCTTCAGCGATTGGGTTCGAATGCCTACCTCCTTGAGCTGCCTGATGATTGGCATATTTTCCCTATTTTCAACGTGGCTGATCTATATGCTTACTGTGGCAACAACAAGTCGACAGAGCCGACTTCTTCCCAACCAGGGGAGAATGATGCAGGGCAGGACTCGATTGGGCCCATCGTGCCACCCGATCCGCCACAAAGGGCAGATGAGCGACCTCGCGTGTATGACTCACTTGCAGGGACGAAGCCACGACGCAGGGAGGTACCCCTGCGCACCTACTCCAGGCGTGGTGGAGTTCGCACGCCCCAGAACCAGCTGCAGATAGAAGCTGACCCGGATCGCGGTTCGGATCCAAGTCTAGACCCGCGACCCGGGTCCAGTAAATAGCCTTTAAAAGGCCTCTCCTAGGGTTGCGTGGGGAGACTATTGGAAAGTTTCAGCCATCATTCTCTTCCTGCGTTTTCTTATGCTTTATTACCTGCATCTTGCCTTTCTTTTAAATTCTTTATTGTTATTTGTTTCCCCCATTGTTTATTGAAACTATTTGAGATTAATAAAGAGATTCAGCCACACCGATTCACGGTGGGCCTTTGTTTTCACCCCTCCTCCGACGTGGGCTGCATCAGTCTCCCATAGTGTTTTAGTTGTACAATCATCAGGAATAGAAGCTAACACCTCTTAAGACAATATGGAAGTGATATACGCGACAAGAGTCTGATCGCGCTTTATCCAGGCAACAAATGCAGGGTTACGAACAACGTTTGTCATTCCTTCTCCCTCTTTTGTTTCTTATGTAATAAACTATGAAGGCGCTAAAACTGAGCCATCCAAGTGACTTGTAAGATCTTGACTTCGAATAAAGGGAGTGATTTGCCTTTTCCAAGTCAGGTAGTTATTTGAATTTAATTTTTCAGAGACAAGCTGCCCCAGAAAGTTGGAAGAAAGACAAGAGTTGGCATAAGTATCTATTGACAAACCTTGGAGACTCATATTGAGGGATTAAGAGGAATAAAAAATAACAGCAATAGCTTTAAAGAGAGATCTGAAAACAAAACAACAAAGCAAAGATGATGTGATTGATTTCAGATTGAATATAGGACCTGAATGAAGGAGAAAGCATGAAATAACCCACACAGACTCAGTCAGCAGGTGAAGGAGAACAACAGATTTTTAGAAGATGAGATGCAAATTTGAAAGAAAACAGGATAGCCAGACGCTAATATTAGAAATATATGAAGATGAAGACAGACACAGGGACGCAGAAGTGTTTTAGAGTTTAAGAGGAAAGAGAAAGACAAGACAGATCTGTTGGAATACACAACAAATCTGAATGCAATTCAGATCTGCGATAAGAATATTGGATATTTGGGAAACGTGAGGTAGAGAAAGAAGAAAAGTGCGACAAACCTTCGGTGAACAAAAGTAGGAGAAGAGGACGACAGGAGGCAGATCGGCACCCGTTGACGAGAAGGAAAACACGACTTTGAAGATAGAAGGAGAAGAGGACGACAGGAGGCAGATCGGCACCCGTTGACGAGAAGGAAGAGACGACTTTTCATGCCCAGAAATTTTGTTGCTCTAATACCATATTAAATATGTTGGTAAGCAGAAACTTTCTATAGAAAATAAGAAAATATGAGGAAGAAGAGAGGAATTATCTGGAGAAGAGGACGACAGGAGGCAGATCGGCACCCGTTGACGAGAAGGAAAACACGACTTTGAAGATAGAAGGAGAAGAGGACGACAGGAGGCAGATCGGCACCCGTTGACGAGAAGGAAGAGACGACTTTTCATGCCCAGAAATTTTGTTGCTCTAATACCATATTAAATATGTTGGTAAGCAGAAACTTTCTATAGAAAATAAGAAAATATGAGGAAGAAGAGAGGAATTATCTGGGAATCGACAGCCTCCCACTATAGGTTGCGGTATACCTTGATTATATTAAATAAGGTTACAACATTTTTACAGGGACAAAAATGCCCTGTATATAAAATACATATTATATTATAAAACATGTGAATGGATATGGATATGGATCCAATAAAGGATCCATATTCATTTATATTCTAATAGGTAAGACCTCATGGATTTTAGATTCTGGTGTTTTATTTCATATGACCCCTAATGAGTTCATACTATCTGAAATTCCGAATGCAAATCTAACTCAAATGATTCTTGTGCTTCCACTGACGATGATACCTCTTTAAAAATCAAAAGTTTTGGTATTTATCGAAAAACACCCATATTTCACATACCAAATATTAGAGTAGTACCAAAATTAAATTTAAATCTCCTATCGGTTTCTCAAATTGCAGACTATGATTGCAAAATAGTTTTTTCATCTAATGATTGTCTAATATAGGATCTCCAGTCCGGGAAGCTGATTGGGCAAGGCCATAGAAGAGGAGACGTCTATGTTATGGACAATCTTGAATTGCCAAAATAACTTTTTTATAATTTTATGGAAAAGAAAGATATAGAAATTTGGCACAAAAGACTAGGACATCCTAGTGTGACCAAATTATAATTATTTTCATTTCTCTTAAATTGTAAAAGGAAAAATTTTGTATGTGAAGATTGTATTTTTGACAAAATGAAGTCTTTACATTTTGGAACAAGACATCTTATAACTAAGAATCCATTTGAATTAGTGCATTCGGATGTATGGGGTCCCGCACCGATCGTATCTAAAGGTAGTGTTTCTTATTATGTTGTGTTTGTGAACGATTATATTAGACACTCTTTGATATTCTTTTTAAAACACAAATCGAAAGAATTTGATTGTTTTAAAAAAATTTATAGTTATATACAAAATCATTTTAAAACCAATATTCAAATTTTTAGAATTGATTCTGGGGGAGAATTTGTGTCAAAAGAATTTAAAAGTTATCTTAATTTAAATGGGATTGTACTGCAAAAATTGTGTCCATATACCCCTCAACAAAATGGTTTTGTCGAAAGAAAGCATAGACATATTATTGAAACCACTAGAACTCTTCTAGTATCTAAAAATGTTCCAAAGAATTTTTGGCCCGAAGCGGCTCTCATGGCGGTCTACTTGATAAATAGAATGCCTTCAAAAAATATTGAAAATATTTCTCCTATTGAAAAACTTTGTAAAATGTCTCCCGATTACAAAAGGTTGAGGGTTTTTGGGAGCAAATGTTTTGTTCTTACCAATAAAAATGATAAACTCTCCCCTAAAGCCATTCCTTATGTGTTTTGGGGTTATGCCAAAAACCAAAAAGGATATAGGTGTTATGACATTGAAAGAAACAAATTATATGTTTCTAGAAATATTTTGTTTCTTGAAAATAAAAGCGGATTTACCAAAGATAATATCTAAGAGAGTTGTGATTATTTGTTCCTCTTTGATCTAGTCAATGACAAGAGTGAAAATATTCATGAGAGTCAAAACATTCACGTAACAAATGAAAATGGGAATAGGAGTCTTGACAATGTATGACTAGGGGTGGCAAAACCTGACACGATCCGCCAACCCGCTTCTTAGGCGGGTTCGAGTTTGGCTTAAACGGGTTCGTGTCATAAACGGGTTGACCTGCCTAACCCGTTTATTAAACGGGTCGGGTTTGTGTTAGGGGTATGCCAACCCGCCAACTCGGCTGACCAGTTTAATAAACGGGTTAGGCGGGCGAGTCAACCTGTTTACCCGAACCTGACCCGCCAACCTGTTTACCCGATCCAACCCGTTTATTAAACGGGTTAATCGGGTCATGTCGGGTTACCTGTTTAATAAATGGGTCGGGTCCGTGTTTGCCACAGCCGACCCGTTTAATAAACGGGTCGGGTTCGTGTTGAGGTATGCTGACCCGCCGACACGACCCGCCAACCCGACCTGATTGCCACCCCTATGTATGACTACGCAAATGGGCCAGATCCAGGATGGAGGTTTTGCAATTTTTGGCTGAGGATAGGACCCAGATCTGGCTGCCCATGTATTTAGCTGTTCCAAAACTGACTCATTTGAATCTCTAGGTATGAAGTAGCAGTGACAACCAGAGATTTCTACCCTTACACTGGTAAGTTGGTCAATAGACTGAAATTTTCTAATAAGGGCACATTAATACACATACTGAAAAGATAAACACAACATTAACTCAAAATATATCAATGATTGGCCAAAGAGCTTATTCTGAGAAGGCAAGAGATACCTTGGAGGAAGTCTTTGCATATTTTTGTTGGTTTGCATCACCATAATATGTAGGACATGTCATGCAGAACGGATCATCGCATCTTCTCAATAATCCAGACTTTGTTAGATGTTCATTCCTTCCAGAAAAGCCATAGACTGCATCATCTCGATTAGTCACTCCATTTTCATAAATTTCTTCTGCCATGACTGCTGGACTTGCACTACTTAACAATCTATTCATAGGGAGAGCCACACTTTCAGGTTTTCTATCCATATACAAAGGGCCACTGTAGGGCAAAAAATGTTCAAATCTTCCATTGGAATCTAATGGACCACTATTAGGTACAAGGGGAGTTCTTTTTTCATTCGTAAGAGGAGCTGTGTGAGATACAAGGTTGTCACCATTTTCATAATAAGATGTTGTGGCATCAGCAGGTATGAACATTGATGTGCTTCTGTAATTGAACCTATGCCAATCTCCAAGCATCGGAACATTGTCCTTCTCAGTGCCAGCCATAGCCTAACAATACACGCAATGACCAGAAAGAGAACACTATCAAATAAAGGCATACTGAAAATATAAATTACTGCAGCACGCAATGTTCTGTTGTCGATGCTTCCAAAGTTAAGACACTCATTTAGCATATTATATATTCTCAACTACATGAATAACCAACCACATCCATCTTTCAGTGGATCATAGCTATTGTAAATAGTTGTAGCAGTATATAAAAATCAAAGATCAAAAACTTACCAGGAAAAACATGATATATATGGTAATTCGTTGTTTACGTAAATGACCACAAAGAATATAAGAAACAATAACCAGTGAACATCAGTGATAAGACACAAAATTAAACGAACAATATAATGTTTTTCAACAAGCCAACTCCAACAATAGAAGGCGAATAAGCATCGATGAGAAACATAGAACCCAGAAATTTTGCACTAGTTGGCATTTGATAACTTCTATTACAATAGTGTATAGCATGCAAAAATTTTAATTCTATTGACTATCCTTTACTTGAATAATCTTCTAGCCATGTGTTATCATTTAAATAATGCAAATACTGACAACTGTTCCATTATATTGCAGAACATATGCAAAGCCATAAAATTCTTCCGTGGACCCTGAGAGTTTTCACAAGAAAGGTTGGCCATATTGTCCAGCATTCTCTTGCTTTCTTATCTTGTAAATCAGTTAGTCAATATCTCCAGTTGGAAATGACATTAACAGAGTGCATTTGGATATTGGACAACCTACATTCATTTTCTCAACAATCCTCATTCAATTCATAAAGTCCTCGGCACAATAGGCAGGAAAATTTTAGATTCTTTATATTTCTTCATTCAATATGAGAGCATAACCATGTTGAGTCCTATTACTCATGCCAAAGGTCACAAACAGATTGTATAAATTGTACAATCACTCAATGAAATCTGCAGAAATACCACACATTTGTCTTCTGTGCAGAATAATATGAGTGGAAGCTCTCTATTTGGATGCGGCATCACAATCACACTGAAACAAGTTCTAGTGACAAATTGATCGTTAGGTGCATATATGCAGACATGCAGGCGCACACCTGCCTTTCATCAATTCCACCATTAGGCCTTCTCTACTTGTTCTTCATGTCACTCCAAGAAATCCACCTTAATAAGTGGTTTTTTCGGAGACATGCGCACTACTTATCACTTCCTGCTGCTCAGCAAGCCGGTGTCATAGATCTGAAGTTACCAAGACAGGTAGGTAGAACAAGTCATGACCCTAAAATGTTACTGAAAGGACTTAGATGCCGCTCCTAATAGACCAGCATAACGAAAACTACAAGAGACAAAATGATACTCCACCTGCAGTTTAAGCTCTACCGCAACTTCCACTTTGTGTTTAAACATGCAACGTCAGTCAGAAGATCATGAATGCTCTGCAACTTGCATGAGCGACGTGCTCCCAATCTCACTTTCCACTCGCTCTGAATACAAAGATTGAGTCAAATGTGACTTCTAATGTCTAATTACTTCTACGGCACTTACATCTTCCATTCTCCGAGCAATATTCGTCATACAATAGATCAATTGGAAAACAGAAGAAAACTAGATTGATCGTTTGAGACGAAATGCTTTGAATTTTCAATCATCATTTGGCGGTTTTAGTCGATGATGCGCTAGCAGTTCTACAATTAGTCCAATTCCAACGGGAAATACACGCTCACGAATCGCAAGCTGCAAACTGCAACTAACAGGAGGAAGAAAAGAAAAAACAATCGAAAAAAAATAAAATCGACAGAGCTTCATCTATGATATGTACTGTTCAGGAACAAGCAATCAATAGATACCAATCAAAAGGAAACGTAAACGCAAAACATCCACCATTCAAAACCTCCGATTGGAAGGAAGAAAAAGCAAAAAGTTCCGATAGAGCAAGAGGAAAACATTATTATGAAGGAAAAAAAACAAAGAGGAGCTATAACAAGCACAATCCGTCAAAAGATTCACGAATACAACGTTTCCAACTTTCATATCGAATTCACAGAAAAACTGTTCCAGAGAAACCACTCCTGCATTACCAGAGACCGAAAAAGAAGAAGAAGAAGAAAGGCAACGTGGAAGCGTGATGGTGTTCGTAAGGCATACCAAGAGTTTCAGGCTCTTCGTCTTTACGAAGGTAACCTGTGATCATACGACTACACAAAACATAGCTCGGGGCGCCTCTTTCGTTGTGCTTTCGTGTTTCTTTTGTGTGTGTGTGTGTGTGTGGTGGGGGGGGGGGAGAAGTTGAAGCCGAAGGAGCAAGAAACGTCCAAAAAAACATGACGCTAGCAGCACACCATGACGACTTCCTGAGTTCCTTCTCGGCCCACTGGTCCAACCCCACACTTCCCTTCGTTTCCATCTGTTGACTTGAAACGCCCTTCCCCAGTTCTCTCTCCCTCTTCTGCCGGTCCCAAGTCAGTATCTGCGTGAAAGCTCTCCCCAGCCCCTACCTTTTTAATTTATGGGTTTAGTGTCTCTCTCTTAAGAGTCAACCGTTTGAAAAAAAAACGCTCACTACGTTTTATGGGTGGTGTGGCCGCGTATCTCTTATGACGCGATCGGACACTTTCAGACACGATGACACGTATTGACATTATTTTAATACTTTCTAATGTTTTTATTATTTTTTTAACCAAAGACTCCACTCAAGTTGATGATTGATAAAATACTCAGAAAACCATCCCAACCACAGATTTCACCCCTTGTCAGTTATGACAGTAAACCCAATTCTCCAATTCACATGTGACATGCCTGTAACTTATTAATATTCATCTTTAACCAGGTTGTCGTTGTCGGAGGCGGAGGCGGAGGCGGAGGCGGTGGCGGAGGCGGGATCCAACAATCTGCAAAGAACCATCTGGACTTAATCGAGTGAGACACCCTGTGTGACACATATAGCATGCATTCCGAGCTCATTCATTCTATAAGAAACAAGTCTCCCAAGAGAAATACGAGTCTTGAAGAAGTATAAAATTACGTGATTCCCATAGCAAGGGAATAGTCACTTGAAAAGCAAGAAGCCTCGCATCATAAATGAATTCAGAGTATAAAGAGTGCTTACTCGAGCTCCATAGAACATGTGCAAAAGGTTGATCAGGAATTTCTCATTGTCCAAATATAAAAGGCTGTTTTGCGCCAAATGGTGCGAGCAAGAGGCAAAATATGAAAAGATGTTTATTAATTTCCTCATCGTCTTTGCATAAAACACATGTTAGCAAGACGGACTCCTCTCTTCTGTAAATTGACCAAGGTAAGAAGGTGGTCAGCAACTACAAGACAAAGCATGATAGCCACGCTCTAGGATAGTGATGCTTGACCCATTAAATCTTGGTTAGTGTTAGGGATGGCAGTGGACCGGGCCGGAGGCCGAGACAAGGTTGTTAGATCGAAATTCAGATCATGCAGTTTTACAATCATCATCATGATATAAAACATGATATAAATCATAATATGCAGCAGAATACAAATCATGATTTTCAGCAGATCGAAACAAAAACAAAGAGTAGGCATGTCGGGTTCTGCATTACACCAAAATTCAAACACAAGAAAATAGACAAACAGATGCAAAAAACATAATAGAAACAACAGAGACATGTTTAGATCATGTAAAAGGCTAAGACATACGAAAGTACTCTCGTTAGAGAAGTTTTGCCCCCACATACAGTGCAAATAGGGTTCGACGTCCTTCCCCCAGGATACAATAGCCTCGACGATCAGACCAGTGCATTCTGACGTATCGTCCTTCGAAAACAACCTCAACGAACCGAAGTTGCAGAAAATCCCTTCAGGAAAACTCAAGAGAGAGAGAGCAATAAGGAAAGAGAAAACCGCAGAACTCTTTCTTACTCAGAAATATGTGTTACTGCATATATACGTAACCACAACCCTGATCACATTTTTATAACCCACGAATGGTTACAAAGTGTTGAAGGAACCCGTTACGGAATCCGAAGAGACGTGGATCCGTTAACGAACTTCGAACGGTCGAGATCCGTTACAGAATCTGAAGAGCCATATACTTTGGTCTTGATTGGATATGGCTCTAAAGGGCCAATAACCCGGCCCGGCCGCGGGCAGGCGTGCCCAACCTTTTGTTCTCATGAACAAGTGTAAGAGTTTACATGCGGGTTATAAAGCACACAACAAACTCAAACACAATCAATATGGGACTATTCCACGTCATCAAAACCAACCTTCTCCAAAAAAAAAAGAGAAAAAACCCACGTTTCATATTTGAATTCTCCCTTCCCTCACTTCTTACACCTAACAAAGGTCTCCACCTACACCTCATCTCAAAATTCTGCCCTACATCCTTGCCTTCATCCTCGCATTGGTTTTGATTTTAACCTCCATCTTTGTTTCATGTCTTATATTGCTAGTCCAAACGGAGTGAGGTGGGGCGGGGCCCTGTTTCTCCTCATATCACTACCATCCCTAAAGGTATTTTAGTTATTTTACTAACGGGGATCGAGAGCAAGGCACGACGGGAAAAAACATAAGTCTATCCCCACCTCCATCCCCACACAAGTTTTGAATTTAACCTTCATTCATGCCTCCATCCCTGTTTCATGTCCTCAATCTCCCGGTCCAAATGGAGGGACGCCCCATTTTCCCCCATCCACTGCCATCCCTAGCTTTAGGGTTGAAAACCTTATTTTCCTTTCACTGCATAGCATCTTTTGTTGTTGTACAGTATGTTTCCTTCTGTACTAGGTACTCGAGAAGTTGAAGCTCGATCACATAAGTAGTTCGAATCTTGGCTTCATCAAGAGTACACAACCCAGACGTATCCAAATGGATCATATCGTCTACCTTGATGTTCTTAGACAATCGAATCAATTGGGTGGAAATATTATTTTGAACAATATAAA
The DNA here is from genome assembly GCF_984573655.1 of Nuphar pumila. Taxonomy (NCBI): domain Eukaryota; kingdom Viridiplantae; phylum Streptophyta; class Magnoliopsida; order Nymphaeales; family Nymphaeaceae; genus Nuphar; species Nuphar pumila. The sequence goes on from NC_143265.1 coordinate 68,839,719, forward strand.
TTAAATGGAAATTACCCACCCAAGGATCAAGCTAATTAAAAGTCCACCAATCTTACATCTAGCATGATTGGAAATGATAGAAATACTCCTTTGATTGGTATGCAAATGAAACTAGAGAACCCATATTTATTTGAAACCAAATTGACCCACGGATTTTTTTGCTTGGAAGAAACAAACCAACCAAATTTAGCTAATAAAGAAGTATTTGCTTGGGAATGTTTCTTGATACCAAGGCCGCCTTTGTCTCTTGGGCTGAAAGCTTCCAATTAATCGAGGCACACGTTTCTCTTCAGATTCCTGTCAAAGATACTTGCACATAATTGTCTCCAGTTTTTGAATGATAGATTTTAGGGATCTTGAAGCATAACATGAGATAAATAGTCATGGATTATAGAACTGAATTGATTAAAATAACTCTATCTGCCATTGAAAGAAGTTTACAACTCCAGGATTGGAGTTTTAGCTGCATTTTAAAGGGAAAATCACTGCAAAAAAATCGGCTTTAATCTACCCATGAAAGCAAGAGCTCCAATTTGTAACGGGCTAAAAGTGAACGCCCTTGTGGCATGCCCCGGTGTATCTCAATATCGGAACGGCTTTTCAAGTGCATAACAAAAATCGGGCTAATTTCCACTCGTCAAGTGAACAAGCACAATTGCACAAGCATGCAAGTGCACAAACACCAATGGAGGAGAGGGTACTTAAGTCTTTGCAATCGCATCAAACTCCAATGCTAATTAATGCTGACAAACATGAGAATACAAGAAGTACATGCTTAAATACGTGGTGCTTTTTGGGACCCCAAACATGAGATGCCCTGTTCGGAGGAAGGGGAACATATAACCTGCTTCACATAAAGAGATCAGGGACACTAGAATAGAAGAAGGTAAAAAATAAGACTTCTAGCAAGTTAACGAGTACACGAGGGACTCCCAACTTTAATGCCAAGCAGAAATAAAATGAATATAGTTCACTAGATTTGAAGAACAACTAAAGGTGATAAAAGATGATTTCTCAATGCTAATAAGGGGACCTGAAAGTCTCTGAAATTCTTCTAAGATCAAGAGGAAATTCGCACACGCTCGCCTTTCTCACTTATAGAAAAAAAGGGCGTCATCCGTATAAAAACTATTACTCAAAAAAAAAGTTATTGACAGCTTATGCTGCTCTGCTAAAATCAGTCTCTTAGATAACCGTTTCATAATTATGAAAAATAAATATGGAGACTTTGTGTCACCCAGGCTGGCCATTGATGAGGACAAAAAGGCTTAAGAGAATGTAGACGGCATGATACGAGCAATCGAATCATCGTTCGAACCCAAAAATTTATGAGAGCTACAACGAAAGCGATCATGAAAGTATCATAATACTTTGTTGTATACTTCTGCCTCCGAGAAAGGTCGTTTGGTTATGTGAAATAATCCTTTGCAAAATCACACGCATTTTGTTAACAATAATATTAGAAATTATTTTGTAAATACAATTGCAGAGGTTAATCGGCTAAAATCTTTAAATTTGTTCGCACCAGAAAATTTAAGAATAAAAAAATACTAACCCAATATTGTCCTTCAAAAAATTAATACAACTATAAGATTATTCCGTTCCCCAATGTGCGGCATAATTTCACATTGCAAGGTACTTGTACCAATTTCATAACGATCATCAATTTGTCTTAGTGAGAGAGAGAGGAAAAGGGTTCAGATGGGTGTGGTGTTCATCTCCAGAAATGTTGAGATGGATGGTCATCAGCAGTGGCATTGCTGCATAAAAAATGACCTACAAAGGAAAAAAAAAATTGTAAATTTACCAGCATTGGCTGGTTAGACAGGAATGAAAATGAGTGCTCATTGCTTGGATGGACCCCATCTTTTTATTTCGTTAGCATTCATGATGGACATACATGACACCCCTAACAGCAGGGCTGGTAAATAAGCCGAAAAAACGGGACAGAGGCTGTTCAAGCTTGGCTTGTTCCTTGTGTCGAACCGGGTGAGCTTCATCTTATGAAGAGCCCCATCTAAACGAGGCAGCTCATTTACAATATATATATATATATATATATATATATTATAATTGAAAATAGTAGAATTTAGACCCTAAACCTACTAAGTCAAGCTCAAACTGGCTGGTTTATGAAATAAATAATCATTTCAAACTTGTAAGTATTGGGATTTGAACTCTAGACTTATTGCTTGCAAACCTAATACTTCAACCATTTAGGCTTATGTGATAGAAAATATAAGTAAAATATATTTATTATTAATTAATGAGCTTAATTATACGACCCAAGCCCAGCCGAACATTGATCGGTTGTGTTCAACTTGGTGAGCCCATTTCACGGGTTAGAACGAGCTCTTTACGAGCTAAACATGAGCCCAGCCACAAACAACTCATCTCGTTTTCTAGCCATACTTGAAAGGATCTACAGTCTGAATAAAAAGACAAGTCTATTCAAGAGATATTGTTACCTTTAAATACAAGTGTCGTGGGACCTACAAGAACCAGCCCATTTTGTCTCGAGTTCGGATCTGGTTGAGGGTCGTTCATCCATGATGATAAATGGCTTTCAAGACTTTCGTGAGGCTCATCTGAGACGTTAAACTATCCAGCGCCCATGATTGTTTGATTCCATTCATTGATGAACAGCATCTGAGGGGACCCTGACAGTAAACCGTCAGGTGCACCCCTCACCTGATCGGCACTCAACTAACGTTCATTGTATTAGGTCTGTATGAGTGGGTAGCCAACAGAAAGTGGGAAGAGTCGGTACAAGAGCCATCTCCATATTTGGAGGATCAGGTGCAACCTAAGCACAGTTTAATTTTCTGGTGCGAACAAATTTAAAGATTTTTTTATTCTATGCATCACATCGGGTTTCACGCGTTTTTTTAGAAACCTTCTGGTGTGCACGAATCTGACTTCCGGGATTAGGGATGGCAGTGGGGCGGGGTGGGGGCGGGGGACAAGGTCTCCACCCCCGCCCCGCCTCAAGATTTTATCCTCCACCCCCGCCTCCATCCCCGGCGGGGAATGGATTTTATCCTCCATCCCCACCTTTATCCCCATTTCATGTCCTCCATCCCCGGTTCAAACGGGGATGAGGCGAGGCGGGGCGGGGATATTGCGGGGAAAAGTGGTTGGGGCGGGGATCGTGGCAGGGATTAGGCGGGGCGGGGAAAAGTGCACGTCCACCCCCGGACGGGGATGGATTTTAACCTTCGTCCCCGCCTCCATCCCCATTTCATACCCTTCATCCCTGGTCCAAATGGGGCGAGGAGGGGCGGGGCCCTGCTTTCCCCCGGTCCACTGCCATCCCTATCCGGGATGCATTGTTCTGAAAGGGTCATCCTACGTTTGAAATGAACTGGCGATGTGGTTGATATTTAAAAATTCTGGCAGTCTTTGTGTTGAATAATCCCATAAGGGTGTTTGTCTTCTAATCGGCGAAAATAACTTCTCAGCCAAATTATGATGCAACTTTTCTAAAAGGGCAAGTTCCAACCACGCACCCGCCCTTGTGCTTGAAAGATTTTTTTTAAATCGTGATTATTTTTAATGTGCACTCCTTTTCTATTAAGTAAACGCTAGGCGGGTGGATAACCTCAGCGTTATTACAAAATTATTTTTTATTTTTTAAATCGTTGTTTTGTAATCTGGTTTTCTGTAAGTTCAAAGTTTTTTATAACCAAACTTTCTCAGAAAAAAATCATTTTGTAACCAAATTGTGCACTTGATTAGTGTTAGAATTCATATATAACCAAACTCTCGCTCTCTCTCATTTTGACTATCAAATCATAGCTATAGTGTTCTAATCATCTACAGTATACAAGCGGATTTTTTTTTTTAAAAGTTGATCGTATGCACGATAAAAAATGACATTTTCTAAAAAAACCTTACAATTTGCCAAAATTCACCGATGTTCAAAATCATAAATGTTGGGCATTAAAATGATTATTTTAACATTCGCTTGTGTGGACCTTCTGCAGATATGCGGACTTTCTTCTATGTGACAAACTTTACTACTGATTTTCGTCTCAAAAATTAAAGGATGAAAAAGTCGCATATATTTTATGAGGATGAGAAAGTACTTCACATATATTTTATCAGAATATATGTGAACTCCCTCTTATAAAATATGTGCAAACTTTCTCATTTTTGCCTATATTTTATGCAAACTTTCTCTTTCTCATAAAATATATGCAAACTTTTTCATCTTTTTGATTTTTGAGTTAAAGATAAGTAGTAAAGTATATCATAAAAAAAGTTTCTCTTTCTCATAAAATATTTGTGAGGATGAGTATATCCTCATATATTTTATGAGAATGCAGAACTCTTCATATATTTTATGAAAAAGACCTCATAAAGTCTGCATAAAATATATGTGAGGGTGAAGAAGTCTGCATATATTTTATGAGAAAGAACTCTGCCTATATTTTATGAGGAAGAGAAAGTCTGCGTGTATTTTGATAAAATATATGTTGAGTTTCTCATCTTAATAAAATATATACAAACTTTTTTATCCTTTAATTTCTTGATCGAAAATCAATAGTAATGTTGGTCACTGAAAAAGTCTGCATATCCTCATGAGGTTCACCCATGTGAAAGTTAAAATGATCATTTAAACACCCAACATTTACAATCTTGAAAATTGATGGAATTTTAGCAAATTATAAGTTTTTTTTGAAAAATGCATCATTTTTGTCATATAGTACGATCATTTTTTTTTTCTAGGGCATGTTTGAAAGCAGGTAAAAATAATGTGTGGAGGCTTGAAGGTAGGGCTGTCAATGGATGAGATTTGTATCGGGTATCACATCCAACCCACCCAAACCTGAACATTTTTTTTTCTAGGGCACATTTTAAAGCAGGTAAAAATAATGTGTGGAGGCTTGAAGGTAGGGCTGTCAATGGATGAGATTTGTATCGGGTATATAAAAAGTGTACTTTGACCTAAATAATATTTGGGTCAACCTGACCCATGTAATATGCGGGCTGGGTTTGGGCTATGATTTTTGCCGGATACCTAACCCAACCCAACCCAAACCCGAATATTTGGTTATGGACCAAGCAAAACCCAAACCCGATAATTTGTTATTTGGGCGGGTCCGAGTATACCCCAGGTATCCAACCTGTTGACAGCCCTATTTTGAAAAAAAATATCTCATAGGAAAAACAAAATGTCTGTGAAAAGTTTTGATATGAGAGCTTTTCCTTATAAAAAGTTTTCTCTTGTTTGTGTTACATGAGAAAACCGAGTTGGACAATTGTTAGAATGTTTTGATTTGGGCAAGTGCTGCCTTCAAAACTGAACATTTTTTATAGGATTTTTTTTCATATCCTCGAATGAAGAAATTTTTCCTGTCAAAATCAAAGCAAAATAGAATTTTTTTTTCTTTCAAAGAATTTTCTATTGTTTGAAATGAATGGAAAAGTTTTCACTTTTCCTTTCTGACTTGCAATTTTCTGACAGGCATTCTCCTGTTTGTGAATCAGCTCAAAATTGATTCTACACGGGATGACTTGGTTTAATATTTTTTAAGGGTTTAAAAAATTTGCTAATAACTTTTATTGTTTTTTATTTTTTAACTACACGTTTCATCTTTTAGTGAAAAATTAGCCAATTCTGCTACAATCAGTTTGATTCTGAATCGGCCGATTCTCTGAATCATTTTTAAGTTCGATCCTGCCCTGATACCGATTCTTTTTTTTATAGGCAAGCTGGGTTAGGCAGACCCCTACCAGATATAAAGGATACCATTGGTATTCGAACTTGCAACGTCCCAACACATGGTGACGTCCACTAGCTGCTCCTACAAGACAAGGGGAGCCCTGATTCTTAAGACATTGTTAAATCCAGAGTGCAATGTGAACGCCCATTTCGTCCTCAAATCATCATTATTTTCACATGGTGCACCTCCAAAAGTCAGATCACAGCACCCGATCTTAGTTTAAAGATCCCACTTGTGAGGGTCGGATCTTAAATGGCAAATGAGGCTACCACGACCCTTTGTTCGAGGCCAAAGAGGAAGACCAATGTTCAGATGTCATTGGGCACCCGCCAGCAATAGTTGAGGAAGAAGAATCAGGTGAAAATCCTCAGTTAAATATTTCTCATGAAGAGAAAACCAAACTCATGAAACTCAAACTATGGTCACTACAAGTATGAACAGGATTTCTAAACCCAAGAAATATATAATGATGCATGAGGTTAAGCTCAAGGTTTCAAAAGAGTCAAAAAGTATTAGAGCCACATTATCTCACCCTAGGTGGCGAGCAGATATGGAAGAAGAGCTTGAGGCTCTTGTTGTCAACAAAATGTGAGACTTGGTCCCATGACAGTCGAATATGAACATAGTAGGTTCCCGATGGGTGTATAAAACCAAATTGAAATCTGATGGGACATTAGACCGTCTAGAGGCAAGATTGATGGTTAAAGGATTTACCCAAGTTGAAGGGGTAGACTTCTATGAAATCTTTTCTCCTGTTGTCTGAACCACAAGTATTCTAACGATTCTTAGAGTTGCCACAATCAAAGGATGGGAGATGAGGCAGCTAGATGTAAGAAATGATTTCCTTCGTGGGAACCTAAAGCTGGGGTTAGTCTGACCCCCACCACTTATACAACGTACCATTGGGTTTTGAACTTGCAATGTCTCTACACAAGAAGCTTTTCCTAAATAAGGTTGTCAGCAGGTAAGGCCCTGGTGGCAGTGTGGCTTGATATGTATAGACCAGGATGCACGCATAGTGGCTGCAATAAGCCTTTTGGCTTCTATCTAGCAGGGTGGGGATCCATACATGCTGATGGTGAACTTTTTTTCATGTTATATATGTTGGCTAGGCAAAAGCATTCTCCATTTTGCTTGTCCACAGATTGATTTGTCCACTTTCTATGCGTAGATTTATTTTTTGTTTTGGGAGACACTTTCTATGTGTAGAAACTAATGTTTAATTATTTGTACTGCGATCAACATTTATAATGGAGAGTGGCACCATAGTTTTTTTTTCTTGAATTTATGATACGAAGAAACTGCACCCAGCATGAAGACCTCATTGTGCTGGCTCATTCTGTCATACCTATGATCGTCATGCCAACAACGCCACAACTCCAAGGTTAGGACCCCTGTCCCTGGGGCCTATGCTACCCATTGGCTTGGGCAGAGGGGCGACACCCATGAGAATCGAACCTTGACTGCCCATCTAGCAGCCATGGCCCCACCCTCCTTGGGGCTTAATTGCACCAAAGCTTTGGAAAGTGGAACCTTACATCAAATACACACTGGATGTTCAATCCCCAAAAGAAAAATAATAAAACGACATTTGGTATTTCACGAATAAGGCTAGACTAGAACAACCGTTTTCATATGAAAATGAACCATCTTTCTCACGTGTCCTAGATTGGGTTTGAAACTTTGGGGAACTGGAGGGGGAAACAGTGGGAATTTATTCTTGCATGTCCAAGAGAGGAATAGGGTTGAGAATGGATAAGCCAGCTCAAGGAAGTGACTTACATTGTTTGCTGTAGTCTGTAGGCAGTCCTTGCGCTGGAGCAATACCCGATGAACTCCCTGGACGGGAATATGAAGAGGCGTTTCGCATCAGAAAGAGAAAGAAGGGCCAAGAGCCAATTTGGATCCCCTCATTCCCTATGTCATCCTTATGGTAGCACCCCATCTAGGGATCTCATTGATGCAAATTGTTTTTATCAAATTTGACCCATGTGATCTACATGGCTAGTTTAGTGAATGTCAGCATTTGAATCACCAGAATCTGACCTGTGTATAGGATTTTCTGGTAGTTCAAAAATTAACGACAATAAAAATGCCAATTTTTGTTAATTTAAAATTTTTATATTTTGTGTGTCAAACAATAGAATTCAAAGGTTATTTTCTATCAAATTGATATGTGTGAAGCGTCGGATGATGAACTGTGACCTAAATCATTTTTCCTGAATTCATCTATAGGGTCAGGATTTGATTGAAATAACTTGCACCAATGAGACCCCAGATGGTGTATGATGATGGGATGACATAGAGGATGAGTGGAACTGAGTTGTCAGGGAGCGATCTCTTGTAGCAAGCACTGCTTTCAGTTTTGTAATGCTCAGTTGTGTTCAACTTTGGGCATGTGGAACCAAAAATGGTTATTATGTGTTCACTTCAGCCCCATGAGTTGCGAATATAGCTCAAAGACAGGTCACATTTTTTGCTGTAACTTTAAATAAATAGAAAATAACAAAATGATGCTCTCTTCCAAATGCCTCACAATTTGCTAAAATTCTTTCCGTATCCAAAATCTTTGTTTCTTGACTTTTTTAGAATATTTTTGTTCTGCAAATATAGTATGACTTTCGCAAATCATTTTTGTGAATGTCACCCAAAACGTGTGAATCTCTTTTAACTAACACTTTTGATGTACATCTGCAAATATGGTACGACTTTCACAATTTATTTTTGTGAATGTCACCCAAAATGTACGAATCTTCTTTAACTAAACACTCCCGACATACATTCGCAAATATGGTACGACTTTCACAAATCATTTTTGTGAATGTCACCCAAAATGTGTGATCCTCCTTTAACTAAATACTCTTGAAGTACTTGCGTAAATACAATACGATATTCACAAATCATTTTTGTGAATGTCCTCAAAATGTGCAAACCTCTTTTAACTATATTTTTCAATGTACGTCTGCAAATATAGTATGACCTTCAAAAACCATGTTTGTGAATGTCTTCAAAATCTGTGAACCTCCTTTAACTAAATACTCATAACGTACATTCACAAATATAGTATGACCTTTACAAATCATGTTCAATGTTATTTTGTGAAGGTTCTCACCTTCGTATGCTTTCTGATTCATATATAGAATCATTGTGGTTCTTTTTTTCTATTTGTTTCTTGTTAGAATTCTAACTCTTTTTCTTTTAAAACCCTAACCCTTTTCCTTCTCTCCTTTGTGTCAATTCCTGTAAAATTCATCTTGCAACATTCTGACGAGGTTGCAACATCCTTTTGGTCAACTTTCTTGTCTTTCACAACTCTAGTAATTTAGGTCGAAAGATGACTTCTATATTTTTTTTGCTTTCTCAAGTTTTTTTTTTGAAAAAATATAAATATATATATTTAAAAGCCTTGTAGTATTTGTGCATCTGTGCTGAATATGCCTATCAAGTTTTGAGAAGAATGCATTCTTACTATAGTCTATCTTATTAATTGGGTAAAAAAAACTGAAAAAGTCATGGTCTTTTATGACAAAAAACTAAACTACAAACATTTGATAGTTTTTGGTTGCTGGTGTCTAGCTCACAATATTCACTCTAAGCTCAAAGTTGATGCTTGCGCTTATAGAAGTGTCTGATATCATTTTGGTCAAAAAGGGTATAAAGTGTTTGATCTTGAAGCTTAATTTATTTTTGTGAGCCGTGACATGATTTTTCATGAAAAAAATATTTCCTTTTAAATTGTCCATCAATCACCAAGTCCATGACTCTGTCCTATCAATTCTTGTGAACGAAGATCAAAACCTTCTTGACACATTGAAGATGTCTAATACTGATGAGAAATTTCTTAATCATGCTAAACCTTCCTTATAACCAAGTCCTGAGTCCAATGAAATTGAACCATGTCACGAGAATGCTCAAAATGAATCCAACTAGGCACATCATCAAGACCAACTTACCTAAATGATTATCAATGTGATTATGCTGCACTCTATGCATATACAACTACCTCAAAGTTGAAGGGAACATCATTTCCTCTTCGCCACTGCTCTCTTTCTTAATTTTCAACAGCCTGCCAAGTGTTTCTTGTTTCCATCTCCTCGCATGAAGAGCCAATAGATTACCAAATGGGTTTAAGGGATAAGAAGTGGAAAGAGGCCATGGGAGCTTAAATTAAGGCTCTTGATGAAAATAATAATTGAACTCTTACCAAGTTACCTTGAAGAACAAAATCAATTGGATCAAAAGGGGTTTTCAAAAGCAAATACAAATTTAATGGATCTATCGAGAAGTATAAGTCCGGGTTGGTAGATAAAAACTATGCACAATAAGAAGGGTTAGATTTTCATGACACGTTAGCACTGGTAGCAAAACTCGTTACTATGCATTGCTTACTTTTCATTGCCACCAAATTCTATTGGCAATTACATTAATTAGATGTAAATAATGCATTTCTTTATGGCAATTTTAATAAAAAAATCTATATAAAATTGCCACCAAAATATTCAGGTGAGGGGGAGACACTAAATAAGTCTAAGGCATAAGACAAGCTTCAAAATAACTAACTTTTCAAATGCTAAACATGTTGATTTTAGACAATCTCTAGCAACCTATTTGTTTGTATTGATATCAGAAGATAGACAAATGTTTGTGTTTGTTTATGCATATGATGCCATTATAATAGGAATTGATGAAGAAGTTATAAAATTTTTGAAAGGATTCTTGGATAAGTGTTTTCATAATAAAGTTCTTGGCAAAATAAAATATTTTTTAGGCGTAGAAGTTGCTCATTCTAAACATAGAATATTTTTCAATTAAAGAAAGTACACCTTAGGGATTTTAAAAGATGTCAAATATCTCGATCACAAACCCTATGAGATACCAATGGAGAAAAATCTTAAATTGGACCATACAGGGGAAGTCCTTAAAGATCCAACTGAATATAGAAGATTTGTTGGGCGACTTACGTATATGACATAATATGCTCAGATATTACCTTTTTAATCTACATCTTAAGCCAATTTATGCAGGAACCACGACATGCACACTAGGAAGCAGCCATGAAACTTCTTCAATATCTAAAATGCACCAGGGCGAGAAATCCTACTACATGACATTAGTGATAAGTAGTTGTCTTGCTTTATAAATTCAGACTGGGCAAGTTGTCCATTTTATAAATTGCTCTACCATAAGATTTTGTACCTTTATTGGAGACAACCCTCGCCTATAAAACCAAGAAACAAACCATGTGTATCAAGATCCTCAACAAAAGCTGAGTATCGTGTTATGGTAGTAGGTATTAGCCAAGTCACATGGTTGTTTACTTAATCACTTGAGATGCCCTCATTCTCAAACAACTAGTTTATATTGTGACAATCAAGCAACATTACAGATTATAGCAAACTTGGTATTTCATGAACCCGTTAAATATATAGAGCTTGATTGTCATTTTGTGTAAATTTTTTTAGCAAAAGTTAATATCTACTAAGTTTGTTCCAAACAAGCATTAGCAAGCTAATATTTTTGTAAAGGCACTTAGTTGAGACCAATTTACCTAATTGGTTAGTAAGTTGGGCATGATTAATCTTCATTCACCAACTTGAGGGTAATGTTGAAAGATAAAACCAAAAATCAAATGAAGATATAGAAGAATGAGCTTGGGTATATGTTTATAAAAATTTGGAAGTTGGAAAAGTTTTGTCTTACCCAAAATTCTTTTGAAAGATGTGGGGACGCCGTATTCAAGTCTTGACTATCCTTTGTCCAAAGGAAAGGTAAAGTCCAAATAAGTTTATCAATTTTTGTAGCATGAATCACACCACAGAGAAATGCTAAGTTGCAATAAAATAAAAAAATATGTATGTGTTAATGAATAAAAATAAATAAATACATAAAAAGAGACAAATTGATCTGAAAAGTATATTTTTTTTCATACTCGAGGGTTCGTTTAGTTTTTATGTTCCTTTTCATCCATTAGCACCTCTACATAGGTACGATGGTTCTCTGATAGCTTCAGAGCATAGTGCAGGCAGAGCTTGGGTATGCTTCTACTCGAGGGCCAACACTTAGGTATGAGATTTGCAAATTTTCTAATCCATCAGACTATAGGGCTACCCCTATTTATAAGAATTTCTCATGGGATATGGATTCAGGGATTACTGACTTTGAATCCAACCCAAATGAATTTGTTATTATCCTTATGAAGAATGAGTCATCGAAGAAGAGTTCTACTTGAGATTGGACTTTGAGTAGGATAAGATTCTATTTTTTGGGGGGCTCCAAGGAGACAAAAATAGGCTTTTGAGAAGTTTTTATCTAAATGGCACATGTGGATGAGGTTTCTAGAGGTTTCTTATAGATTGGATAATGTAATTTTAAATCTCCACGCTTAAATCAGGTCGTACTTCAGATCCATTATGACATGGTAACTTGTTTTCACCATAACTTTCTATCCAAATGTCTGATTGAGGCACCGTTGATGTGTTGTAAAGATAACATCCCCAACTTTAATTTATCTCTTAAGTGCAAAACCAAATTCAAAAATTTGGTAGTAAAAAATACACTCAAAGTAGACCTACCTGAAAACAAGATTTTTAGTGAACAAGTTACATTGTTTTTGTCATAATTTCCTACTTTGATATCATATTGATTTGATTTTTAGCTTGTTAGAAAGCTAAGATCCTCTAGTTTAATTGATATTTTAAATAAAAGTCTAGAAGATGCCATTTTGAAGCCAAAAAATTTAAGCTAGCAGAATTTTATAATGACATGTTCAAAATTGAAGTGTTTCCACATGCCTTTCTTTGGCATTAATCGATGTGGTTTGATTTATGACAAAGAAGTAGACACATGTGGAGACTGGACATGTTTTTGTGCCATTGAGTTATCGAGACCGTTTTGGTGGTCCAGCCAAACAAGGTCAGTCTAGTGCTGGAACAACTTGGTTTTTGAAACTGTTTGTGATCTCGCCGAGCAAGGTCGGGCCAATATCAAGAGGTGAACCAAGTTTTTCTGTTTGTGGTCTTGCTGAGCGGGGTCGGTGCTAGAGTCAGAAAAACTGAATTGTCAAGACCATTTGGTGGTGTTGCAGAGCGTGGTCAGTGCTAGTGTAGGGACAACTAGATTTCCAAGACCATTTGGTAGTTCCTACAAACTAGGTTAGTGTTAGTGCATGGACAACTAGATTACTAAGACCATTTGGTGGTCCTGCTGAATGAGTTCAGTGCCAATGTCGAAAAAGGAAAGAAGTGAAAAGTGGAGACCATTATGAGTCTCACCGAACAAAGTCAGACCAGTTCAGAGACCACTTTATTTATAGTAGAGAGAGAGAGTATATTGGACTTCAGGCATGAGTAGCATAAGAAGAATGTAGCTCCTTTTCATGCATTTTAGGCTCATTTTGATTTTTGATGTCTTTTGATGATTTTCTTTTGAGAATTTGTGGAGACAAACATCAAGAGTCCTACACCTCTTGTGGGCTCATGGATAGGGTTCTTAGGAAGGGTATCTTCACCGTAAGGCCTTACTAAGGCCTTACTAGATGCCTTAGTAAGGCCTTACGGTGAAGATACCCTTCCTAAGTTAATCAATTTAAAAGTAAGACTTTCTGCCCCAGTGAGGTGAGTAAAGCATACTTTGGTAAGGTAGCACCGAAGAGAGGGCATATATTTTTGTGTACTTCTTAGACTCAGGATCCCTTTGTCTAGACTCTTTGATGAATGCATTGAACTTTTATGATATGCAGTAAGACTCATGCATTTATAGTATAGTGGATAGCCTATAACAACTATAAATTATTGATCATATAAAGTCAAGGGTTTTTTGCTTTTTTTTTCAAAAATTAAAACCTTCTTAGCAAGTTGATTTATACACTTGAGATTCCTATAATTTAGACTTTCCTCCTCTCAGGTTGGTCTAAGATAGCGACACTCAGGTGTTATTTTTCTCTTCTAATTCTACCTTGTTTTTCTTAAGTGACTAGTTATAAGGATATGGAATTAGGTATCAAGGCATTCATGTTAAGTCTAATGGTTCCCACTAAGGCTTGAACTCTAAAGAATTAGAGTTTGACGTGAATGCATTCAAGTACACCTCTTACACCTAGATAAGTTTTTTGAAGTCTTTGTTTTTAGCTCAAAAAGAGTTTATTCCTTACTTTTTTCATCCTTTGACTTGAAGCTTGACAACCATGGGTCTCATAACTTCTTGATCTATGAAGGGTACCCCTAGCTATCCAACTTCTGCCTTCAAAAGTCACATTATTGGAGTCTAACACCTTATCATAGGTCTAGAAGTAAATACTGTTTTTTTCCTAGCACACACTTTTCTATTCTAACATCTACCCCTAAGAGAACCTCATGATCAGAGCCTGCCACCTCGCCATGGGCTCAGAGTAGGTGTCAACCTAAATGCACTACTGTTTTTTTGTACTTTGATTTTTCTTTTTTGGTATTTTTTTCTTTTTGCATTTTTCTTATTTTTCTCATTTTTCATGCATTTTCAATATTTTTCCTATCGAGTTAAAAGAAATGGCTCCTCAGGAGGCCAATTTATGAAACAAATTAGCATCGATGATATTAACACCCAACCTCTTTCCTGGAGAGTTGGTTGCCTAGGTGAGTTTTTATTGGATCTACATTCATGTATTGATAATAATTTTATGCCCTTATAATTCATCTTTATAGACTCATGAGTTAGAATTTTTGGATTAAACTTTATTAGCGTCACTGTATCACTACCTTATTTTTCTCTAAGAATTAAAATCTATATAATAGACTCTCGTGTGTAGGGATATGCTTATATGAAGGACCATCTTGAAGAGAGTTGGATCCATTTTGAGAAAAGATCTCTGACCTTTAATGATCATTCAATGATATGCCTAGCATCATAATGAAGCTCTATCATCCTCCTATGACTATTAGAATCAATGTGAACTAGATTGTCAAAACTGTTCAGGGTCTTGCCAGATGAGGTGAGATGAGTTCAAGGATAATTGTGGTGTGAAGACCGTTATAGGTCTTGTCGAATGAGGTCGAGCCAGTGTCCAAGACAACTGACAGGTGAAGTCCATTTTGGGTCACACCGAATGAGGTTGGGTCAGTGACCACTTAGGTCTCGTCAAACGAGGTTGAACTGTTTCAGAGTGACTATTTGTATGCTTGACTGCTAAAGGTCCCTTCTTGCCTAAGAGATTTGGATTTTAGATGACTTTATGATGACTTATCGCTAGGTTTCAGATAGGTTCAAACTCCTTTGATATGCTCACACATGATTTCAACAGAAAGACATCATTGAAAATTATTAGAAAAACCAAAGAAAGAGGTTTGACAAAAGCTTTCTTAGTCTTATCAATAGGAATAGTATGATACTGCAATTAAAAGAGGATAGCTTGGACCCTAAAAATAAAAATCTTTTTGAATTTTCTTTGTGTTTTTTATTTTTTTAGATTTTTAAAATATTTTATTTTTTTTATTTAAAAAAATCATTTTTTGGGGATTTTTTGTTTTTTGATTTGTTATTTGTTTTTTAAAAGACTATTTTATAGGATCCAGGTTTTGAAGTCATACTTTGGGCCATGGGATGATGACTTATGTAGGTCTTTCCTCCTCCATACCATTATGATTTTGCCATGACATATGGTTGCCTTTTCTGAGCACGCTGTTCTTTTCTAGAAGGAGAGATGAAAGGACTCAAATTGTTGTTTGAGTTGATGTAGAAAAAGTGTCAATCCCGTGTTCTCATATGCAATCAGACTCTCCATTAAGCTAATGACAGTTGGCTCTTTTTTGAAATGATCCTTTAGAACTCATGTGATCTTTTTTCTTTTGCCCCTTTTCTGTTCAGGTCCTTTGTAGCCTATACCTTGGGTCATCACTTTTGGCATTGCTGGG
Organism: Nuphar pumila; assembly: GCF_984573655.1. Lineage (NCBI taxonomy): Eukaryota > Viridiplantae > Streptophyta > Magnoliopsida > Nymphaeales > Nymphaeaceae > Nuphar > Nuphar pumila. The sequence continues at coordinate 68,855,332 of NC_143265.1, forward strand.
AGAGGCTCTCTTATACTCTATTGACTTTTTTCTAGTCCTTCAAAATATTGGTACTCTTTGTGCAAAGCAATTATCTCTCTATTACCATATTTTTGTATATGTTGATACATGAGATGACTTTTTAGGTAGTAGTCATCAATCCTTTATTTGGGTATGAAGACTTTGGGCCTTTTAGAGAAGTCTCTAGCTGACACTCGGCCCAAACTAAAAGGTGCCACATTCATGACTGAGCTAAATAATGAGATCATTTCCTACTTCAGCCGAACTGTCGGTATGTCAATCTGCCCTTTAGTTTTAGACAATGGAGACTGTACAGAAAGGTCATCCTCTTCTGTGATGGATGTTAGGAGATGAACCTTAATGTGATTGTTGTCTCGTAAGTTTAGACAAATCACACTTATCTGAGAAAACTCTCTTGAAATATTTTTATTCTCCCATGAAGCATGTCTTCCTTGTACTTTCATACTTCCTTGGTAGTAGATTTGGAAAACTAGGGATATTGGGTTGGAATAATTACTGCATGTAAGAACTTGTGGATCATAGATTACCACATTGTCAGATGGCCCTTACTTCATATATTTTCTGAAGAACCAATTTTCTCTTATTTCATAAGTCTGAATTGCTTCTTTTGTGGTGCGATCATTGTTGCTCGACTCTGGTTATTCTTCATTGACCAACAACTCTCCACTATCTAAATAGTCTTTGATGATGTGCTTTAGGATAAAGTGGTCCTCAATGTCGTGACCCACAACTCTATAATATCTGCAGTATTTGGCTATCTCTTTGTCCTTCATCAGTGGTGAATTTGACACCTTAGATAATGTTGAGAATAGGTGGTTTTTAGGTTAAGTTGTTCTTTATTAGAGGTTTTCTGAAATACTTTTTTCATAAGGTCTTAGATGTAATTTCTTTGTTTTGCCTCTCTCTATTAAATATAGAGAGAAGCCCTAATGAGGAATCGAGTTTTCTGTTTTCTTTGTTCAGCTGTATCTCTCTCTCTCTCTCTCTCTCTCTCTCTCTCTCTCTCTCTCTCTCCCTCTCTCAGGTTCGGTTCATCTTCTACATGGTATCAGAGCTACAGTCGATCGTGGAAACGTGATCGACTGTGAAGTGGGAGTGTGATCGTGCTCTACCAGAACTCAGTCGATTCATGGAGGCTTTCATGATCATGATCAAACTTCGATCACGCTGAGTAATGTTCTAATCAGGTCAGCACTTTAAATATTTTTTTTGGGCATTCTGCTGGTCGTGGATGCCTGCTGTGGGTGTCGTATCATCTGCTGTGGGTGTCGTATCATCTGCTGGTCGTGGATGCCTGCTGTGGGGGTCGTATCTCCTCGTGCTCGTCGTGGATGCCTATTGTGGGTGTCGTATCTCCTTGTTTTTTTTTGTTTTCTCTCCTCGTGACTACCTACGCTGTTGGGAGTTTGCTGCGACCTGGTGGTGCCGAGTCTTGCTGCTGCTATGACGAGTTGTGTTTTGGTTCATAAGTTGTCGAAGGATATTCCTGATGGGTGGAAATAACAGAATTCTTTTTCTGTTGTCGGGAGTGCTGAATCCTCGTCGAAGTGTGTTCCTGCTGTTTGGGAGCAACAAATTTTTTTTTGTGTGGCCGTAAGTGTTGAGTTCTTGCAGAAGCTGATTTTGTGTGATATTTACTGGATGTCATGTCGTATATGTTGAAGAACAACAGGTTTAGTTAACATTGTGTCTTGCGACTGCATTCTATCATGTGTGGTGATGTGTTTGGGTGCAGCAAGGATCAGGATTTCTGTGGTAACTACAGCAACTGGAATTATTTTTTTAACTCCCTGTTGTGTCGAGTGTTGAAGTTACTCTTCTGTCATGGAAAATAGCAAATGTGATTTCCTGCTGGATTGATCTTTATTTTGTGGAACAGTAGGAGTGGTTTCCTGCTGAGTTGAAGAAATTTTTTTTCCCTTGAACACTTGTTGTTCAAGTGAGTTTTTTTTTATATGGCTGAAACGTCGAAAGGTGATTCCAAAATGGAACATATTGGGGAGTATAAGGCGTTTGCCAACCCCTTCTCGTATGGCTCTTCTGTTAGGTTGAATGAAACCAACTATGCTAGGTGGTCCAGAACTTTTATGATGTCGGTATCTGGACATCGTCGAAAACATATTTTGTTGGAAGGCAAACCCATTGAGAAATTGGGAAAATATGTTACTTGGGATGAAGATAATGACATAGTTATGTCATGGATCATGAACAGTGTCGAACCCCATATTGCAGATGGATTGATCTACTATAATACAGCCAAACTAATGTGGGACAATCTTCGTGATACATACTCACAAGAAACGAATGTGAGTCGTGTCCTACAAGTCGAACAGGAAATATATAACTTGCAACAGGGAGATCAGACCTTGGCCCAGTACTATGCCTTTGTCAAAGCTGTGTTTGAAAGACTTAATGCTCACCGGCCTTTGTGTTGCTCGAAGCAAAAGGATCATCAAGAACAAACCATGGTTGCTCGTTTTCTTACAGGTCTCTCTTCAGATTTTTCTGTTGCAAAAGTTCAAATGTTGACTGGTTCAGATGTTCCCACTCTTGCTGACGCTTACAATTGTCTAAGTAGACTTGCGATATCTCTGCCACAATCTCAGCCTGTGACTCAGACATCTGCTCTTGTTGCCCCATCTAGTTATGGCCGTGGAAATATTCAGAATATCAGAGGACGTGGACGTGGTATGGGAGGCAGAGGAAAGCTTCAATGTACATTTTGTGGAAAATCTGGACATTTAGAAGATCGTTGTTGGGATAAGCATGGTCGGCCAATCTCTTCTGCATCAAAGTCATATAATCCTAAAGCTCATGTTACTACTATTGAGGCAACTAATGCACAAGAGAATATCATTGCAAATGAAAGTAGTATCACCCTTAGTCGTGCGGAATATGATGAGTTGATTGCTCTCCGACCTTTGAGTTCCAGTTCTCCTGTAGCTGGTATTGCCTATTCAACCGGGAATTATCTCCATCCGAATGATAGTAAGTGGGTTATTGACTCTGGTGCATCCAGACATTTGTGTGGAAATTCTCGTGTTTTTTCAGATCTAAAGGTCATTAAGGCTCAACTTGGAGTCTCATTAGCCGATGGGAGCTCCTCCCCGGTTGTTGGTCAGGGAAATATTTCTATATCCTCCTCATTACAGTTGAAAAATGCTCTTCATGCTCCAAACTTTCCTCAAAGTTTACTTTCTGTTAGTTGCCTTATAAAAGAACAAAATTGTAGAGTAATATTTGATCCAATGGGTTGTCATTTTCAGGATTTGCTGACGGGGAAGAAGATTGGTGGAGGCTATGAAGAAAATGGAATTTACTACCTACATTATCCAATGGGTTTTGTTCATGCTGCAATAGACCATTCATTCAGCCCTGTTCAGTGGCATCGTCGTCTTGGTCATCCTTCATTGTCAAAGCTTCGGTCGGTCTTTCCTCAGATTCCTTCCACCACATCATTTCAGTGTGAAGCATGTCAGTTGGGCAAGCATCATCGAAGTTCGTTCCCGTTGAGTCAGAGTCAGTCGAGTAATAAAGTTTTTGAACTTCTTCATGCAGATGTATGGGGTCCTAGTAAGATTCCTACTAGGACTCAGTGTCGGTATTATCTTGTTATTGTTGATGATTTCTCTAAGTTATCATGGGTACTTTTAATAAAAGAACGATCTGAAGTTCCAAGTCTTATCAAATCCCTAATTCTTGAAATAAAAACTCAGTTTGAATCTATTGTCAAGATTGTTCACACTGATAATGCTCTTGAGTTTAAATAAAAAGATCTGTTACAATTTTACCAAGATCATGGCATCCAACCCCAAACTTCCTGTGCCTATACATCTCAACAAAATGGGGTGGCTGAGCGAAAACATCGGCACCTCCTTGATGTTGCAAGGACCATTATGATTCAATCCAATGTTCCTGCGTCATACTGGGGTGATGCGATTACCACTGCTTGCTATCTGATCAACCGCATGCCTTCGTCTTCTGTGGGTGATCAAATTCCATTACATATCCTAAAACCTAATGCCCCACTTTTTTCTTTCTCACCAAAAATATTTGGATGTGTCTGTTTTGTTCATAAACTTGGCCCTGATCGTGATAAATTAGCAGCTCAAGCTACAAAATGCATATTTATTGGTTATCCGAAAAATCAGAAGGGCTATCGATGTTATGATCCTATTTCTCGCCGAGAGTATGTCAGTGCGGACGTATCTTTCCTGGAATCCTCTCCATATTACTCTAGTTCCGGTTCTCCACTGCAGGTTGATCCAGCTGAGTCTTTTCCATTACCTATACCTTCTTTTCCTTTGGAATCTGTGCCCTCCTTACCGAACCAAACTTCATCCTCTTCCAGATTTAATAATCCTCCATTGGTATATGTGCGTAGAGCTCCACTTCCGCAAGAGCCTTCATCTTCTTCTTCTCCTGAGGTAAGTTCTACTGACAATAGTGTTCTTCAGGATGATGATAACAGGCCTATTGCTCTACGAAAAGGGACAAGACAATGCACCTTATATCCCATAGCTCATTTTGTCTCCCATGCCAGAATTGGACATAAGATGAAGTCTTTTATTTCAGCCTTGTCTGCTGAAACCATTCCTCTGAACTATCAGCAGGCAGCACTTGATACTCGCTGGAAGATGGCTATGCAAGAAGAAATGACAGCTTTGGTATCTCAGCATACCTGGGATCTAGTTGATTCCCCAGCAGATGCTGACATTGTTGGTTGTAAATGGGTATATACAATGAAGTACAAATCTGATGGTTCTATTGAAAGGTACAAGGCCAGATTAGTCGCGAAAGGATATACCCAGACATATGGAATTGACTTCTTTGAAACGTTTTCTCCTGTTGCACGGATGGGTACCATCGGTCTTGTTCTCTCAGCAGTTGTTCAGCATGGCTGGAACTTGTGTCAATTAGATGTGAAAAATGCCTTTCTTTATGGGGATCTCTCCGAGACCGTTTACATGCAACAACCTCCAGGTTTTGAGGTTGAGGGGGAGTGTCATAAGGTGTGCAAATTGAGAAAGGCAATTTATGGCTTGAAACAAAGTCCTCGTGCATGGTTTCAAAAGTTGTTTGAAGTGATGTCAAGCTTTGGTTTTAACAGATCAGCAGCAGATCATACTCTTTTTATAAAGAAAACTAGCTCTGGCATAGTTGTTATGGTAGTATATGTGGATGACATCATTCTTACAGGAGATGATGTGAAAGCTATTGAAGCCACAAAAGCTCATCTTCACAAACACTTTGTTACAAAAGACCTTGGTTCACTCAGGTATTTTCTGGGTATAGAAGTTGCTAGAAGCCGTGAAGGGATGGTTCTGTCTCAACGGAAGTAGGTTCTTGACTTATTAAAGGAAACAGGCATGTTGGAAGCTAAACCAGCAAATATTCCCATGGACCATAAAGTTCAGTTGGTTGAAGAAGGGTCAAAACCTGTTGATAGCAAACGCTATCGCTCCCTAGTAGGGAAGTTACTATATGTAACTGTGACCAGACCCGATATTGCTTTAGCAGTAAGCAAAGTTAGCCAGTTCATGGACAAATCAACTGAGGTACACTGAAATGCAGCCATAATGATTCTCAGATATCTAAAATCCTCTCCTGGAAAGGGGTTACTGTTCAAGAAAGGTGGAACTCTGGAGATAGTAGCTTATTCTGATGCTGACTATGCTGGATCTGTAGTAGATAGAAAGTCTACCACAGGATTCTGTGTGTTTCTGGGAGACAACTTGATTTCATGGAGAAGTAAGAAACAAAATGTGGTTTCCAGGTCGAGTGCAGAATCAGAATATCGGGCTATGGCCCAAACAACTACTGAATTGATATGGGTTCGCACTGTTCTTAATGATCTCCAGGTGAAGGTTTCTTCTCCAATGACCATGATGTGTGATAACAAAGCGGCAACATATATAGCAAACAATCCTGTCTTTCATGAGAGAACAAAGCACATTGAGGTTGATTGTCACTATGTAAGAGATATGATTCAAGCTGGTCATATCACTACAAAATACCTAAAGTCTGAAGACCAAGTTGCAGATATGTTTACAAAGCCTCTTGCTAGGCCTAATTTCTCCAGATGATGTGACAAGCTGAGCAGGATAGATATCTATGCTCCAGCTTGAGGGGGAGTGTTGAGAATAGGTGGTTTTTAGGTTAAGTTGTTCTTTATTAGAGGTTTTCTGAAATACTTTTTTCATAAGGTCTTAGATGTAATTTCTTTGTTTTGCCTCTCTGTTATCATCGCAAATTTTTTAACTTTTGCGAATCAAACTGACCTTTGAAAAAGATTTTGAAAACAACTCGCCTCCGTTTTTAAAATGCGGGAAAATTTCGTAGAATGGGACTCGCCTGTCGGTACGAGGTTCAACCGTTCCTGCCACCTTTAACAGGGGTAATTGAACCAATGATCAATCTTACGCTCCACTCTATTCAACTTGTCTAAATCATATTCTAATTTCTAAATGCACATAGAATCAGGCATGTGCTATGAATTTTCAGAAAATGCACATTTTGAAAACATGATGTTTGCTTTGAATGATTGAAATATTTAGAATAGGTATCACATGGAAAATCGTGAATTGGGATTTGAAATATACTTCTGAGAGAAATAAAAATCGATTTTGAGGAATCCTTGACATTTAGTGAAAATAGACTCTGAGAGACTTGGTTTCTCTGAATTCAAACTTGGAAATTGAAATTCTAACTTAGAAAATTTGAATTTGGAACTTGGGAAATATTTGAAATATTCTTTGAAATTCAATGCTTTTAGGAAAATCGATTTTTGCTATAAGACTTAGGAGATTTTGAGGAATTCAATTTCCTTGACTTGGATTTTGAATTGGAGTTGGCAAATGCATGAGATGAATGAATATGGATTGGAGGAATTGAGAAATACTTTTTGTATTTTTGAGAAATGCAGTGCATTTTTGAAGTTAGCCTAAGAGTGTAGGCTGAATGTGGCTAATGTGAAGATCATAAATCTGAGTATCATTCATATTCTGACTATGGCCATAAATACGAATTCCACCAAGTTTATAAACTTCATAAAAGCTAGTGCATGTGCCATTCGTGTAGACCATGGTGAATTTGTAAAAATATGCATGAATCATCATCCATCACACATTAACATTATAAAAAAAAAACTATATGCAATGCTGCCTAAGCTAAGCAGGAAATGTAAATTCTTATTCCAAAGTTTAATTACAAGTTACATCACTATTGAAATTTAAATACATGAAAAAAATAAAGTCTTCAATGTACCTGCAAAACTAGAAAACTTTGTTAATGAAAATATGTTGGCTTTTCTAAATTTATCCAACAATATCAGGAAATTGTTGGATTTTGCTAGATATAAGCCTTTTCCATGATTCCCTTAAATCAAAATTGATAAAATTGAAAAAATATGAAAGAGAAGATATGAAATTTCGAAATTGGGGTCAAAATGACCAAAATACCCCTAATAACAAGACTATGGTCTTGAAATTAGGGTTTTTAGAAAGATATTTTGATAAAATGCAAGTTTTGAAATTTGAATGGAATAAACTCAAACCAAATATGCTATGACATGATTAAAAATATGAAAATTAGGATTAGGAATTTCGAAATTTAGGTCAAATGACCAAATTGCCCCCCGATAGCAAGACTATGGCCTTGAAATCAGGGTTTTTAGAAATAGATTTTGGTAAAAACTTAGGTTTTATGCACTAAATGAAATCAAATGAGCACAAAATTAAACCTAAAGCATCCTAATATGATTATGAACATGATTAAATCCTAAAAATATATGTTCATGCACGAAAATCGAATAATATCACAAAAACTGTGATTTTAGCAGTGTTTTTGGATCTTTCAGGAACCCGGTTTTGCAATTTGCTTAATTCAGCCATCAAATGGATTCCAAAATCCATAAAAATTAGTACCTGCACTGGTTATAACCCCAATGTCGAATTGGAATTATAAAAATAATTTTTTGACATTAAATTAATCCGAAAATTGCATTAAACCCTAAAATATGCTATTTTTGACCTAATTCACCAACCAGTTTCAATCCAAGACCTGAACCAGGGGTCAAATCTCCATGGAAATCTATGAAATTTTACAGAGACTAACTAAGAAGAAAAACAGAGATTTCTCAATTTACATATTGGAAAAATCATCTCCGGTTAGGGAGAAACCCTTCCGGCAATATGAGCTAAAATATATCACTCTTAACAGGGATTAAAACAGCTATTCCAGATTGAAAATATAGACATAAATAGCAATCCTAAACAAAAATCTTTGAAATTTTAGTGGTGAATAGTAGACAGAAAAATAACAATACTCACTTTTTACAGATCTAGAATCGGATCTGTGGTTTGGGATTTATGACTAACACAAGTCTGATTAGGGTTTTGGTAAACCCTAACGAGTTTTAAATTTAAAACAGATTCTCTAAAATGGGAAAAATACTAAACACTGATCAAAAAATCTGAAAATTTCACATCAGACAGATCTACTTAATGTGGATCCATAGCACTTTACAGATCTAAAATCAGATCTAATATGAGAGAAATATCATAACAGCAAGTTACCTTCTTGATTTTAACCATGATTTTAAAGCTTTAAAAACCGGATTTGATGTCTGATTTTTTTGACAGGGTTCCCGAGATCCAAAACCTCTGATTTTTCTACAGTAACTCAATAACTCATGCATGCATCACATATAAAAAAATCAGAAATAAACAATGAGAACTTCAACCCGAAATAACATTATCTTTACTGTTCTAAACCTAGAACACACAGAAATTTAAGAAACTTGACAAACCATGCATTAACTAATGTAAATCAATAAAATAAACCATAAAACAGTAAATAAAACTTATTTCTATGCTGTAGAACGTAAAACAAACATGAATAAACCATGAAAATAAAATAAAAATAGGGAATCAATGGCTGGAATTTGATATCACCTTTAAAACATAGATTTAACCCATTAAAAGGGGTAAATCATATATTTTATTGGTTAATAATGTAAAGAATCATATTAAAATTAATTCTAATGGATTAAAATCTCTGTAAATCATCCAAAACAGGGTTAGATCACCTTCTTGGATCGTTCTTGCTGATTCTTGATGGTTCTTGAGGTGAAACCATGGTTGGATCTTCATAAGGAGGGGTGTCTAAGCCTAGATCTAGGTTTAAAACATTAAAATCATTAAATAAAATATGAAAAAGGCAAAGGAATTCATACCTTGGAGTTGCAGCAATGGAGGAAGGGCTGGAGAGGAGAGAGAAGCTCCAAGAATCCAAAGGAAAGCAAGTTGGAAAAATCAACCCCCCTATGGCTTTCTATTTATAAAAAAAATTTAGGTTAAAAATCAAATGTTTTAAAAAAATTGGACTCTTCTAAGGGGGGCGATTTTGGGGTGTAAGGACTATCCTACTCCTAGACTAAATTATCCTATTTAATACCTAATTAACCCCTAGACTCTCCTAAAAAATCCCCAAATGTAATGCCACTTGGCATTTTCTCACATTGGGTTTTTAAAACACCTTTAAAAACCTTTAAAAACACTAGTTTTAAAACTAACTTTTAAAAATGAGTTTTTCAAAATGGTTTTGACTCTTCTAAACCTCTAACACTAACCACGACATCAACTAACCCTAGTATAGCCCTGACTGACTCGAATATGGCGCCACCCCGAGTGGGCCCTACTTGAGTTTTTACAAAAAGATGATTTTAAAACTTGAAATTGAAGGAGTTTTCAAAAGGATTTTCAAAAGTAATCTTAAAATTAGGATTTTTTGAAATGGCATAGGGTTCTAACTGAATTAGAATTCCTCTGGATATGGTGCCAACTGAGTGGGCCCACATCGAGTTTTGGAAATTTTGAAATAAACACTGAAAATGGCTTTGAAAAAGGGTTAAAATCGACATTTGAAATTCAAGATCTTTAAAAATAGGGTCTCAAGCGAACTGGAACTTCGGGTTAGAGTCCTGAACTCTTAGGACTCCGAGATTTTAGATTTTAAAAGCCAAATGAAAGAATTTTCCAAAAGATTTTATCAAGAAATGATGAAATAAGTCAGAAAACACAGTCAGGGTTAGACTCCTAACTCAACCGAACTCTAAAATAGAATCCTGAACTAACTGGACTATGTAAAATGACCTAAATTTTGAAAACAAATGGAAAATATTGAAAATGGAAGTAAAACAGACTTCAAAACAGACTCCTGACCGGATCAGGACTTTGAGACAGAGTTCTGATCGGACTGAAACTTTCAAAATTTTGAGAAATTTGATGAATAGAGGATTTCAGAAGCGACACCACCTCAATGGGTCTCATCTGTGAATTGAAATCGATTAAAATTTGAATTTGAAATGAATCCAGATTGTTTCCTTGAGAAAATATTTCGAAATATAAAGTCCTGGGGTTGGAAAATGACAGAGTGTTGAATAAAAACCCAGGTTTTGAAATTGATTTTGAAATAAAAGCTTTAAAATTCAAATCTGGATTGAATGTTTTGAAATAGGAGTGCTGGATCTCGAAAATGAAATGCAATGACATGCAATGCGATGAAATGATATGCAGAATACATGCAATGATATGCAATGACACATGAAATGGACAAACACTGGATGAGGGTGAAAATTTGGGGTGTTTACAGATGCCCCTCTTTGCTGCTAAGCCGGTTAGAAGCCGAGCTTAGTGGCAAAGAAAACACACCAAATTTGGACTATAAAAATGCCCCAGTTAGATGAATCTGACTGGGTATGAAAGAATTAGTTCAAGTGATGATAGTAGATATGAAATGGAGAATAAGGAGAAAATTTTACTTCAAAAAGAAATGAGATTTAGGTTTTGCTCTTAACCTGGATGGGACAGAAAATACCTCGTGTAGAAACGAAGCTCAGGTTTGACCCTTAACCTGACCGGGAAATGAAATACCTCATCAAAGTGAAGCTCAGGTTTAACCCTTAACCTGATCGGGCGGAAAATGAAATACCTCATCAAAGGAGGCCCAGGTTTGTACCCTTATCCTGATTGGGCAGAAAATGGAATACCTCATCAAATGAGGCTCAGGTTTATACCCTTAACCTGATTGGGCAGAAAATGGAATACCTCATCAAAGGAGGCCCAGGTTTATACCCTTAACCTGATTGGGCAGAAAATGAAATACCTCATCAAAGGAGGCCCAGGTTTATACCCTTATCCTGATCGGGCAGAAAATGAAATACCTCATCAAAGGAGGCCCAGGTTTATACCCTTATCCTGATCGGGCAGAAAATGAACGAAATCCTCAAAAGAAGAGACCGTGATGGAACCTTCGGATTTCCGCACAATGAATCCGATAGGGGTTTTGCAAAAGGAAGGAAATTGGGGTCCCTAAAGTTTGAAAAGGGATTGATTTTGGGTGCCTCATTGCTGAGACTAATTAACTTTTGAAATTGCCTTTTGTTGAAATTGGTGGCTTAACCTCAAGCCGAAATTGGGCTGTCTATGGTGGGACAGTGGGGACACAGGGAAGTGTGCGAATCTGAGAACCCAGGCGCTCAGATTATACCGAAGAAGGGAAGGAATCTTGAAAACTCCCGTTATCAAGTCCTAAAAAGGGATGGTGTCAGGATGCGCCAAAGATGAATCTCAAGCTCTCGCTTCATGCCAGGATAACTAGAAAATATTGTCAGAATGTTGAAAATTGTTGTTGATTCAAAATAATTGAAACTGATGCACATTGTTTTGAAAGTATTCCCTCTTTTCTACCTGAAGTATTATCTTCGACTGGGCTTAACTCCGTAGAATCAAGATTCGAATTCAAATTGCTTGCGATTGGCTTTCTTTCAAGGAAGCTATCAATTTCCTTGATATGGACGGAAAAGAAAGTATTCTTGATATTGCGAGAGCTATTGGTGAAAGAATATTGATAAAAGAATTTCACAAAATTAAAGAAGATTCTTGATAGATTTGGAAGTCTGATATCCTGGGATTCTTTTCTCATGATGATCTTTCTGCACTCTCTTTTTAGCAGATTGGAGCTCTCTTGGATTTTTCGGGAATTGCATCATCCTTCATTTTGGAGATGTCCTGACTTTTCTCTCTTTTTTTTTCTTGGGAAGGGTACGTCACAAACTCCTTCATCTCAGAGATGTTCCGATCCTTCTTTTCTCTCAGGGATTATCTTGATAGTTATTGGCTCATCGGTTGAGAATCTCTTGATGATAGCTGGAATCAAATATCTTTTAGGGTTTGTTGGTAGGCTCATCACACTCGCCTTCATCTCGACGGTGATCTGAACTTTCCCTGGAAGGATCCGTCACAAACTCCGTCATCTTGGAGATGATCCAAATCTTCTTTGGCCCCGGGGGTCGACTCGCTTAATTCGCCTTCATCTTGACGACAATTGAGAGATCCCTTTTGCAGATATTTAATTGCAGCTTAGGTGATTGAGGAGATATGAAAATTGAGTGGATTTTTCTGTATCACCCAGGATATTTCGACTGCTTTTTTCTTCAAGAATGGTCTTTAGAAATGTGCCATTGACTGCGATCAATATCAATCACTCGTGGCTTTGCAACAACATTGAATTCTCTTTGCTGGCCATATCGCGGATTTATTCTTCATCCTTTTGGTTGGCCAATAAAAAGATTTTGAACTTTGAATCCTTTTTCGTGAAAGCATTGCCCTTTCGGAAGTAATAGTGGAGGTATTCTGAAGTAATAATTTTGTGCAATAAAGACATTTGAAATCAACAAATATTTAATGACAAATTGGCAAAACTTTCTTGAAATCCTTTTGTGAAAGCGAGCACAACACAACACATCCATGACAAAAATTCTCTTCTCCTTTCCCCAAAGGAGAAGATTCAGAAATTAGAATTGGGAATTACTCCTCTCTTCCCTGAAGAGGAGGTGTTTGCAAAACGAACTTTCTAAGAGAAATTAAGCTTTCGTCAAAACTTCCTAGCATTAGGCTTCTCTTATGGAAAGGGGGCCGGAATTGGTGAGGTTGGTAAATTGGTCATGAAGGAACGAGTTCATCACACTCTCCCTGAAAAGAGGGTCCTTCATGATGAAATGGCCTAGTCTGAAATTATGGGGGCCACAAGGAGAGCAAGTCTCCGTCGAGTCTCTCCCTATAAAAAGGGTTTCTTGTGTGAAATTTGGAATTTTGTTTTGCAAACGGTTCACAAAAACACGAGTCCCTTCAAACTCTCCCTAAAAAGAGGCTAAGTGAACGAATTGGATAGCATGCAAAAAGAGCGAGCTCCCTCGAACTCTCCCTATACAAAGGGTCTCTCGCAAGAATTTTTTTTTTGGAATTGGGTATTAGGTGACCAAAAAGTCGAAATTTTGGAAATTGGAATTTTGAAATTTGATATTTGAAATTGGAAATTGGAAATTGGAAATTGGAAATTGGAAATTGGAAATTTGGAAATTGATAATTGGAAATTGGAAATTGGAAATTTGGAAATTGATAATTGGAAATTGGAAATTGGAAATTGGAAATTGGAAATTGGAAATTGGAAATTGGAAATTGGAAATTGGAAATTGGAAATTGGAAATTGGAAATTGGAAATTGGAAATTGGAAATTGGAAATTGGAAATTGATTGACCCGAAGGTCTAAATTGTGAATTGGTTTACTGAGAATGACATGGGTTCTATAGGGATTCAGCCTAAGAACGACATTGGTTTCGCAGGGGTTCGACCTACGAACTATCAATTCATAGGAATTCAACCTAAGGATCATAGCTTAAGAAGGAATGATTCCAACTTGTGGGCTTTTGAATGGACCAGATGCTAAACTGGGTTTTTGAGGGAAGATTCGAATCAGAATTCAACTCTTCAAGGAAAACTAGATGAATTGGATTTTGAAAGAGAATTCGAGTCGGAACTCGAATCTTCTAGACCAGTTCTGAATTGGATTTAGAAGAAGATTCAAGTCGGGACTCGGATCTTCTAGACCAACTCTGAAGGAAAGGAAAACTCGAATCGGAACCCGAATCTTTGAAGGAAAACTAGATCCATCGTGGAAGGAGAAGAAATTCGAGTCGGAACTCGAATCCCAAAGGAAAGGTAGATCAAATTGGAAGGAGAAGAAATTCGAGTCGGAACCCGAATCCCAAAGGCAAACTGGATCAACTAGAAGGAAAGAAGATTCGAGTCGGAACTCGAATCTCGAAGGAAAACTAAACCGGTTATAAGGAAAGGAAATTCGAGTCGAAACTCGAATTTCGGAGGAAAACTAGGTTAACCAAAAGGAAAGAGGATTCAAGTCGGAACTCGAATCCCGCAGGAAAACTTAAACCGGTGTGGAAGGAAAGGAAATTCGAGTCAGAACTCGAATCTCAAAGGAAAACTAGGTTAACCAGAAGAAAAGAAGATTCGAGTCGGAACTCGAATCCCAAAGGCAAACTTAATTAGTGGACACTGAATTTTAAATTGTACCAGTGCAAACACCGGATTTTGAAAATGTGCCAATACAAGCATTATGTTTTGAAAAATTACCAGTACGAATATTGGGTTTTGGAAGATTACCAGTACGAGCGTTGAATTTTGGAAGGTTACCAGTACGAGCACTGGATTTTAAAAGGTTACCAGTACGAGCACTGGACTTTAAAAGGCTACCAGTACGAGCACTGGATTTTGGAAGGATACCAGCATGAGCACTGGATTTAAAAAAAAAGTACCCGCACGAACGCTGGGCTTTGAAAAAGTCTGATCAGTGAATACTGAATTTAGAGGGTTCGACCAGTAAAAACCAGATTCAGGAAGTTCGACCAGTAAAAACCGGATTTAGGAAGTTCGACCAGTAAAAACCGGATTTAGAAAGTTCGACCAGCGAAAACTGGATTCAAGAAGTTCGACCAGTAAAAACCGGATTTAGGAAGTTCGACCAGTAAAAATCGGATTTGGGAAGTTTGACCAGTGAAAACTGGATTCAGGAAGTTCGATCAGTGAAAACTGGATTTAAGAAGTTCGACCAGTAAAAACCGGATTTAGGAAGTTTGACCAGTAAAAACCGGATTTAGGAAGTTCGACCAGTAAAAACCGGATTTAGAAAGTTCGACCAGTGAAAACTGGATTCAAGAAGTTCGACCAGTAAAAACCGGATTTAGGAAGTTTGACCAGTGAAAACTGGATTCAGGAAGTTCGACCAGTGAAAATTGGATTTAAGAAGTTCGACCAGTAAAAACCGGATTTAGAAAGTTTGACCAGTGAAAACTGGATTCAGGAAGTTCGACCAGTGAAAACTGGATTTAAGAAGTTCGACCAGTAAAAACCGGATTTAGGAAGTTCGACCAGTAAAAACCGGATTTAGGAAGTTCGACCAGCGAAAACTGGATTCAAGAAGTTCGACCAGTAAAAACCGGATTTAGGAAGTTCGACCAGTGAAAACCGGATTTAAGAAGTTCGACCAGTGAAAACTGGATTTAAGAAGTTCGACCAGTGAAAACTGGACTTAGAAAGTTCGCTTCACCCGAAGGTTGACCGGTAAAAATGGTTTTGATAAAAACTCGGCCCGCAGGACGAACTTGAAAAAGGTTGGTGTTTAGAAAGCGCTTGATGATTGTAATGTGAGATTTTCAATCTTTTACTCTCACGCTGACCTAGACAAATGCCACGAGTCTCAGAATTCATCCCTTATCCTAAATGGGTATTGGATTGATGCAAGTTGATGTATGCAAAATGCAAATGAATGCATGCAAATGCAAAATGATGTAAATGAGTACACATGTGTGCAAAATGAGAGATTTGCTTGTACCTGCCTGCATACAGGATGTTTTGAAGACAATTTTTAAAATAATGCCCCAGTGTAATGGGGGAGTAAGATATTGGATGAAAGGATAAATAATTGATATTTGAGGAATGTTCTCTGAAGATAACAGTGGAAAGATTGACGATGTGCTTCTTGATGAATTCGGGAGACACTCTGAAAGAGGTTACTCCTTGTAAAAAAACATTTTGTAAAGAAGGAGAAATACAAAAGATGATGCCAAACTATGAGGAAGATTGATAATTTTATTGATGAAAGAGATGAGACCATGCCATCCATACAAAATGACGAAAGCAAAATGCAAGAATGAAAGAGTGATGGCCTTGTCGCTCTTAAGGAGCTGATGAGCTGGTTGCTTTATCTTCTTCTTTGCCTTCCACAAGGATATTTTTATCGATATAGTCTTGAATAATATTCCTGAGAACGAAGCAGTACTCGGTATCATGCCCCATGGCCCGATGAAACTTGCAGAATTGATCTTTAAATCTTCCCCTAGTGATAGGAGGATCATCGACTCTTGGGAGCTTAATCATCTCTTTGGCCAACATATATTCAAGGATTTCTTCACGCGGTTGATCTAGGGGAGTAAAGTCACGTTTAAAACTCCAGTTGTCGTGCTTCGACTTTTCTTGAGGTCTCGACCCTTGCTCAAAAGATCGCTGAGGTTGCTTATCATACTGGGGAATCGACTCACCTTTTTGCTCATTTTTGTTGGGGTTTGGTCCCCCAGGGCCAGAGCTGTGATCTTTCACATCTCCCTTATAATGGTTCTTGTTGTTGCTGGTAGAGTAGGTAAAATGGGTTTTCTTGTTAGATTCCTGCTGACTGCTGCTTTTGGTGAATATGAAACCTTCATAGAAACCATTCTCCATACTCAATTCGAGCCATTCAGCTCGCTCTGTTAACTCTATAAAGGTTCTGGATGGTGCGGTGGAGATGAGGCCTTTTAGAGGCTGCGAGAAATTGCTTAGAATTAAGGACAAAGCATGCCCTTCTGATATTGGGTCTCTCATCTTGTTACAAGCTGACCTCCAGCGATGGATAAAATCTCGGGCCTTTTCATTTTCTCTCTGTTTCAGGCCACAGAGATGGCTGAGGGTCGGGAGCGCCTCAGCATTGAACAGAAAGCACTCAATGAACATATTTACCACCTTATCGAATTCTTTCAGCTCTATGGGGTTGATGTGCTCCGAGTACCATTTAGCTGTCGTTCCCTCCAGACTGCGAGGAAAACAAAGGAAGAGTGCCCGATTGTCACGCTTGAATCGTGAACATTCAGCGAAAAACATGGCGAGATGAGCCTTAGGGTCGCCAGAACCATCAAACTTGATAAATTTTCTGGGGAGATTATCCAGATCGTCGTCCCCATCTAAACCATCATAGAAGTCTTCGTTGGTGAAGACTTTCTTGCCCTTGTCGCGGGCCTGCAGATCTTTGACCATTTTCATAATGTCTTTTAGCTGTGACTGGGTAGGGTCGTCAACAGACTGATTTTTGGATTTGTAAGCCGACCCCTGACCCTGAGTCGACCTTTTGAATTCATATTTATTTTCATATTCCTTGTCAGCATCGTCAGCTGATTCTGACTCATCAGATATTTCCTCGTGACGACTCTGCTTTTTGCTGATCTTCACATTCTTGACGGCATGACCCTTATCTTTCTGTTTGGTCTGAATTTGCTCAGTACTGGCCTCAGCTTGCTCTGTCAGCATCTTGGTCATCATTTTTTTGAACATGAGGTACATTTGGGGATCGATGCCATCATCCGCCTGCTGACCCTGACTCTGGATTGATCGAGGTGAGTCCATCTCTTCTTCTGAAGCTACTGAATACGCAACGCCTTCAACTGACGCGGTTTTCTTTCTGGATCTTGTATGAACCATCGGGTATCACAAATGTTCTCTTGGATGTTGCTGGTGCTCTCTGCAGGGCAGAACTGATGGTTAGGCTTCTGAAAGAAATTTGGTTTGGAGGAAAATATTTGTTGAGAATTTTGGTAGACAATTGAAATAATGTCCCATTACTAGGGATTGAGTCGTCGCTGGGATTACGACAATTGTGTTGCTATTCTTTGCAAGATAAACAACTGAAAATATGCCTTGTTACCTAGGCGAGGTCGTCAAACCAAAGTGAAATGTAAAATAAAAGAATTTTATTGAGGGGAAAAACATGATTTTATCAATAATACACTTGACAGAGGGGAGGGGGACAGACAATTTTCCACCACTCTACAAAATCAGAAAACACACGAGGACCAGGAAAAATAGTAAGATTGACAAAGGAATCTCAGCCATGTCTGGCAGAATGGTATGCTCCGGACCACTGTTCTGATGCGAGATCGAATTCTGGCAGAACCCCGGTTAGTGGACGAATCTCAACGCGCTTCTGCCTCTGAGAGAACTGCCTGACACACCGCTCTGGATGATAGTATACGCAGAAGAATGGACCAAGTAGCCTGAACCGCTTGCCGTATGCATAAGTGTATCTGGGAGGTGATTCCTGACGATCGAAGTAGTCCCATACGACTTCTTCCTCTTGAAGGTTGTCGATCAAGAACCGGTATCGCGCAACTGGAAGAAGCTTTTCACCATTGTATCGAATGAACTGGCTCGGGCGGGCACATGCCGGAGGAACCAAGATTGCAAGGCATAGGTGCACCCTTCGACTAGAATTGATTCTCCGAGTGCGAAACGAGTCAACCCTCGGTATAGAAAGGCGAGTGCGGCCATGGCTATCGAGAGGCAGCTGGTCTGTCGACTTCCCCACCTCCTTAAAAGCTGAACTATTCTGATATCCATATAATTCCGTCCATCGAGAAAGAAAGCTAATCCCACCGTGCACAGAACCATCGCATGCTGAATTTTTTCTCGAGCTGTCCTGGACAACGAGCTGACTTCTATGAATATCCCATACTGTCTGTAGATTTCGAGCAGGTCCACATATTCATTTCCATCTTCTTCAATCAAAGGCCAAGACTTGCGTCCCGTCATGCGAGCTAAGGCATCTTTAGGGTCCAGACCCTTGACATTAATAAAAAATTGTTTCTCCAATGGATCTCTAGGCTGACCGGCTGGCTCGGGCAATCCCATAATCTCTGAAAATTCATCTATCAGTACTGTCATCTCGCCCCACGGGAACCAGAAGGTAGAAGTGCTAGGATTCCACCGTTCTGCTAGTGCATGGATCAAGTTATCGTTGACTGTCTGCTTTCCCACTGCGGATGTCAGTTCCAATCCACACTCGTTCAGATGGTCCGAAAACATACGAGAGAAGTTCTTGAACCATGAATAGTACCACCGGGGAAAGAAGGATCCGGTGCTGAGGACTCGATGTTCGGAAAGACTTTGTCGCACCTCGTAGGAGATGTGACCCTCAGGGAAGACTGAATCAAGCTGACTGGATGCCATCGGACTGGAAATCATGGAAAATTGGAATAAGACTTGGGAAAATACAGGAAATTTGAGGAAAATGCAGGCATGATAAAAATAAAGCAGGAAATTCGAGATCCAGAAGACAGGAAAGATGGGAAATCACCTGGAGTTTTGAGGAAAATGGAGGAATTTTATGAAAATTGTCCAGGGTTTAATGAAATATAAGGAAGTACTTCATAAAATGAAGTGTTTTGAAAATCGTCCAGGATTTAAAACATGGACAGTACATGGACATGGATTGGGGAATTTTGAAAAATCGTCCAGTATTTTAGAAAATTGAGAAAATATGGAAAATAAAAAGGAAATAACATATTCAATCACATTCTCCATAAACAAGTATGCACATACAGCATTCCCTAAAAGCCGACTCTAGATGCACAAATTTTGAGATAGCTGTAAGACCTTAATCCTAACTCTAAGGTTCAGATCAACTGTATCCAATCCAGTTATGCCTATATACTCAAGCCAAGGCTCGATATACGTGGCATAAAATCAATTCCTCCTGTTCTAGGTTCAAGTTTTCCAACATCCTTGAGCACCTGCCGATATACGTTGGACTATGGCCCTTGGTACGTGGCAGGGGGTTTTCACCCAAATAGGTGGCCCAGTTGTGAGGCTCTGTCCCGAACTATGGTTCTGGAAGAGAGCCCAGCAACGTGAAGACCGGGACAATATAGGTGGGGGTGGTTTTTGAAAAACATGAGCACATGCAATCAAATAGAAGGCTCTAAGTCCTAAAGAGATAAATTTTTGAAATATTTGAAGAAGCAAGCATTGTTTTCATACAATTCCTAAATTGAGGAGTGTTGTATTAGACCTAAGTCTATGTGAGCATGAATAATTCTCCTCAATATGGTCCTACCAAACCATACCTAGTCTATATGCATTCCATGTCAGCTGGGTTCAAGTCTAGGCTCCTAGGTTCACATGATATCATAAAGCAAAGCTGACATTCCATGGAAATCGATTTTGACAATTTGAACTAAGTAGAGCATTAGATTGATCAGGCAAAGACAGGTCCCATCTCGGTCGCCAAACCTGTTATCATCGCAAAATTTTTAACTTTTGCGAATCAAACAGACCTTTGAAAAATATTTTGAAAACAACTTGCCTCCGTTTTTAAAATGCGGGAAAATTCCGTAGAATGGGACTCGCCTGTCGGTACGAGGTTCAACCGTTCCTGCCACCTTTAACAGGGGTAATTGAACCAAGGATCAATCTTACGCTCTACTCTATTCAACTTGTCTAAATCATATTTTAATTTCTAAATGCACATAGAATCAGGCATGTGCTATGAATTTTCAGAAAATGCACATTTTAAAAACATGATATTTGCTTTGAATGATTGAAATATTTAGAATAGGTATCACATGGAAAATCGTGAATTGGGATTTGAAATATACTTCTGAGAGAAATAAAAATCGATTTTGAGGAATCCTTGACATTTAGTGAAAATCGACTCTGAGAGACTTGGTTTCTCTGAATTCAAACTTGGAAATTGAAATTCTAACTTAGAAAATTTGAATTTGGAACTTGGGAAATATTTGAAATATTCTTTGAAATTCAATGCTTTTAGGAAAATCGATTTTTGCTATAAGACTTAGGAGATTTTGAGGAATTCAATTTCCTTGACTTGGATTTTGAATTAGAGTTGGCAAATGCATGAGATGAATGAATATGGATTGGAGGAATTGAGAAATACTTTTTTGTATTTTTGAGAAATGCAGTGCATTTTTGAAGTTAGCCTAAGAGTGTAGGCTGAATGTGGCTAATGTGAAGATCATAAATCTGAGTATCATTCATATTCTGACTATGGCAATAAATATGAATTCCACCAAGTTTATAAACTTCATAAAAGCTAGTGCATGTGCCATTCGTGTAGACCATGGTGAATTTGTAAAAATATGCATGAATCATCATCCATCACACATTAACATTATAAAAAAAAAACTATATGCAATGCTGCCTAAGCTAAGCAGGAAATGTAAATTCTTATTCCAAAGTTTAATTACAAGTTACATCACTATTGAAATTTAAATACATGAAAAAAATAAAGTCTTCAATGTACCTGCAAAACTAGAAAACTTTGTTAATGAAAATATGTTGGCTTTTCTAAATTTATCCAACAATATTAGGAAATTGTTGGATTTTGCTAGATATAAGCCTTTTCCATGATTCCCTTAAATCAAAATTGATAAAATTGAATAAATATGAAAGAGAAGATATGAAATTTTGAAATTGGGGTCAAAATGACCAAAATACCCCTAATAACAAGACTATGGCCTTGAAATTAGGGTTTTTAGAAAGATATTTTGATAAAATGCAAGTTTTGAAATTTGAATGGAATAAACTCAAACCAAATATGCTATGACATGATTAAAAATATGAAAATTAGGATTCAGAATTTCGAAATTTAGGTCAAATGACCAAATTGCCCCCCGATAGCAAGACTATGGCCTTGAAATCAGGGTTTTTAGAAATAGATTTTGGTAAAAACTTAGGTTTTATGCACTAAATGAAATCAAATGAGCACAAAATTAAACCTAAAGCATCCTAATATGATTATGAACATGATTAAATCCTAAAAATATATGTTCATGCACGAAAATCCAATAATATCACAAAAACTGTGATTTTAGCAGTGTTTTTGGATCTTTCAGGAACCCGGTTTTGCAATTTGCTTAATTCAGCCATCAAATGGATTTCAAAATCCATAAAAATTGGTACCTGCACTGGTTATAACCCCAATGTCGAATTGGAATTATAAAAATAATTTTTTGACAATAAATTAATCCGAAAATTGCATTAAACCCTAAAATATGCTATTTTTGACCTAATTCACCAACCAGTTTCAATCCAAGACCTGAACCAGGGGTCAAATCTCCATGGAAATTTATGAAATTTTACAGAGACTAACTAAGAAAAAAACAGAGATTTCTCAATTTACATATTGGAAAAATCATCTCCGGTTAGGGAGAAACCCTTCCGGCAATATAAGCTAAAATATATCACTCTTAACAGGGATTAAAACAGCTATTCCAGATTGAAAATATAGACATAAATAGCAATCCTAAACAAAAATCTCTGAAATTTTAGTGGTGAACAGTAGATAGAAAAATAACAATACTCACTTTTTACAGATCTAGAATCGGATCTGTGGTTTGGGATTTATGACTAACACAAGTCTGATTAGGGTTTTGGTAAACCCTAACGAGTTTTAAATTTAAAACAGATTCTCTAAAAGGGGAAAAATACTAAACAGTGATCAAAAAATCTGAAAATTTCACAGCAGACAGATATTCAATGTGGATCCATAGCACTTTACAGATCTAAAATCGGATATAAGATGAGAGAAATATCATAACAGCAAGTTACCTTCTTGATTTTAACCACGATTTTAAAGCTTTAAAAACCCGATTTGTTGTCTGATTTTTTTGACAGGGTTCCCGAGATCCAAAACCTCTGATTTTTCTACAGTAACTCAATAACTCATGCATGCATCACATATAAAAAAATCAGAAATAAACAATGAGAACTTCAACCCGAAATAACATTATCTTTACTGTTCTAAACCTAGAACACACAGAAATTTAAGAAACTTGACAAACCATGCATTAACTAATGTAAATCAATAAAATAAACCATAAAACAGTAAATAAAACTTATTTCTATGCTGTAGAACGTAAAACAAACATGAATAAACCATGAAAATAAAATAAAAACAGGGAATCAATGGCTGGAATTTGATATCACCTTTAAAACATAGATTTAACCCATTAAAAGGGGTAAATCATATATTTTATTGGTTAATAATGTAAAGAATCATATTAAAATTAATTCTAATGGATTAAAATCTCTGTAAATCATCCAAAACAGGGTTAGATCACCTTCTTGGATCGTTCTTGCTGATTCTTGAGGTGAAACCATGGTTGGATCTTCATAAGGAGGGGTGTCTAAGCCTAGATCTAGGTTTAAAACATTAAAATCATTAAATAAAATATGAAAAAGGCAAAGGAATTCATACCTTGGAGTTGCAGCAATGGAGGAAGGGCTGGAGAGGAGAGAGAAGCTCCAAGAATCCAAAGGAAAGCAAGTTGGAAAAATCGACCCCCCTATGGCTTTCTATTTATAAAAAAAATTTAGGTTAAAAATCAAATGTTTTAAAAAAATTGGACTCTTCTAAGGGGGGCGATTTTGGGGTGTAAGGACTATCCTACCCCTAGCCTAAATTATCCTATTTAATACCTAATTAACCCCTAGACTCTCCTAAAAAATCCCCAAATGTAATGCCACTTGGCATTTTATCACATTGGGTTTTTAAAACACCTTTAAAAACCTTTAAAAACACTAGTTTTAAAACTAACTTTTAAAAATGAGTTTTTCAAAATGGTTTTGACTCTTCTAAACCTCTAACACTAACCACGACATCAACTAACTCTAGTCTAGCCCTAACTGACTGACTCGAATATGGTGCCACCCCGAGTGGGCCCTACTTGAGTTTTTACAAAAAGATGATTTTAAAACTTGAAATTGAAGGAGTTTTCAAAAAGATTTTCAAAAGTAATCTTAAAATTAGGATTTTTTGAAATGACATAGGGTTCTAACTGAATTAGAAATCCTCTGGATATGGTGCCAACTGAGTGGGCCCACATCGAGTTTTGGAAATTTTGAAATAAACACTGAAAATGGCTTTGAAAAAGGGTTAAAATCGACATTTGAAGTTCAAGATCTTTAAAAATAGGGTCTCAAGCGAACTGGAACTCCGGGTTAGAGTCCTGAACTCTTAGGACTCCGAGATTTTAGATTTTAAAAGCCAAATGAAAGAATTTTCCAAAAGATTTTATCAAGAAATAATGAAATAAGTCAGAAAACACAGTCAGGGTTAGACTCCTAACTCAACCGAACTCTAAAATAGAATCCTGAACTAACTGGACTATGTAAAATGACCTAAATTTCGAAAACAAACGGAAAATATTGAAAATGGAAGTAAAACAGACTTCAAAACAGACTCCTGCCGGATCAGGACTCTGTCTTATCAGGACTCTGAGACAGAGTCCTGATCGGACTGAAACTTTCAAAATTTTGAGAAATTTGATGAATAGAGGAATTCAGAAGCGACACCACCTCAATGGGTCTCATCTGTGAATTGAAATCGATTAAAATTTGAATTTGAAATGAATCCAGATTGTTTCCTTGAGAAAATATTTCGAAATATAAAGTCCGGGGGTTGGAAAATGACAGAGTGTTGAATAAAAACCCAGGTTTTGAAATTGATTTTGAAATAAAAGCTTTAAAATTCAAATCTGGATTGAATGTTTTGAAATAGGAGTGCTGGATCTCGAAAATGAAATGCAATGACATGCAATGCTATGCAATGCGATGGTATGATATGCAGAATACATGCAATGACACATGAAATGGACAAACACTGGATGAGGGTGAAAATTTGGGGTGTTTACACTCTCTCTATTTAATATAGAGAGAAGCCCTAATGAGGAATCGAGTTTTCTGTTTTCTTTGTTCAGCCGTCTCTCTCTCTCTCTCTCTCTCTCTCTCTCTCTCTCTCTCTCTCCCTCTCTCAGGTTCGGTTCATCTTCTACAGATAACTTAACCTATAATAGTAAATCCAAGACCTGTGACCCAGACTCCTCAAACTTTGAGAATGTTCAGTCTCTGGTCCACTTGGGATTGCTTCCATATCCATTATCATTTAGCTTCTTTGGGGAGGTTTTCTGCTCTCGGTTGCCTTGCTTTCGTGAAGTTTGTCCTGAGGCTCAAACAACATTGACCTGACCCTTCGACAAATCTGACTTCTTGTAGACATTATTGTCCTTGTTGCTCTTTAGAAACCCGTCATACACTCCTCTTCTGATGCCTACCTCAAAGGCGATAGCTTTCTTGATGAGTTCAACATAGGTTTTGACTTGAGCCAAATTGATCAGGCTCCTTAGAGGTTGAGAAAAGTTGTTCATGACTATCATCAGAGCATGAGAGTTTGATATTGGTTCTTTTATTCGATTGGCCATGAACTGTCATTTGTTTATGAACTTGTGAGCACATTCCTCTTTCTTCTACTTCAAGTTATAAAGCTGACTGATGGCTGACAGGGCCTCTAAGTTGAAGTGAAAATGGTCCATGAATAGGTTCATGATCAGCTTGAACTCCTTTACCTGTTGGAGGTTTAGGGTTGTGAATCATTTTAGAGCTTTTCTCTCTAGACTTATGGGGAACTGGTTAATCAACATCCTATTGTTGTTTCGATATTTGGCTACGCTCCCCATGAACAAAGCTATATGTGTTCCTGGATACCCCTTCTCACTGAACTTTAAAAATATAAGGAGAGTGTCCTTAGCGTCCTCATCATACCCCTCGGGCAAGAAATTCTCTAAAGAGTACTTTTTGCGGTCTACATCAATGTACTTCATTCTGACATTGAGGTTTCAGACCATATCCTCTAAAGATATGATTTTTTGTCTGATTCTAAGGATGTGGTCTAGATCGAGCAATCTAACCTAGGTCTGTGGATTCTCTTCCCCTAATTTGACACCTAGGATTCATTGTATTGGTTGTAGCCCTTCTTAAAATCTGACTCTTGGGCTCTTCCATCCCTTTTGTAGTCATGTGCTTCTTCATGTTTTGACTCTTGGACTCTTATGTTGGCTTATGTCTGCTCTTGTTCAAGTCTCTCTTAAATTTCTCTTATTTTTTCCTCCGTCATTTCCATGTTCCTTCTTGCTTCTGTTAGCACATCATTTTCTTTGAACTGAGCTTTGAAATGCGAGGTCCTCAGAGTTCATCTTCTAGTGGACTCACTCGTGCTAGAGTTGTCTGTCTCGTAACATGTATGAAGACTTTTATGAGACCAGTGAGAGTATCAGTGTTCTAGCACTTCTCTCTCTTTGGACAATGCTTTGAAATGTGAGGTCATGTGGGTTCATCTTTTGGTAAACTTATCTGTGCTAAAATTTCCTATCTTGTAATCCATATGGAGACCTTTACAAGACCGATGAGGATAATGGGCCTTTCTCCTTTTCTAGTCATCCATAGACTCATCAGGAATGTAAGTGTGAGTTCTTTCTTCAGGATGCTCATCGAATATGATATTTGACATCATATAGGGTGGCATCTCGTACATGGGATTCTTGAGAGGAAGTTCCTCTAGAATGGATTGGATTTAAAGTTTTCGGCCTTTATATCAAGTATTCATTATATCCCAAGCAAATGGTTTACACAAGTAAAACAAGTAATGAGAGATTTTCAAAAAATTGATAGGTACCCTAATTTTTCTCCAAAGATACATCCACGAATCTACGAGGTCTCTTTGGGTTTTACAAAAGGGTACTCTTTCGAATCCACTACCGATATACCCATGGTAACTACTTAAAGATACTTATAGATGGATTATCCAACTTCAAGGTACCACCATCGATATACCCAAGCTCACCGCTTAAGAGTACTAGTGGGGGGAATAAAAAAGATCCAAATGATGGAATAAAGGATTTTTAAAAATTTTTAATAAAAGAAGGGTTATTTTTTAAGATAGCAATAAAAATAAAGAGCACACAATTAGATTAAACAGTGTCCCAAACAAACCCTAACTTGCTAGAGGTTGTATTTTTTCTATTTTCTATGCGGCATAAAAATCTTCAGCAAGGGCTTTTAAAATATGATAGACCTAAACCTAATATGTATGCATGAACCAAATGCAAAATCCTATATTCAAGATTTAAGAAAGAACTAACATGCTAGACACTAAGAAAAAACTATAAAGAGGATGATATTATCTAAAAGAAAATTTTATGAGATTCAGATTCTGAAGCACGATGATACGCTATTTGAAATGCCAAAACACTAATGAGTTTTTTTGCTCCAAAATGATAGAACATATTTTTTTAAGATTTTTGACCATGAAAATCATTTTTATAGATTTTTCTCTTAAAATATCAGAGAATTTTTGGGATGTCATCTTTCAAAAGAAACTAATTTTGTCAAGATCTGGCAATCGAGCAAAGATAAATGCCTCCCAGAATAGAAACTTTTTTGTTGCCTCATCGACTACCAAACATAAAACAATTTTTTTTAGTAATTTGACCTAAAAATTCTCATTTTCAGGAAAAACTCACAAAACATAAAATTTAAAAAAATGAGTTGTCTTTAAGAAGAAACAAAAATCACATGATTTTGACACTGGAGTGCGAAAAAACCCTTTTCAAAATACAAATTGTCTAAAAATTTCTATCTTAAAATAGGTATAAAAACTTTCCAGGAACTTTTGGGTTATAAATATATAGTTTCAGAAAAACACCCACATTTGAGAATCTCAGCTTTCTAATACATCAAAAATCACTCTATTTCGATATCGAAGTGTGGAGATACAACCTTTGAAAGACTAGCGATTTAGAAAAAAACTACAGGGACCAGATGACAAAAGTGTTTTATCATTTTAGTCTCTGGACGACCAAATTGTTTTGTCATTTTGGTCCTGGATGGAAAAAAAGTTTTTTTTTTCATTCAAACCAAGAAAAATATGAAATTTAAAGGTTTGGGGTTCATTAGAACCCAAATCCTACTGGCAATGCACTTCTAAAAATAAAAATTTGAAAAAAATATGGTATCTAATTGTGATCGCCAAAATCTGTTTATAAAAATTTGAAAGTTGAAAAAGATTTGAATTACACAGATTCACAAAATCCTTTCAAAAGATATGGAGATGCTGTATGCAAGTCTTGATTGTCCTTTGCCCGAAAGGAAATATAAAGTCTAAACTCATTTATCGATTTTTGTAGCATGAATCACACCGTCGAGAAATGTCGGGTTGCAATAAAATAAAAAATGTACAAGTATCTATTGAAATAAATAAAGAACTGATCACACATTGACCTGATTTTTAGCTTGTGGGAAAACTAAAATCATGCAG
Source organism: Nuphar pumila (assembly GCF_984573655.1). Lineage (NCBI taxonomy): Eukaryota > Viridiplantae > Streptophyta > Magnoliopsida > Nymphaeales > Nymphaeaceae > Nuphar > Nuphar pumila. The sequence continues at coordinate 68,883,463 of NC_143265.1, forward strand.
TTTAATTGATATTTTGAATAAAAGTCTAAAAGATTTTGTTTCTAAGCTCAAAAGTTTAAGCTAATAAAACTTTATGATGACCTAGTCAAAATTGTGGTGTTTACAGTATAAAATAAAGATTTGAAGAGATGTGCTTGCATATCATTTTGGAAGATTTCCAAGCAGTAGTTAAGGAGAGATGATCGACCATGCATGTTTAGATTCAATGTATATTATCTCATTTATAAAATTGTTGTATTTTCTTTTTATGTTTGTTATAAGTTCCTAAAACTATAAGAATGTATATTATATATACAAGTGAAGATTTCAATAGAAGTATTAAATTATGGATTCTCAAAGTTAAATACTACATTGCTTAACAAACCATTCCTTGACCAAATACCCCATCATAGATATTAAACCTTGGGTACCGCATCTTTGTCCATTGAAAATGTTTCCTTTTTGTTTCGGCCTCGCAATTAGGGTTGCACACCCTAGTGATGTCCAACTTGGAGTGCCTTAAGTCGACCCACCTAGCTAGGTGTGCAAAGCTCTCCCAATCTCAAATGGAAGAGTTAGTCATGCTTTTCAAAAGGAAATATGCTCCACATGCTTGAGACCATCTTCTCTGTTTATATCCTTGATGATTTTTCTATTGTTCATTTACGCCATTTTGAAGCCAATATAGGCATCTCCCACCATGAGCAAGTTGATTAAAGCGATTTGATTTTGGGGAGTAATCATCTGCAAACTCTTAAGGTAAGTTTCGTTCTACAACATGGAGAGATTCTCCCCATGGTGCAAAATAATATATTTATCAACTGGAGTCTAGGATGTTTGACATATTCTAGGATTATACATAGGGAAATGCCATATTATTTGACTCCAAATTATAGATGAGTGTTGAGTAAAAGATTCGCTTGAGCAAATCATTTTTAAGTAGCAACTTCAAGCATTTTACTTAAAGGTGTACAATTTTGACAAACATAGTATGGATATGCCCAAGCATCATGTTATTGATGGGAATGTGTCATTCACTGGACATGCTAGATAGCCAATAATCATTCAAACAAATTAGATGTATTAAATCTTAGGCTTTGTTAAATATATGACTACCCATCTTCTGTAAAATCTTGCTCCTATGATAGTGATGGTTTGTTGATGAAAGATGATGAAAAAACTAAGAAGAAGAAGATAATGATTTTGATGATTATTAGTGGAAAGTTTGGTTCAGATCCAAATCTTGATTTGGATCTAAACAAAAGACATCAGGATGAAGATGGCTTAATTAAAGATGGTCAAGATCAAGATATGATCAAGACACAAGAAGATGAGAAGCTCAGTGAGAGTCAACATCTTCGGGAGAAGCACAATGAGAGTCAATATCTTCAGGAGAGTCCCAGTCAGATTAAAATGGACTCTAAGGTTAATGAAGCCTTATATTGCAGTAGGACTCCATTAGGGAGTCATGACCTGTGTAGAATCAATCCTCGTCGTCCATATGGTGATAATCAAGATGCGTGGAAAAATAAAACTCTACATGATAACACGATGCATGATAATTCTATTTTAGAGAGAAAATATAATTTTGTTTATTCATGGACGTAGACCACATTGGTCGAACCACATTAAGCTTGTGTTCTTGGTTTTTGTGTGATGTTTATTATTTAGTATGGTATCAGAGCTCCTCTCATCCAATAATCCTCCATAGTTGTTGTAACAACCTATATCATGCGTTTAATTGTTCTTAGCTCCTAGCACCAAAATCTTCTTGGAAGTTGTTATGTCCTCAAAAACAAGCACCAGAGTATAGCAGGTTTTAATGATTTCTTTCCTCTTATTCTTGCTCCAAATACTTTACCAATATGTTTTGTATGTCAAGTTATCAACAAACAGTTTTTTGTTATGAGAATCTCAATTGATTCCCTTACTCAAAAGCTATAACCTCATAGGTTATGTTGATGGAACAAATATGAAAACAAATATGTTTTGTGGAGAACCGGGAAAGGAAGCAAAGAAAAATCTCGACTATATCAAGTGGGAAAAGATATATCAACTATTGTTAAGCTGGATCCTCTCATTTTTGAGAGACAATGTTCATTGTCAAGTTGTTGGTCTTAGCACATCATATAGTGTGTGAAACATGCTTAAGAAAACCTATGCTGCTCACTCTAAAGCCCAAGTTCAATAACTCAAGTCAGAACTCCAAAGTTTGAAAAAGGGCATGGATAATATATCCATATATTTTAATAGGATCAAGAATATTGCTCATTAACTTGCTATGGCCAGGAACCTATTCTTAATGAAGATTTGTCCATGCATATACTTGTTGCTCTCCCTATAGGTGAATATGGTTCTTTTAGGATTGTGTTGAATACTAGAGAAGACACTATTCTTTTGGATGATTTCTTGGGCATGCTTCTTATACATGAAACACAACTCCATGAAAGTGATAACTCTGAATCTCTCATGGATAACCTTGCATATAAACCAAATAATTAAGGTTTCACTTTGAAAAATAGACCCAACCAAAGTTGGTTTAACTCTACTAGAGGTAGAGGGGGTGTACACCTGTTTTGCCGAATTGGACAAGCCAGAGAGAGGTTGATTCTCTGCACTGATTTCATATCATGCTTGTGGTAATCATGGCCATATAGCCGCATAACAACGCACTACTTGTCAAGCATGAAAAAAAAGGGCATTATGCCATATAATGCAAGACATTCAAGTTTTAGGACTCTACTAGTCCTAAAGTTCATCAGGCTACATTGGAAGAAGGCCCTTGATTTCTAAATTTTGGTGCAACATATCATGTCATAGCTGATTTAAACAATCTTTCACTCCAATCCGAATACCAAGGCAGAGACCACATGAAAATTTGTAATGGATGTTCTTTATAAATAAAGCATATTAGTGATTCAGTTTTTAAGAATTCAAATTCTAAATTTTTTATGAAAGAAAATTTTCATGTTCCTAAGATTACACGTAATCTTTTATTTGTTCAAAGGTTTATTAAAGACAATGATGTCTTTTTGGAATTTTACCATGACCGTTGTTGTGTTAAGGATTGCAAAATGGAAAAAGCATTAATGCAGGGTACCAATGATCAAGGCATTTACAAAATGGACATGCAGAAAGATGCACAGGGACATACTAATCTACTATTGATCAGCAGCACAAACAAATGGGACACCCTTCTTTTCATATTATGCAGTCTCTTTTACATAAACATTGTTTGCCAGTTATTAACAAGCATTCAATAGTGTCTGTGAGGCATGTCAAATGGGTAAAAGTCATAATTTACCCTTTGAGTCATCGATACATAAAGTTGATGGACCACTTTATTTAATTTTTTCTGATATATGGGGTCTTGCTTATGTTTTTTGTGTTAGAAGATACACTTATTATGTGAGCTTTGTTGATGTGTTTTCTAAATTTACATGGCCTTTTCTTATTAAGCAAAAATCTCAAGTTCTACTGGTTTTTCAATCTTTTCAAAAATTGGTAGAAAATATGTATGGAAGGAAGATCAAATCTCTTTAGTTTGATTGGGGAGGTGAATACAATTTGTTTCAGTGTATTTAAAGTCCTGTGGTATTGAACATCATATTACATGTCCACACAGTCACCAACAGAATGGTTGTGTTAAAGAAAGCATAGACATATTATGGAGACAAGCCTTACTCTTATGGCTCAGGCTGGTTTACCATATAAATATTGAGATTATGCCTTTGTCACTATTGCTTATTTGATTACTAGATTTTCTTGTTTTGTTTCTTCTGTCACCCACAATAAATTCCCTTTCCAACTTCACTTTAAGATTGTGCCTGACTATATGTTTTTAAAAGTGTTTGGATGTGTTTGCTATCATTGTCTGCATCCTTTTAATAATTATAAACTTCAGTTTTGAAGTACCAAATATGTGTTTTTAGGATATATCATTCAACATAAAGGATATTTTTGCCTTGATTATGTGATCAGAAAAATCATTATTAGTTGAAATGTTAATATGTGTGTTATGTGATGAAAAAAAATTAAACTAAGATTAGGGGCTTAGATTCTATTGTAGTTGTAAGTCAAAGTTTAAGTTGCTTATATATATTCCTTATTGAGTTGTAGACTCACCCCCTTTAATAATTACAACTATAGGTTCTAAGAGGTCTTCTAGAGACATGTCGACATAGTCGCAACTTCAACAAGTATTTTTAAGTGGTTATATGAAGACATAAATTTCTTCTGGTATATGGTTTTATTTTATTGAACTCATATATGTATGAACGATGTAGTCTGTGAGGGCTTTTATTACGGAAAGGTGATGTTTTATTTTTTAAAAAAAATTTGTGTCATGGTTTTGTTGTGCTCACTTTGGACTTTTTCCTTTGGGAAGTAATACCTATGATCCCAGACTCAAGAGGTCCTAGATCGAGGTGTTATAAATTGGTATCAAATACATGACATAAAAGTTACATAATTCATAATTGGTTCAAAAAAATACTAAGCCTCCAGTTGATAGAAACCTATTAACTAGGGTCATTTTATGGTTATGAATAGAGAATCAAAACAACAACGGTCCACCTAACCAACTAGATTGTATGGCCGTTGTAGTGACACTTATAGCCTTGAAAATGTTTGACATGGGGCAAGTGGTTTGAGATATACCACGAGACTGGTTGAGAGGTCCACCAGTACCACCTCCAACACAAGGAGGGCAACCATGACCCAGTGCTCAGAGAAGGCATGAATTTTATCAGTAGGGCGTGCAAGCATTTCGTAGTGGGACGGTCAGATATTGGATACCCATCAGGAGAGAAGTTGAACATAGAACTAGAGGGGTCATGAGGAGTGCACAATGGCACTATATGTCTCGTGCAAGCTATAAAGCAACAATGAGAGTACAGAGTCAAACTATATTGACAACTACCAACATAGAGGTGACAACCATGCCTCTAGAGTGCAAGTCGAGGAAAGAAGAGTAACAGTATGAGTCATTGTATCTCCTCCACTTACCTTTATATACACTAGGAATTGTGGTCTTGTACCATCATGGGTGATGGCAAACTAGAAAAGCTTGTCGGGCATACAAAGAAATACAAAGCCCACGTACAACCCGGATTCTCCTTACTAAACTCTAGCTATGCTCCCTTATAACTCTATTAGATCCCCCGAGAGAGAATTCAAGTGATGACTATGATATATAATGGAACTGATATTAGTGTATTTAATTATTAACAACTAATACTTTCATCTATGTATTGCATTGGAAATAAATAAAATGATTGTTAAAAAAAATCTTTCATGTTGTGTGTGAATGTTATATAACTCATCTTGAATAAGCATAACTGAGTAAATAGAAAATCACACATGTAATGAATTAAAATGCATTATATTATGGCCACTCGTAGAGGAACTTAATACTTGTCAAGAGAGACTCATGTCGCAAGGTGTGAAGCAACACAAATAAATGTAGTGCTTGATAGTGAAGAGCGAGAAGGTGTATCATCCAGGAGGGTATCTTCGACATCCCACACTCTTAGTAGTCATACCCCACATAGTTATTAAGCAGAGAGTTGGGAAGCTTTACCAGTAACTTCTGTAAACAGTCCCACAGAAATGAATATAGGAATACCTCTAGAGTACACTATGGATCATATCTTGTACGAACTACTACAAACCATGTGGGCATACTAGGGACAACCTCATACCATCATCTCAGGTGTTATTTCTTAGGCTAAAAGGTTCAAGAACATATATCCTCCTTTATACGATGGCACCTCAGATGGTATGGTAGCAAAGAACTGGCTAATGCAAGTAGAAAAAGCTCTGGATGCTATTTAGTGTCCAGAGGATCGACGAGTTTGGGTAGCAGTGGCGAATTTAATAGGAGACACGGAGCACTAGTGAAGATCCACTCGAGATACCTTGGAACCAAACACTTATTTGTCTTAGTTTAAGTTTGTAAAAAGATTATATAGACAATTCTTCTCAAGGATTGCAAAAAAAGAAGAGGAATCCAGAAAACTACGTCAAGGGATCATGATTGTGACTCAATACATTGCTCGATTTAACTCCCTCTCCCACTTTGCAAAGTCCTTGGTGGCGGTTGAGAAAGAGAAGTGCAAGCTCTAAAAGAGGGGTTTGAGGCCTGAAATCCTAAAGTTTGTAGGACTGTTGGAGATCAAGAAGTATAGTCGGCTCATGGATGAGGTATGAGTTTTGGAACAAGAGGACAAGGGAGAAGCTCAAGACAGAGGAGGAGCCAAGATACAACAATGAGAGTGTGCCTCAAACCTCTCAACGTAAGTCTTAGTATGATGGACATTACCATCAGACGTACAAGAAGCCCTTTGGAGGTTAAAATGGTGGACATGACAACAAACAAAAAGATAATACCTTGGGCTGACATCAGGCAAAGAGGCAGAGAACACAAGACCAAACTCATCCTAGTGACAAGTTCAAGAATTGTTCCCTACGAAAGCATGAAGGTCCATATGAAGTAAAGAATGTCAATCGCTATAATTGCAATCAGATAGGTCACTATGCCAATAAATGTCCTTAAGCTAACCAAAGGGACAAAGCAATCCAAATGCAAAAACCAGCAATTTCTGACCGAGTGTATGATGCCACTTTCCAAGAAACCCTTGACATTCTTGATGTGGTGGAAGGTACACTCCCTATCTCTAGTGTTTTTGCACATGTAGTTTCACCACCTTTGTCTTTCATAAAATTGTTACCAGTTGCACCATCATAGTTAAACATTCTTTATTAGATAAAAATAACTAAAGAAGATTCTGCTATAGAAAGCATTGCGAATGAGAACTGTGTTGTGTGTATAGCAAACCTGAGTTATTTGTAAACATTATGCAATTAGAATTCAAGAATATAGGGATGACTCGAGCATTAGTAAAAGACCATCAAGATTTTGAATCAAATGAACCGACAGTTTTAGTCAGGTGGAAACATCACAATAGGAATGAGGCCACCTAAGAACGTGAGTCAAACATTTGTGTACAATATTTATATCTGTTTTCAAATAAGATTTAGGATGAATACTTTTTTTAAGGAGGGTAGAATTGTAAATCTATATCCCTCACCCTATCCCCCATGTTGTGGATGTGGGAGAGTGGGGAGGTTTCAATCAATAGAGAAATTGTTCCTCATGAGGAACACTTTTTCATGTTAAATATGAGAAGTTGGGGGGGGGGGGATGACCCTTCACCTTCTCGTGGGCTCTATTAGAGAGCCCACAAGTTCTCTCATTCTCCCAATTCCAGAGAGAAAGAGAGAGTTGTGAAAGAGAGAGCTTAAGAGGGTGATAAAGAAGGAGAGAGGGCTAGTGGCACTGCCACAAATAGGTGAACTCCTTTCCCCCTATCTGTTTTGTTTTCTAAAAGAGTGAGAAACAGAGGGTGATGCCCTTTGTCTCCACCGTTGACAACCTTGGGTTGTTAGCGGCCTTTACTATGAAAATATGAGAGAGAAAGGGAGAGGGACAGAGGTAGCACCTCTATCCCAGATGCCGACAACCACCTGGAGTTGCTGACGTTGCTCGATTAAGAGAGAAGAAGGCGTGAGACAAGGGGGGGCATTTCCCCTATCTCAGCCACCGTCGACTGGAGGGTCACCGGTGGCACCATCATGGGAAGAGATTAGACAGGGGGTGGCACCCCTGCCACTACCGTCAGCAACCGATTGTCGGTGTTGTCTGTATCAAAGGAGAGAGACGACAGAGGGGCGTGGCCCTCTATCACAGGTTTTAAAAAGAACCTAGACTGACTCGATCCGGTTCAAGTTGGCCAAGAGCGGGTTTGGTGAGTCTGTGCCAGACGAACTCGGTCTAGATGTGACCTAGACCGAGTGTGGTCAGGATTGTATATATATATATATATATATATATATAAAAGGAAAAATTGAGACAGTGATTGTCTCAGTTTTTTATCTTGAATCAGATCTGAATCTGAATCTAGTTGGACCAAACCCAAAACATATTAGGTTTGGATGGGGTAGGACCAAACTGAGTCTGGATCTTGTTGGTACTAAACAAGGACCGAACCAATTTTTGAGTTAGGTTGTATCATATGGGGACCGAACTGGGTCTGATCCAGTTTGTACTAAACTAGATCTTAATCTAGTTTGCTAGAAAACATATGGTAACTGATTCCTTTTAGGATTAGTATGGATCAAACCCAGACCAGATTGGGTCTGGATAAGATTCAATAAATTAAAAAATAAGTGAGTATGAATGAGAAAATAAGAAAATGGGTTAGACCCACTTGGGTCGGGTCGAACTCTATTCTCATACATACTTTTATGTATGAATAAATATATATTAGATGAATGAGCCTTGGGACAACCAAACCTGGGTCCAATCAGTCAAGTATGGATTAAGCTTAGACCAAGCCTTGTTCTGACCTAGACTCGGTCTGGTCAATAAAAGACCAAATTACCCTTGTGGCATATGGTCGATATACAATTGGTGAAACGGTTACAACTTCACACCCCAAACTCACAATCGAGCAATGTTTGGTGCATTGGATTCAGGATGTAGAGAAGACTCTGTCTATCCTAATTTTATAACCAAACACACAATATAGAAAAATAAGTATTTACAAACCATTTTTGAGAAGGGTAGTTTGGTAATTTTATAAAAATATGAGAAATATATGTTTAGCAATTAAGTGAGTCTTTATGTACTGAACATATTCTAATACTATTATGAGAGACTCATCTACAGGTTAGAGTACAATGCTTGCATTTGAGGTAAGGAATATTACGAGCATTTTCTAGTTAATAATAAACAATGTGTTTGTTTGAATGAAATGATATATGTTTGAGAATGTAGTTGTTACTTCGTATATAATGTAGCTGTATTCTAGAAATAATTTTTATGCATGCTTGAGAAACTAAATGAATGCATGTGAATTAGCTACAATGCCGAGAATGGTGTCATGAATCCTTGAGTTTTTTATGCATGTGAGAAAATTGTGTGATTTTAGATCACAATCCATATTCTATGAGAATATATAACTACATGCATGTGATCAAAATTGAGTATTTAAGTGGTTTCTTTGAGTCTAGTTTTTGAGTTATATTTAATGCAATTTGAGTTATCTTAACATGTCAGACTTAACCCCATAAATGTTGGAAGAGGCGATTGATGAAAATGGCTACCTAACGACAGTCAGAGTGAAAGTCGTCATAAGTGTGGGCCACCGGTGATTTATTGATGTAAAGACACTACATCAACGTAGAGACACTACATCATCTACATGCTTAGATTTTTGTGAATATCACAACCCTAGGAATGCCTTGAGAAAGTTACTTGAGATAGAGAGAAAATAAACTTTAGGGAGTTTATGTGGAGAAAGCAAGAGTTGCATAATGTATCATAGGGATTATGTTTCACACACTGATTTTGAGCTCTAGACAAATCAAGCTACCGATGGGTCTCCTATCATTGTAGTGCCTAGTAATCCCAACCGAGATCGTTCAGAGTAGTTCATGACCAACATCATAGAATTAGAGTATTCTACATAGGTTGATATGCCAATAGTAGGCTATTTTTAGTATAGCCAATCTAGAGAAATAGTTAGCAATGAGCAAGTGTTAACTTATGAGTTTTGAGAAGGTTAATGGGGGGTTAAAATAGACAAACATATGTATTATATGATAAAAAAAAACTGAAGTAAGATTAAGGGCTTAGAGCCCACTACAGTTGTAAGTCAAAGTTTAAGTTGCTTATATATATTCTTTACTGAGTTGCAGACTCATTCACTTTAATAATTACAATTGTAGGTTTTAAGAGGTCTTCCAAAGATAGGTTGACGTAGCCATGACTTCAATAGGTGTTCTTAAGCAGCTAGATGAAGACTGGACTTTCATCTGATTTAAGTTTTTATTTATTGAACTCATATATGTATGAATGATATAACCGTGATGGCTTTTATTATGAAAAGACGATGTTTTATTTTGTTAAAAAAAATTATGTCATGGTTTCGCTGTGCTCACTTTGGAATCTTTCATCTGGGAAGTAATGCCTACGAACTTGGACTCGAAAGGTCCAAGATGAGAGTGTTACACTATTCTTTTTATAGTGTTCGATATCACAAATGCTTTTCATCAACTGATCATCGTTTTCTTACATGGGTTGAACCCTGTGTCCTAATTCTATGCCAAGTGTATCTTTGTCTACTATCACCAAGGAAAATAAACAAAGTTAATTTTTTTTATGGATGAAAAGTAGACTTAAAATTGTATAACCATGTATTTCATCATGTTGTACACAGTGTTATAGGCAAATGAATGATCCAATGTAGATTTTTTTCAAAGCAAAGCACGGGGATTATGATATACATACACATATACATAAGCACAAACTTGCAAAATGATAACCATCTGGTATCATACCAAATACGTGAAATTAGCTACAAGTTGAAAATTTAGGCTTAAGTGAACCTAAATGCTTTTGCATACACGTGTTTGTGTGTGTCTACTATGAGAAATATGTTCAAACAAATATCAACTAAGCCTCCAAACTAAATCCAACACAAAATGTGCACAATCTAGATGCCATGACTCATCCAATTGCCCCCATATCTCATGTTGACATGTTGATGCAACCCACATGGGGCACTTCATGACATGAGATGGATCAAGGTTGCAAAAAGGAGAATGAAAAGGAGAGATGCCATGGAAACAAATGTCAATTCTTACCCATTGTTGTCCACATGAAGCCACTCAAACTTATGATGAGGTATGTTAAAGGAGCATGATCAAAGTCTGGTTTATTATAAAACAACATAACACACAAAGAAATATAAATAGGTAAAATTAACAGCAGCAACAAAAATTAGGAGTCGAAAACCAACATAACACAAAGAAAAACCTTTGCTTGTAGGAATTGTAGCTTTGTAAGCTTGTCCAATGAGCTAGGAATGACTCTGATAAATTTGTTCAAATAAACATCCAAACTGACCAGGCTTGAAAGATTACCAAGTTCACTAGGTATTGGACCACTTAAATTGTTACTATAGAGCTCCCTGCAAAACAAATTTTTTAACTGGATACCTTACAATGTAGATTTGTCCAAGTCACAGGAAAACTGATAAGCAATAAAATTGCACGGTACCTATTTCATACCATCTTTTATAAAATCGCATAATAAAATTTATCTATAAAAACATGAATGAAGACTCAAAACATAAAGCATACAACAATGGGAGAATCATAAATATGATTTTTTTTATGCTGCAAAACGTCAACTGCTAAAGGCACCCGACGATATATTAGAATTTAGAGAACTGAGCCAAAGCCCCTTCTAAATGATTCTAAGATGTTTTAATAGCAACCAGAACCATAGATTTGGGAGCAAAGGTTTAGAGACAGACTTAGGAACACCGAATCATGATATTGAGAACACCAATCTTCCATAAAAGTCCAATATACAATAGCTAAAATGTATGTAAAGGACACATAACTAGGAGTCACTAACAACTTTATGAGACAAATGACAATATCCACATACTTGACTTATCTTCTTTGGAGAGATGATCTATAATGTGTGTAAATGACAATTGTTGTCCCTATCAAGAGCTCCATTTCTTTTCAACCAAATACAACAGAGTAATACCTTCATAACGGTAATGCTCGCAAATTTTTGAGGAATTTTCATAAATTTTTGTGAATATTTCTATAAGTGATAATTTGATAATGATAATAAGTATTATACAATATGAATAGACTAGGTCTTAGATAAGGAGATTGAGAAAAAAATAAAAGCACTTAAAACAACAATGGGTCCTATTGACCTTAATGGAAATCAATTCCGAAATGCATTTTTGAGAAATTAACATTTTTAGAAAAGAATTTAAATAATCTAGACAAATTGTGGTTTAAAAGAATTTCATATGCATTTAAGAATAATTTGGTTTATATGTAGTGATATTTCATCTAAATTGAATTTTAGTTTTAGTCATTTTGAAATCCAAAATAATAAACAAAGCTAATTAATAAAATAATTAAAATAAAATGAAAATTTTAATTGAACTAAATTATATAAATTAGTAGAGGTCCATAGGTGGGTCCATCCTATATAGCACCTCAATGTATAATTTTAAATTCAATTTAAAACTTTAAATTAAAAACTTTTTATAAAGTTACCAAAAACCAACTTTAAAAGCCAAAGTCAAAACTTACTAAAAAAACCAAAGGGGGGGATGTCCCATCCTAGATCTTTCTAGGATGGGGCTAGAAATTAAAAAGAAGGGAGAAAAGAATAGAGAAAAGGAAAGAAAGAATATATATATATATATATATATATATATATATATATATATATATATATATATATATATATATATATATATATATATATATATATATATAGCTTGACAATGTGCAATATGAAAAGGTGTACCCTGTATGGGGGCATCAACCAACCTATGTGCATATATATTATATTGTATACACTAAGTATAATACATAATATCATCTCAACCTAAGTCTCTTGTGCAACCAAGGGGTAAACCTACACACATTGGAGGAGAGGTCTGAGCATATAGCTGCAGACACCACAAGAAGTGGATGGACGGTTCGCTTGAGAAGACTTTGTTTTTTGGTTGAGAGGTGTGTTTTCGCAAAAAATTATAGGAGGTTCTATTCTCTACATGTAGATCAGAACTTGTAGGCACGAGTTTATTCTGATTTCTAATAAAATGAACCCTGTATCGAACCTCCCATACAAGGGTTCGGTGTTGGATTTGTCAAAATTAAAATAGAGAGGGTTTTTTTAAGAAAACCTCAAAGATTGTTTTTACTAAAAAATATTTTTTTCTTGAAACCAAATTAAAATATGATTTCAATAATAATATACGTGTATACACTCCGAATCTGGGGTGCACACGCATATATATATATATAATGAAAATTGTGATTTAAACCCTACCGCCAACTTGTTGGATCGCTCACATACTTATCCATCACTCGACCAAACATAGCTCATGTAGTTCATTCATTCAGTCAGTTTCAACATGCTCCCACCATTGTGCACATGAGTGTTGTCTTAAGAATTATCAGATATATCAAGAATACTATAACCAAAGGGGTTTTTCTTTTCTCATCTTCTTCATTTGATTTATATGCCTATACTGATGCTGATTGGGGTAAAAATCCCAATGATAGAGTCTCAACTACACATTTTTGTATGTTTTTAGGTGACTCTATGATCTCATAAAGATGCAAAAAGTAGCACAAAGTATCTCTATCCTCAATTGAAGTTGAATATCGTGCAATGACCACTACGACCATAGAGCTTGTGTGACTTCAAAGTCTTCTCAGAGATATGTTGTGATAATAAAAATGCAATTTACATCGCAAGCAACCACACCTTCCATGAGCGTACTAAGCATATTAAGATGGACTTTCACTATGTACATAACAAATATTTGAGAGAAACCATTACTTTGTCATATGTCACATCAGAGTGCCAGTTGGCAGATTTCTTCACTAAAGCTCTTCTTGCTCCTCATTTTATTTTTTTCCTTAACAAACTTTCAGTTATCTCCCCATAAAGTTTGAGGAGAGTGTTAAAATATATGCACGTATATATATATATATATATATATATATATATATATATATATATATATATATATATGCATGTCTTGTATCTATGATGGACAATGTGATTATCATATGGCTCTTCCCCGTGCGTTTTGGAAGCATGACATTTTGTGCTTCCGAAGTACACTTCCCCACTTACCTAGGCATTTTTGGTAACTTTGGTATAAATAGGGGTGAAACCCCCTCTCAATTGTAAGGTTCTTTCATGGGTTGAGATCAATAAATATATTATTTTTTATTCCTTGTTCTTGTACCCTTTAGTGGGTGTTTGTGAGCAAACCCATTTGTGGTTCTTTGTGTTCATTTTGATATTTTGGTGGAACTCTTTTGAGTGCCCACTTTTAGTGATTTTGTGAATATCGTCGGAGGAACTCATTTCCTTACAAGGTATGAAAGTTTGATGATCAAGCTGAAATTGTTTTCGGTACGTTAGAAAGCGTGCTACTCTAAATTTGAAAGTGTTGAAGCTATTTTGCAATCTCTATTCAAAGTGCTCGTGATTGATGACTTTTGCTTGGTGGTGGAGTGCTCGTGACTTCCATCTTTAATTAATTGCTCATGACTTTCACCTTTTTTCTTATTTTTTTCTCTCTTTTCTTTCTCTACTTCTCTCTATTCTTCTCTTTTGTTTATACCCTTGTAAAAATGGATGACAATGAAAATGTTACCATAGAACCTATTAAGCTCAATGATTCAAATTATGTAACATGGGCTTTAATTAAGAAACACATCATATGAGGAAATAGATTGTGGAGACTAGTAGATGAGACCGATTTGAAACTCAAGCTAATCTTCACTAAAGTAGAAGGAGATAAAGAGGTATGTCTTATAGAGGATGAGAAAATAAGGCAATGACCACTTGTGAGAAGTGAAAGGAATGGAGAATGAGAGATGCCAAGATTGTCTTAGCTAATTAGTAGTGTAGACATTAAGAAATGCTCTATTCTTGCTAAATTCAAGCATGCAAATTATGCATGAGATTACCTTAAGAGAATGTATTCTCTTAAAAATATTGCACATGTGTGCAATTTGCAAGATAAGATACAAAATATGACTCAAGGAGATAAGTGTATTAGAGAATACTATAATGGATTGTCCGAATTATGAGAAGAGTTGGATCTTCTTGAACCAAAGTGGTATTGTCTCAAAGATATTGTACTCCACCAAAATCAAATAAATGCAAAACATATTTATCAATGGTTTGAGATTGAATTTTGAATCCACTAAATTCACTCTTATTCATCAAGGGAAAGTTCCCTCAATAGAGGCACCATAGAAGAATTGAGTATGAAAGAAAATAGTCTTAAAAAGTAAATCAATAAGAGTGATAATGACTCAGTTCTAGCTCTATCTAGACTGAAAAACTATGTTCATACCTATAAGTTACTACACTCCTAGGGTTTTCAGAAAATCTGAAGTACCCCTCCCTAAACTGTTGTTTTAAAATTTAAATTTTTATCTTAGGGAAAATTAATTAAAATAAGTAATTTATAATAATTAAGATTTTGGAAATGTAATTACTTAAACCTTGTTAGGCTAGATTCAAATTGTATTTCATATATTCACATTCCATACGAATTACAAGTTCATTTAGAAAAAAAAATCTTGTTTGAATTTAAAATGGATTTACATGAAATTAAGTTATAATTTAGTGGAATGGATTTTAAAAATTAATTGAGATTTATAAAATGGTAGGAGTACATGTGTCATCCTATTAAAAGTTTAAAATTGGTAAAAACAAAAATAAACTTTAAAATAAGGCAAGAATCAAAGTTACTAAAAATAAAAAAAATGAATAAGTCAAAATTTTCCAAATTTAAAAAAAAAAACCCTAAGGGGTGATGCCCTTTTTGAGAGAGCTCTAGAAGGGTCCAGCAAGGGCTGGACTCATGAACAAAATAGAAAGTAAAGACTTATGGAAAGAAAAAAAAGAAAAGTTGAATTAGTCAACTTGGTTGCCAAGCAAGCAAGTTGCTATGTTTTGCAAAAAGGAAAGAGAGGGTTCCATAGGGATATCGATCAGCCCTATGGAGACTCTCCATATGATATAATATAGTGTATATATATATATATATACTATACCTAATAGAGTATGAACTATATAGTATACTAAGCTATGAAAAAAATAATATACAAAAAAAAAGGAGGAGGAATTAACAAAGTTAAGTAACTTGTTGCAAGATTTAAAAATTTTCTTAAGATTAGATCAAGGGCTAGGAATTAACCCAACCCTTGACCTAATTCAGCCTAATAGCTGCAAAAATAGAATTTGTCTATGATGGACTATGTGATTATCATGTATTACGAAGTTTGAAAGTTTATTTAATGGTTTGATGTAAAAAATAAATAAAAATATGAATTCGAGTGGCCTATTTCTGCTCATCTGAATGCATATTACCTACTATTACATATTCTCGGCTTAACACTTGATCGATAAATTAT